>NW_024097406.1:100000-414591 GCF_016545835.1 Crotalus tigris | reverse complement strand
GGAAGAGAACCAGACGGGAAGCTCTCCAGCTCCGCTCAAGTGCATCGGCTGTGGAGGTCGCCACAGGAGAACCGACTGCAAGTTCCGCTCCGCTACCTGCCGGGCATGCGGTAAACAAGGGCACATTGCAGCTGTGTGCCTGGGCACAACCCCAAGAAGAACGCCTGAAGGGTACCAGATTCCCCAGCCAGAATAGGGTAGGTTTTTGCGCTTCGCGAAGAAGCATCTGTAGAACAGGCACACACAAGCCCATGAAGAAAAAGCTGTCACTCAACGTGAAGCTACAAGGGGGTCCATTATCTATGGAACTAGACACAGGGTCTGCCCTGTCCATCATTTCATTGCATACATTTAGGAAGATTTGTTCCAGAAGTGGGTCTAAGGCCAAGTTAAGGCCTTCTGATATTGTAATAACAGATTTTCAGAACTCAAGAGTGTGTGTTAAGGGGGAGGCCACCCTTAACGTGCAATACAAGAGTTTTGAAGGTCCACTAGACTTATTAGTAGTAGGGGGTGAACGAACGAGTCTCATAGGACTCGATTGGTTTGAGGCCCTGGGGATACACGTCACAGGACTCAACAGCTTACAAACACTCGACCTACAGGAAGTCTGCAAAGAATTTGCAGATGTTTTCAGCCCCCAGCTGGGCACATTCAAAGGACCACCTGTGTCCTTAAAGCTAGACCCCACTGTCACTCCCATTAGGATTAAAGCAAGAAGGGTCCCTTTTGCTTTAAAAAGTAAGATTGACACTGAACTAGACAAACTAATCCAACAGGAATCCTAGAACCTGTTGATTCCAGCCCGTGGGAGACCCCCATTGTCACGCCTCTAAAGGCAAATGGGGACATTCGCATTTGTGCTGATTACAAATGCACACTCAATAAGGCATTGCAGCAACATGCCTATCCTGTTCCTGTGGTCAGTCACATCCTGGCCTCTCTCAAGGGGGGGCGTGTTTTTGCAAAGCTTGACCTAGCTCAAGCATATCAACAGCTGCCTGTTGATGATGATGCTGCCATAGCTCAGACCATTGTGACCCACAGGGGAGCCTTTAAAGTAAAAAGGCTACAGTTTGGAGTAAATGTCGCTCCTGGGATTTTCCAAAGCGTAATGGAAAACACACTACGAGGTATACCAGGGGTCTGCCCCTACTTTGACGATGTCTTGATTGCAGGAGACTCCACACACATTCTAGCTGAAAGGCTTAGGGCTGTCCTGTTAAGATTCAGGAAATCAGGCCTCAAGCTCAGAAAAGACAAATGCCAGATTGGGGTGCCTTCTACTGAATTTCTGGGATTCAAAATTGATGCTGCTGGGATTCATCCTGCTGAATCCAAACTAACTGCTATTTTAGATGCACCCAGGCCAAAGTCTAAGGCCGAACTTCAGGCCTTTCTAGGCCTCCTGAATTTCTACAATTCTTTTCTTCCACATAAAGCTAGTGTAGCTGAGCCTCTTCACAGGCTACTAGACAAACAGGCTGTGTGGCTGTGGTCACAAGCGCATGAGGCTTGCTTTAAAGAAGTCAAGGCCTTGCTCACTTCTAACAGTGTTCTTGCACATTTCAACGAGTCTCTCCCTGTGTGCATCGCTTGTGATGCGTCCCCCTACGGGGTTGGAGCTGTCCTGAGTCACCTCAGGTCTGATGGAACTCAGGTTCCTATTGCATACTACTCCAGAACACTGTCTTCTGCCGAGCGCAACTACGCTCAGATAGACAGGGAGGCTCTGGCTGTTGTTGCTGGAATTAAAAAATTCCACGATTTTCTATATGGCAGGCATTTCACGGTCTTCACTGACCATAAGCCTCTGCTGGGACTGTTTACCACACGTAAGCAGACTCCCCACATCATTTCCCCTAGAATGCTTAGGTGGTCTATTTTCTTGTCTGCATATGATTTTTCATTACTCCACAAGCCTGGGAAAGAAATGGGCCATGCTGATGGCCTCAGTAGGTTGCCTCTGCCAGTAGTAGAAGCTGACCCCGTGCCAGCTGTCAACATTCTATCAATCCAAGCCTTGCCCGAGCTCCCTCTTAGTGCCAGGGATGTTACCGCTGAAACAGGTACAGATCACACACTTTCACGTGTCCGCTCCTGGGTCCTGTCCGGGTGGCCTGAGCACTGCCCTAGTCCTGAGTTTCAGAGTTTCTGGTCCAAAAGGAACGAACTGTCCCTTTCTCAGGGTTGTCTGCTTTGGGGAAACAGAGTTGTCATTCCCACCTCAATGAGGACTAGGGTCTTAGAATCCCTCCACGAGGGTCATCCTGGCATTGTTCGTATGAAGGCTCTTGCACGCAGCCACTTGTGGTGGCCTGCTTTAGATAAAGATATTGAGGCTAAGGTACACGCATGCCACCTGTGCCAACGATCTCGCCCAGAGATGCCCCAAGCTCCTGTGCATAGATGGGAGGAAACACAGTCCCCATGGTCTAGGGTGCACATTGACTACGCTGGGCCCTTTCAGGGCCAGTTCTTCTTGGTCCTTGTTGACAGCCATTCAAAATGGCTTGAGGTTGTGCCTGTCTCATCCACCACCACTGCAAAGACTATTCAGGTACTGAGGGGGATTTTTGCTGCACACGGGCTGCCAGATGTCATTGTGTCCGACAACGGCCCTCAATTCACCTCCTCCGAATTCCAAGCTTTCTTACAGGCAAACCTGATTCGTCATGCCACATCTGCACCTTTTCACCCGTCCACCAACGGTATGGCTGAACGTATGGTGCGCATCGCAAAGGACGCCTTGAAGAGACTCACCTACGGGGACTGGCATCACAGGTTGGCTGACTTTCTCCTTTCTTATCGCACCACACCGTCCACTTCTACAGGGAGAAGTCCAGCTGAACTTCGTTGGGGGCGCCAACTTACTACTAGACTTGACCGGTTGCATCCGGACAGACTGCCTTCATCTACCTCACATCCTAGGGCACCTAGACAACTACTTGTGGGTGCCCCGGTTTGGGCTCGCAATTACGGGCCTGGTCATACATGGGTCCCCGCTTCTGTGTCCAGGATCACAGGTCCTCTCTCCTACGAGGTTGCCCTGGACAACGGTCGTGTCCTGCGTCGGCACATCGACCAACTTCGCTCTAGGCGAGACTTTTCTGCTGAGACTCCTGGGTCTTTTCCAGGGGGGGAGGGGGACCCTTTGGAGCAAAGGGAAGGGCAAGAGCTACTGCCCATCTCCACTGAGGGAGCCACAAACGGCTCGTCCCAAGGTTCTGCAATTGCTCCGAAAAGAAAGTCATGGAGCTTACCCACACAACAGGCACTCACGCCTACTCCAGCCAGGGAGTCACCCCGGGGGCATACTCACTTTCCACACACATCACACAGCACTCCAGCAACGGAGGATACCCGGGGGCATCCCAACAAATCATTCCCCGCAAGAGAGCTGGCACACAATTCCCAAGGTTGGCCTGACCTTACCCCAAATCCTACAGGGGGTCAAACATACACAGAGTTAGTCGAGGAACCAAGTCCCGACTACAACAACCCTAGCACAAATCAGGGAACACCTGAGTTTTGGGAAAGTACAGAAACCCACACGAGCCCGAACACAGAATGGGGTTCAGGGAATGGACAGCCTCCTGACAGGTCTTGGACTGACCTAGGAGGTTCTACAGAGACGCCCAGCAGCGGCTATCACTTCAAGGGGCCTGAGGGTCTACAGCTAGGTAGGTCAACCAGGTCACAAAGTAACAGAAGCCCTGGCCTGACGAGCCCGGTGGGCAAGCAAGCAGGCCAGGCATCGGGGCACAGTCCTTGGAAGACACCAGGGCACAATAGAGAGAACAGGCTCACGCCTCCCTCCAGTCAGGGGACTTATGCCAGTAACCCAGAGCTAAGAAGGTCACAGAGAGCAAAGAAATCTTCCAAGTACCTAGAAGACTACATAACATTGCTGGCAAAGCAAAAGCCAGTAATCAGTGGGAGCACTGGGGAGCAAAATGTCATATAAAATAAATGTTGTATGTTGGTAGTAGTTTTAGCCCGGGGGAAAGGGGTGTTATGTCCCGAGCCTTTGCAAACGGCTCGGGCGTTTGCAGGCAGTCCCGGGCAGGTGCAAAGCTGCCCGGGACCAGACAGGCTGTCGCCAGCGCCGTGCGCATGCGCGGATGCTGGCGCGGGAAAAGTAACCCATTTACCCGGGAGTTGCCTATATAAGAGGCTGCGAGGCGTTTGGGTGAAGCTGAAGCCATCTTCCTGTAAGCTGAACGCTGAATAAATGAAACTGAGAACTCCAGCTGCTTCTCGTGTCTGTTTTCCCGCCACGGACTCAACACAAGGCATGCCACTTGAATAGCCAGAAGAAAGACAAGTTGATAACAGAATGAAGGCCATGCATTTGATCCTTGAAACAATTGTGAGATATGTGCCTTTCAATCTTTTCCAGATTACTTCCATAAGATTTTGCTTGAGATCTGAGATTTTCCTCTGGGTATAGGCTAGAGCAAAGTCAATGATTACTTAATTGATGTCAGCATCATAACCATAAATAAGGAGTGGCATGGTGGCTCAGTGGTTAAGACCCTGGGCTTGTCGTCTAGAAAGCCAGCAGCCCAGGTTTGAGAACGAGCTCCATGTAACGTGGGAAGCTCCCATCCTCGCCTTGGCTTCTGCCAACCTAGCAGTTCAAAAACATACAAATGCAAGTAGATAAATAGTTACCACTTCAGTGGGAAAGTAACATAACCATGGAAATGTCTTCTGACAGCGCTGGATCAATGGCCTTGAAACAGAAATGAGCACAGCCCCCTATACTCAGCAATGATTAACAGAGTAAAATCTTCAGGGACTCCTTTACCTTTTTTTAACCATAATCATGAATAATATATGGTAATTCTTCCAATTCTTGTTTCATACCTATAGAGAAAAACTTACCAGACTGAAGACTCTACTATCTGCATCTATCATAGATTCTGTGAACTATTAAGAGAGGAGCTGTCCTAACCCTCTTTCTCTCATACATAATATCTGGAGTGAGTTGCTTCTTACTCCTCTAGAATGCACCCCCTCCCTCCTGGGAATCCGTCTCCTCATTTCATTCCATCATATCAATTCTCTGATTAAAACTCTCCAGAGTGTTGCTATCCATGACCTAAGTAGACATCTCCCAATTTTACTTTATGCTGACTATGCGAATCTTTTCTCCTTTTATTCTATAGGCTTGAAGCAGGCCCTCTGAATCTTGTCAATCACCGTGCCCTCCTCTCAGGAGGGCAACATCAGCAGCCAATGCCACAGCAGGAAAAGCAGAAGGCAACGCCGTCCACAAGACCCACTTGGCGGCTCAGTAACTGCACTTCTCCTGAGCTCCAGGAAGCTTGTGCAATGGAAACTTGACAATGAGGGCCGTGTGGCTGCTACCGGTAACGGAGCCGGGTGGGGGGAGCTGTCAATGCTGCTGCCCTGAGGCTTGGCAGATTCCCCTCCCAAGCAGCCATGATTCCTCCTCCCCAGCCAGCCAGCCACCATTCCCTGACCTACTGCTTGCCTGGCTGGGCAGCTGGCACAAAACCTCACCACTCTTCTCCTCGGCAGTGGCAGCCTAATGGACCTGAGCAAGCTGCTGGCAGCACTGCTCAAGGCATGGGGGGAGGGGGAGGGGGAGGCAGGCAGCACCGTCTGAGTTGAAAACAGAGGCGCAGCAGCGGGATTGCTCTAAACAATAAGAGCTGGGTTCATTGCTCGCTCATGTGTACCCACCTGATTGAGAGCAATCCAACTGCTGCGCCTCCGCTTTCTTCAACCTGGATGGAGCCAAGGAGCCGCTGGTGGCTGCTTGAATGGGGAGCATGAGCTTTGTTGCTGCAGCTGGCCACACCTGGGCTATACAATGCCGCTGCCTCCCAAACTCCACCTTCGCCACTGGGTGTGAGCAGCGGCGGGGCACTCCATCCTGGGGAAAAAGCAGCAGTGGCCTAACCCTAACCCCTGCCCTGCACCCTCCCTTGCCTCACTTCACCCTGCATGATGAGCCTTCTGCTCACCACCCCACCCACCCGAGACCCCCTGGATCTACCCCAACCCTGCCCGGCACCCACAGGCATCCCAACATCGAGGTGGCCACACCCACCCTGGCCATGACCACCCAGTCTGCCATGACCACCATAGCCACACCCACCCAGTTGGCCACGTCCACCTGGCACCCAGCGATACATAAGTGGGTTTTGGGTTGCAGTTTGGTCACTCGGTCTCTAAAAGGTTTGGCATCACTGCTCTAATCCTAACCCTAACCCTAACTCTTTTCATTTCAAATTTGCTAATCAATGGGGTCATTGCTTCCCCACAAGCTTCCAGCACTCAGTGAAAAGCAAACAGGTCTTCTTTTGGAGGAAGGAAGGAAGGAAGGAAGGAAGGAAGGAAGGAAGGAAGGAAGGAAGGAAGGAAGGAAGGAAGGAAGGAAGGAAGGAAGGAAGGAAGGAAGGAAGGAAGGTAGGTTGGTGTCTGGCATCCCTTTCTCCAAATATATCTACACACTATCCAGAGGTTTGTCCATTTGTGTTTTTAAGCATTTGTTTGATGGTTTGTAAAATCCTCTTTACTGGCTATTATGGAGCCCATCACAATGAAAGACTATCTACTAAAATTACAATCAAGCATAAGGAACTTAAAATAATATTCCCTTTACCACAGCACCAGATCTGTAAATCCTAAACTAGGTGGTAATTTTGTAAGCATCCAAAGTTCCATTTGAATTATTTATCCTAGGCTGGAATAAGTTAGGAAAGTTTAAGATGGGAGGCGGGGAAGAAGGAATGGTAATGAAAATAGAGACACTTGCAAACCCAGGAGAAACAGGCTATAAATGTAGTCCAGCCCACTGGGAAGCAAGGGGAGTAAACCATAAACAGCTGGTCTTTCAATAATGAAACTAGTTTTTTGCAGTTTTAATGTGTTACCTTTTGAAATGTTCACAGGAAAAAGATATGAGTAGTAGTAGAAGCATCATTAAACATGGTGTGGCAAGGCTCCATATTGTTTTTCTTCTCACTATATACAGTTGAACATAAATATCTTTATCCTTTGCATTCCTGAAAGATAAATTATGAATCTATAATACTATTCTGGCTATAAAATGGTCCTGCATACCTTTTTAAAATATGAGCAGTGACGAGTAATAACTATCCCCCCACCATTATATAAATCAGGGTATTCCAACCTTTTCACCCTGGGGACCATATTATGACTTTCCATCCAATCTGAGTCCATGAGGAGATGGCCAGTGATGTGGCAATTAGAGTTGCCAGATCTGGGACAAAAAACCTCTTAACTCTCTCAAAAAAAGTTTTAAAAAACTGGGAATTCTGGTAAGCACAAATTGAATGTTAGAGAAAATAAGGCCCATGGGAGATTCTCATTGTGGAAGATAAATAGAAAACCAGAGTTTGCCAAGCAGATTGGTAAATTATGCCAACACCGTTGCTTAGCTTTAAGGCCTAGAAATGCAGGGGAAATGTCTGTTTAAAAAATTAAGGAGGGAGAAACAATTATTCTATAGTGGGTATAAAAAGAGAATTATATTTTTGTGTTGCAGCTGGTTTTAAAAGAAAGCTGGCCACATCCAACGCATCTGACCATGGTGTATGTGGAATTTGTCTTCTTTCAGTCACTTTCTTCGTATTATAGCATATACTAAATCTGAACTGTGCAATTAACATAAAATAAAAACAAAGATGCTTCTTTACCATTCCATGTTTTATGCCTGAAACGATTAACCCAAATGTGAGTCTAGAGCCTAATCAAATCCTCAGAAATAGAGTATCTCATAAATTTTGCCAAAGTCTTACAAGTGAGCCTGACGATGTTATTAGTTCTTCACCTTTTCTACCACACTGATTGAGGATCAGAAGGATGGCTACCAAAGCCTTAGGAAGTCAGCTGATCAAAAAATCCTTCAGCCAGTATTGGAATCAAGGGACTATACAAATGGATCATCTAGCCTACGAATCATCTAACTCAACAATTATGACAGAATCAATTACCTCCATAAGAACTGGACATAATACCAACAGGAGCCCAGGCTGATCCTGTAGCTACTGCCAAAACATTTGAAACTGGCATTGTTCCTGCTACAAACCTTTAACAAATGCCTACTATATTGCCATACAAATAGCACAGGGGAATTCAGAGAAATTTATGGAATTCACTACTTATTGAGCCTGCATGGCTTTTGTGATAATTTAATAACAAAGGGTTGCAAAGTGGACAGAATCACTTCTGTATGAATTAGCACATTCATTGTGTAGCATACCTGATAATTAATTTTGAACAAATATTAGGTAAAAATAGACTCTAACAGAGAAAGAATTTTCTTTGCTCATTTAAAAAAAATTGAATATGTAAGGAGATGGTGAGACTCATACTAAGCAAAAGTAAACATAGGCATTCAGAATGATTGAAAGGATCCAGACATTATTGTTGTTCTATTGTTGTTGCCACTGTTATTAATAAGCTTGAGGGGTGGGTTCACACTTGTGAAGAACCTAGTTTTGATTTATTACATGCAGTAAAGTAGTTCTTGATTTACCTATTATGGACATAAGTTATGAATATTGTAAAGCAGGGAATGACTGACTTGATTTTATAAATGTTGACAATATTTCATGAATATTGTAAAGCAGTGATTGACTTGATTTTATGATTTTTGCAGTGGTCATTGAGCAAACATTGCAGTCATTAGGCATATCCATTTTTTGTTATGGGTTATTTTTGCCAGACGTAAATGCCAGTTTTAGGCAAAAATCTTGTAAATCACAGATATATGACTGTAGGATGCTACAAATGGCTATAAATGTGGGCCAAGTACCTGAAATGTGGTCACATGACATGGGAGTAGACAGATATTGGAATTTTGGAACCAGTTCATAAGTAACTTTTCTGGAGGAGGCCCTTCGTAACTTCAAAGTGTGATTGATCATAAGTCAAGGACTACCTGCAATATGAAGGAAATGGCTGCAAAAGAGAAAGTCCACATACGTACAGACTGATGTAATGGATGTTGCTACTTTCTTTTAAAACTAGCTGCAACATGTTCCAGTCTTAGATTATGTCATGCTATGTATGGGGTGTAGACAGTTTTCTTGATTCTTCCTAAGTCTGAGCAATATTAAAACAGGAACAATAAGCCAAATAAGGTGAACATGAATTAATGGGAATTTCAAAATCCCATGACAAGATGTATTTTATCTGAGTTCATATATCATATCCATCACCCTATGATGCGTTTCACATAGCTATTAGTCATTGGGATAGTCTCAGTGAAGGTGAAAAGAGGCAAGCACTCGATTTTTTTATTCCAGCAGGCTGCTGCAACTATCAGGAACATTTTAATAAGGGAGGTGGGAAAAGAAATGTCTCTCTAAGCCAGGGATGGGCAATTAATTTTCTCAAGGACCCACATGAGAAATTAGGACTGTTGTGAAGGGTCGCTGTTTCCCCCCCCCCCCCCGTTGCCACTGACCCACACCACTGACCTACCCTCACTGCTGCGGGCCAGATAGGGTCAGTGAAAGGACTGGATGTGTCCACAGGCTATAAAATGCCTAAGTCTACCCTAGCAAATTTTCAGTGACATCCAGTTTATTCAGTTTGTTGCTCTATTCCATCCCATTTTTATTTTATATTTTTACTATCTTTTTCCTTTGGTTGAATGACTTGGTATCAGCTCCCTGACTTGCCTTGCACTCTCTGTATTTGAGAAGGCAACTCTGCAATGTAATGAACTTTAGGCAATCCAACTCTGTATTGCCATACAAAGAAGTCCTATAGTAATTTCTTAAACGTGACTGTATTTCTTCCAACGTCTTTGTTCCGTTTTGTAAATGCCATCCATCTGAGCAATCCACTCCCTGTCCTGAAGTGGAGGACTTCTTCTCTGATCTAGGCAGCTGTAGCCATAACTTTCCACCATTGTGAATTAATTAGTCATCTGTAGCTATACAAAGACTTTCTACAGAGATTCACAGGCTGAATTACCAAGTGCTATTTGCAGATTGCCTTTTTAAAAAAATTATGTTCTCTGAACATATGGAGTAAACAGGGTTAGTTATTCCTAGAGCTGGTGCAAAGAAAAGGGAAAACAGATATCAAAACAGCTATATCAAATAAAATTGTTGTGCTGGAAGACTGAATTATTCAATTGGTTGCTGGATTCAGTTCCAAGCCTGTTATAAATAGGCAAATAAAACCATTGACAGTCAATAGACTGTCCTGACATCTGGATTTGGTATTCTGTTTCCATGATGCTTTTATAATTGTTTGAATTAAGAAAGTCATCATTGTGTTCAGTGTAAATCTGGGGAGTGCACTTTGGATGCAGTGGGCCACAAATTCAATAGACCGATTCAGAAGTACTATAATCAATCATGTCCAACTGCAGCATCTTCACTGTCCAGCAAAGTTGCCACCTGAGAGTCAGTCTAAAATAACATGAATATGCTATCGATTGAATACACAACACAGAGTTGGCTGTAGAAAAACAGAAAGATTGAATTTCAGAAACTGACTCAGTCTCTCATTTTTAAAGCAAACCTTTTTATTGTTGATTCAAATTTTAGCCTTGAGATCTTAAATTTATTGTGCTTATTGGTTGTTTCAAACACACTTTACAATTTAATGGTGTTACTTACTGGCCTCCAAGCTGAAGCAGCCAATTTCTTGTTAATTCCATCATAGCCTATACATACAACATGATGCAAATTCCTAGAAGCAACATAGGAACCATTTTTTGTTAGAGAAAATGGGTTCCTTAGAGAGAAGAAAAGGTGATAAAGCCACATAAATTAGACTTATCTTTCCCCTTTAATGTGAGTGATGCCAAAATGATTTGTGAATCAAATACCATATCATCAAGTTTCCATTGCAGTCCTGTTAAAAATGAATTAATGGTTGACTGATTTAAGCAGCTAATTTTTAAAATATGTATTGTCAAGTTTCTGGTTCCCGTTATGCTGACATTTGCTGTTTCTGTATTATAAGCTACCATTAATTTTTCTTTGGCTACAGTGTGCATGTTTTAGTAGCTCAACGTTAGCTTTCAGTTCTTAAATAGACAAATGCTAACAAAGTGAAATGATACTAAGTATGACAGAAAAACTCTTTTATAATCCTTTAGAATAATCCTTGATCACACTACTTAAAAAAAGCAAGAGAAACCATTGTTGTAAACTTGAAAAAAAAATCTTCAAAAGCCAACCTTTGTATATTACAGTTTACTATGTATTAAATGTTTTTTAAAATATATTATACAGCAGAACAGCATATCAGAAGCACACATGCATTTTCATCTTATCCTTCATCACTGAGCTGTGGTGGTACAGTGGTTAGAATGCAGTATTGCAGGCTAATTCTTCCAACCACCAGCAGTTCGATTCTCACTGGCTCATGATTGACTCAGCCTTCTATCCTTCCAAGGTCGGTAAAATGAGGACCCAAATTGTTGGGGAAAATATGTTGACTCTGTAAACCCCTTAGAGATAGCAGTAAAGTACCATGAAGTGGTTTATAAGTCAAAATGCTAGTCTAGTGCTATCTTGCAACACCAGATTTAAAGGAATCCATCTGTAGTACACCTTACAAATCTCATATTTTAATGGGCCTCAAATTTTTTAAATCAATTCTGATTGGTGGGAATTCTTAATTTGTCCTGTTTCCTTCACCCTCTCCCTCCCTGTTGAAATCAATGTGCCATAACATCATACTGCTATGTCATAGTACTTTATAAGTTAAGTGATTTTTTAAAATAATTTGTATACCACCCAGAATATTTAGAAGTCAGGAGATTATATATATATATATTAATTATTAGCTAGAAATAGCATTGGTTGGCTCAGATAATATATCAGGGTCAGTGGTGGGATTCAAATATGTGAACAACCGGTTCTTTGTGTGGATGCTGCTTCCAGAAGTCCATTCTGGGCCTGGGCAACAAAAAAATAGCTACTGATTCTGCCGAAGTGGTGCGAACCGGCTGAATCCCACCACTGATTGGGGTTATAAAAACAAAAGCAGTGAAGACACATTTGAAACAGGGCAAAAATGCCTTAGAGATTTAGGACACATAGTCAATAGCTATGTGGAAGTGAGGCATTTGTTGGGAAAATTTTGTTATTCTACACAACTTCAACCTTTTGGATCAGATCCTGGAGGAGAAGGGGACATGGAAGCAGCTAAAGAGAGGAAGTGGAATTGGCAACAGCCAGCTGGCTTTTTGCTCCAGGAAATTGTGCGTGCAATCATTGGGAGTCATTCTGTGATGTTCAACCATCCAGTGATGTTTCAGTGATTGAACTATAAGGATGCACAACATCAGTATTCTGCCAGCAGTCATTACACTAAATGGGTAGATTATCTAGTTATTTACAAAGGCCGTATCACTTTTCAAAGACATTGAAAAATACGGAGGTACATAAAGCAGATAAATATTATCTAAAGCACAATACCATTCACCTATCTATCATGAAAAACACTAGCACAATGTATTTGAATTTGAATATTTCTTGTGCATACAGAACTCTTGAAGTCTAACTAAATCATTTGTACTGACAATGGTTAATGATTTGTTTACTCCTCATTTTTCATCATGTTTCTGTCCAACTTTAAAATGTTGTCCAGTGAATCATATTTTCCCAACATGACTAACAAGAACAGTATTAGTCATTTATCATCTTAAATCAGGTGAACTACTAATCTTTGGGGAACTCTTGTATTTCAGGCTACCTTGAAGAATTTAATCAATTCCAATTTTAATAAAACATGAAAACCTGTTTGGCAGATTTAACAAGTCTGTTGGAAATATAGAGGTGGTTACTTGTTCATAACCACCTCTATATTTGGCCTTGCACAGCATTCACACAGAATAAATTCTCCGATGGAACTTTTCTTTATCTATTCACTTGTTATATGCTGTTTTTCAGCAGTTCACGATATAATACAAAAACTTTAGAAAATATGACAAAATAACAGACTGACATCAGCTCTTCACCAGGAGTTGTTAGCATGATAAATTCTGTTGGTTAGTTAAAATGCAGCAAGTTGTTCCTATTCATGAGGAAGGATCTAGACTGTAATAGGGTTGTAGTATCTACGTATGTCAAAATACAAAGCAGTAGCCAAATCCCAAACTCATTCTTTTAAATCAATCCCTATTTTAAAAAAATGTTTTCCTGAATTTGTAAATAAATAAATTCATGACCAATAAGTTGCTAAACTTTGGGAAAAGAGTATGTTATAACAATATACATCACATTTCTTGGCTACTCCAAACAAGCTTAACACAGCTTAAAACAACTAAATATATATATTGAAAACACAAATCCCGGGTATACACATAATGTGAAATAAAATAAGGTGATCACCAGGATAAAATCATAAACACAAATGTTTAATCTACAAAACCAAGCTTTTGTCGGCCACACTACTGACATCGTCAAGGTATAAAATGTGGATCCGGGAGTCCATTTTTATGTGGCTGGCTGCCTCTGCCCTTTGACCCTGGATCGGGTCATTAGTCCGCTTTACCCGACATCTGGTTTATGGCAGAGGAGGAGAATCAAGGGGCCCTTGCCTTTCTAGATGTGTGGATTAAACGCCAACCCAATGGATCGCTACATACAGCCGTCTATTGGAAGCCAACTCACACAGATAGGATGCTGCATTATAGAAGCAACCATCCGGTAGCACACAAGATTAGCTGCATTAAGACCTTATTTAAATGTATTGGCTCACATTGCAACATGGACAGAGCTAGAATGGAAGAAAAAAGTTACCTCCACCATGTATGCAGACGTAATGGTTATCCGACGGAGTTTATTAAACGGCACAGCAGACCACACCGACCAAGCGTTGACGCACAAGACAAAGCGACATGCACACAGTACATATGAACGACCCTGCCTTACATCAACGGAGTATCAGAAGCAATGGCCAGACTGCTAGCCCCCTTCAACGAGAAGGTAGCCCACAGACCAGACCAGACTCTCTGCACTAGGATCATGCATCCCAAGGACTCACTCCCCACTGGAGAAAGATCCTCGGTAATATATAAAATTAATTGCAAGGATTGCCCCTGCAATTATGTTGGTGAAACCTCCAAGAGACTTAAGACCAGGGTCCATGAGCATGAGCTGGCAGTTAAGAGAAGAGAGAAATATTCACAGGTGTGGACCCACATGGCTGACTATGGCCATGGATTCGACCTCACTAATGTTGAGGCCATATCCCAAGATAACACCAAGGGAGGCTGCCTCCTCAAAGAAGCCTGGCTGTCAGACAAACACTCCATCAATCGCCACATAGACCTCCCTCCAGCATATCACATACTAAGGGGATGGGAAGGACGGGGTGCTAATTGGAAACACAGGTGACCAACTCACTCCAAACAAGATCAGAAAGAGAGGATGACAGGGGAGGTGATCACAACCCTGAGAGAGAGCGATGAACTGGGGATACACCTCACAAGTAAAACGACATCTCTAACCCATTTAAACATGAAAGAGGAGAGAAGGAATGACACAATGCCAGCAGACAACCCACCCCCAGGAGCTAATGTCCATATCCATGGAAGAACAAGGAGGATGAGAAAAAACATGAGGGAAATATATCCCACAGGTGTCCAAAGCATAAACAACTCAATTCAGTCAGGACGAGGGAAGGAGAACAATGAACAGGTACCACCAGATGGTTTCCCCCAAGGGGCATACACACATACAGGGGAGAAGGGAAAAGCTCTGATATACCCCATTGATGACACCTGGCCAGACAGACCAGCACACCCGCTAACGAGGAAGGTAGCAAATGGAAGGCAAAAGCACCTGGACACCCCCCGGATGACTATAGATGCAGGGGAGGGGCAATAGAATTTAAGAATGGGGGAAATGCACCGGAGGCATGCCTTGTGAATGACTCAGCAATAGAATTACAGCCCCGATCAATGGGAGAACAGGCGAGTAATAGCGAGCGCAAACAGGATGGGTACCTCCTGTGCTCTCATATATGTACTGAGGGGGCAATGAGGGTAACAAGTAGTGGAGCCATTCCAAAGACAGGCCTGGTTAGCAACCCATTAACACACACAGGAGCTCACCCATTAGCGAGAGAGAGAAGGGGATGATAAGAAACAGGAACAACGAGACGACCAACCCCCAGGAGTTTACACACGGGCAAGGAAAGCAACAGGGCTGGCAAATAGAAGAACAGAGCTTGAAGCACACACGCTAGATAGTGCAGCAATACAGAGGCAAACTAAGATGAATGAGGAGGTGGGGAGAGACGACTGGGAGCGGATGAACAGCAGATCTCCAGGAACCCACACACGGACAAAGAAAACAACAGCAATTGGAGAGGAGAGGACAACTTTAGAAACGGTCCCTTTAAGAACTACATAGCCAATGCTAATGAGCGGACCAATGACACGATCCAAGGTCAAAGTGCAGAGGTAGCCAGCCACATAAAAACAGACTCCTGGATCCAGCATTTTATACCCTGACGATGTTGGTAGTGTGGCCAACAATATATTGAGGAACGTAGTCTCCTGGGTGTATACATATTCAAAAGATAAAAACGAGCACCAGGAGGTAAAACAATTAAATGTTTAATAAATAGATAACCTAGCTTTCGATGGCTGTATTGCTGCCATCATCGTCAGGGTGTTAAAAGCCAGAGGGTGGGGGAGCTCATTTATAAGCACAAACGTGCCTGAACACGGCTCATAGACCTCGTTATGGGGCCCGGTCGATTGATCTTCCCATCACTCATGTCAGATGTATTTCTGAGTTCTAAGTTCCTGCAGCTGATTACTTCTCTGTTGCGCGCGGCTCCTAGGCTGGGAGGCAAGCAGTCCATGTCACTTCGCACCAGATTAACCTGTGTAACTGCAGACTGATCCTGCGATGAAATCCCGGATCCGGCTACCTCCCTCCCCCGTGTCTGACGTATCACTCTCCGGGGGCATACTACCCCATCTGTGCTCCCATCTTCCCCTATAGCCCCCAACCCGCCGCCCTTCAGTGCGTGGGATGCATAGCAGTTCGTTGCGATCTTCGTTCCTGTCAGATTGGCGTCCGATTCAACTCTCCCCTCGGAGGAAATTCCAACTGCGGTCTTCGCGCATGCGCCCTCATGCGTCCACCGTGCTATTCGGGAACGCGTGATGGGACCCTTAATGGGCAGTCATCATCCACTCCGGGGGTTCCGATCTTCAAACAGGCATCCAAGCCAGGTACAATAAGCAGGTCATCCAGAACGCAAGCACCAAAGTCGCCGCGAGGAGAGCTGTCTTGTTTCACCTCAAGAGTGGGGGGGAGTGCTCTATACCGTTCAGTAGGTCGGACGCAATATCGAGGAGGGGGAAGGGGAGGAGTGTTCGGAACATCTAGGGCACCAGGGGGTGGGTTGCTGTTGTCAATGAATTCTTCGTTCATCAACGGGTGCACCCAGGAATTGCTAATAGCCGGGGGCACTCCGGATGGTAGGATCGCCCTTATCTCATTGTCTATTTCTTCGTTGGGACAACCGAGATTGCAAACAGTGGGGTGCTTCCTCCGTCTGGAACAAATGTGTGCCTCCCAAGCTTTCATGACCTGGTGTGCAGGATGTAACTCCACACATCGATTAATAGACTTACAGTCCAAGAACCAAGCCTCTTTGAGGAGTCTGCCGCTCTTGCAGGCATCACTAGCAATAACCTGCACCCCATTGAAATCAAACTTGTGTCCAAGCTCTACCATGTGAGTGAGGATCTGCAAATAATGCTCCCCTCTTTTTATTGCCAGCTTGTGTTCCTGTATTCTTGTCCTTACTCTTTTAGAGGTTTCTCCCAAGAATGGGTAATTCATCTTCTTTGTCTTCTTATTGCAGGGTTATGAAAATAATTCACATGGAGTCCAGTTACAGACCTCCAACCTTTCCATTACCCAGATCTTTTGACTTCACGATTAAAACTAATCAACTGTTAAAATTATTGGAGGATGCCAGGGTGCACAAAAACTTACTAGTTTACAACTGTTCAGTGCTAATGGAAAACTAACAGCCAATCCATTTTTGCTACTTATGAATGAAAAGACAAACACAGAAATCAGTCAGCTCCTCAATATTCATCTACCAGGCAGCAAGGAGTATTCTATCCCTCAGTTTTGTGCTGCAAAAAGGAGTTGTTTTTCTGGTCCATTAAAAAAAGAATAATTTGATCATTATAGTGGCAAGTCATCAAACTATTTATGCTGCCTTTCATCCAGTTCTGATTGTCAAGGTTCTGAATGACAAACTCAACGAAGTAAACATAGATGAGATGATAAAATCTCTAATGCAAAACTTTATTGAGCACACCATTTTGGCACAGATGAAAGGAAAACCAGCTCTGGTTATTTCGTGCCCAAATTGCTATATTAAAAGTATAGAAATCTCCCCCTCCCTCATTAGTGCAGGTCACATTATCCAATTATAAGTCAGAGAATTATTATGAGAGAATGTCTTTAGTTCTCAATAAACATCTCTTGAACGGCCTCTCAATATGAGCAGTTGGAATTCCATTCTCCCCTCCCTTACCCCCCGAGTTCATAGGCAAGCTAAGAAGCAATAATGGCTGACAAAGCCATTCTTCAAGGCTTGATATTGATGTTCAACCCACTAGTCTGGGAGATGAGGAATTGGAAAACAGAGCAAGCCAAAAAATACCCTGCAATAGTCACATGGAATGCTTAACAGAGCCCAGCTCAGTTCAACCCAGTTATATGTGTAATGATATTTACTCTTGCAAATAGAATTCCCCCAACTGCTGAAAACGTCCATACTGCAACAATAGGAAAAAGCCAAGACAAGTGAAATGGTGAGTCTCCATTGGGGGTCCATCAATTTGCATCCCCTTTTGAAAGTTTTCTGCACTCTTGAAGAGAAGGACCTTTTAATTTCTCAATGGAGTTATAATTGAGGCACCTTTCTGAGCCTTGTAAGAAGCAGAGGATCTGTGTTGCTTTTCATCACTCAAGAAAAGCACCATAGTCATGCAGAGCAACCATGCTTTTAGACCACAAATTGGCCAATTGAGGCAAATCTGCTCTACCTTGTTGCTTTCACTGAAAGCACTGAAGAATACAGTATCTGCTCTTCACAAATTTGTTAGATGAAGATATAATTAGGTTGATGCTGATGATGATCCAGGATTTCTGTGGTCTAGATCAGTGGTTCTTAACTTTTTTGAACGAATCGCCCCCTTGAGCCAATGAGGAAGTTGTCATCGCCCCCCTCCCCCAACATAACCTCTCAATCACAACATAGGAAATAATTCTTCAATTTATCCAAACATTTTTTTGTTTTCTTTAAAATTGTCATCAGGACATATCGATGCAAATAATTTATTTCTAGTCTTTTCCCCATATCTCAACTGTGTGAAAAATTTTAGTGCCACCCGTCACTTTATTCCCAAACTTCATGATACATGTATTTCATTATGATCTTATTTATTCAGGACACTTAAATATAATGACCACTGAAAACAAAATTCAATGGCAAGAAAGTGAAATGCCCGAAAAGAAAAACAGAAACATTTAATGATTGAATTACAAGTGAAATTTAAGACGCAAAAAGAAATATAAAAAGGGCATAAGAACAAACCGCAATGCAGGAACTAAGAATTTCAAGACGAAAACACTGAAACTAAATTAAGATTCGAGGAAACTATATATAGTCATGCACACTGTAAAAAGGATTAAAAAGACACAAAGAAAATATAATATTGAACTGGAGTGCACGCTAAAAAAATACAATACAAAATGTTTTACAGAGCCACTCAGCATGCAATGTTTCGAAAGAAGCGCTCCCCTCCATCAGATATACAGCGATTCACTGTACGAAAAAATCTCAAAAGTGTCCCCAAAACCTCTCGCTCTATCACCCCCATATTGTCCCTTTTTCATTCCTTTGCCCCAGTGTCCTTTCGCCCCCCTGAAAAATGAAATCACCCCCTTGGGGGCAATATCACCCAGGTTAAGAACCACTGGTCTAGATTGCAAACTCATAGCATTGACTGCAAATCTGAAAAATGAAAGCATTATTATTATGACTGAATTTCAACTTTGTGATTTAATATGATTTAATATAAGTCCTTTTGACTGTCAATTGCTTTTAATTATCTACTTTTCCTTCATAGGTGGCAAACCTCATAGTTTGAAGGCAGCTATCAGAGGTCTTGATTGATGGACAGATTGATAGTTATGATGTTAAATTGTCAGTGTTTTGTTCAGCTTTTATCTTATGTATTACTGCGGTATCAGAATATTTCAGAATAATACTATATAAATTTTCCAAATATCTATGGGAGTAGAAGGATTAAGAGAGCATTAATTAAGGGGAAAATGGGACTTAAAAATGTAAGATAATTTTGGTTACATTCTTGAAATTCCTGAGGTCATTCTTCCCTCTCCAACTGTTTCATTTTTGTTATATAGCAAGAATAGGGAAAAAAAACTTATTACAAATATTCATAATCCTGGAAGCTCAGCACATTTGCTAAAAAACAATGTATCAAGATGGGGGTAAAAGACTTGATCAGAATAATTCTGTTAACAGAATAACAGATTTATTTATTTAGTGTATGGTGCTTTACATTAGCCAGGATACTACAGTGTTAATACAAAATAATTGTTTGGCTGCTGCTGATTGCTCAGTTCACACTTGTACACTATCCAGAATGCAACACGGGGGGCAAGCTAGCTCCACACTCAGAAGGTTTGATGCCGTTTTTCTCATCACCAATGTCACCTTGCATTCGGGCAGGTCCAGCAATAGTTGAATTCATACTGCCACTTAAAGTGCCATTTTTTCCCCACTGAAGTAGTACCTATTTATCTACTTGTATGTAACAGGTTTTCAGACTGCTAGGTTGGCAGAAGCTGAGGTAAATAATGGGAGCTCACTCCATTATGCAGTGCTAGGACTTGAACGACTAGGATACAGACCTTCTCCAGAGTCATTAAGCTTTTGAGCCACCATGCCTCAGTGAGAATAGCAAAAACAAAAAGGGAATATAATTCTTAAAACAAAACTGTCTACAGGAACAAATTTTGTAAAAAAAGAATAAAAGACAGTCATCCAACTTTAAAAACCATGCTGATTTTGTTAGTCAAAAGCAGTGCCCATTGTTGTCTCTCACACAATCAGCACATCACAAGGCATTACTACTTGAAGATAATTTCTTTTTGTTATCTGCTGTAATGTCTGCCTATACAGAATTCATATTTTAGAAATATTTTATAACATTTTTAAAAAAGGCAGACATACCTTTTGCCCATGCACGTAGAATACCCAGAAAATAATGTAAAGCACTTCTTACTGAAAGAGCACAGCAAAATGTTTTGGTTAAAATGTGACATTTTGTGGCTCTAAATCCCAAGTCAGAAAATGAATCTTTTGAATTAGGATGTAATGAAAGGTCCTTTTAGGACTCATCTTCATCCCCAACTATGGCACAAACATGCCCTAGTAACCACTTTTGTATGACATTGTCAGGACGCAATTTGCAATCTCTTTAATTAGGTCAGTCACACACTTCAGTGGCTTATGTTCTGGATGACAATCCAAATTCATCACCACATATTTTGCTTTATTTGGCACAGTTTACATCTAGAGTAAAAGTGACCTGTCCTTTTAAAAAGGCTCATTTAGTTTTCTGCTGTACCAAATTATGACTGCTCATGGGATAGCAAGAAAAATCACGCACTGAGGATCTTACACGCTACACAAACTTCACACAGATCTGATCCTGCTCTTAATTCTGACTCTGCTGCTGCAAGGAAATATAAGCACCAAATATAATCAATTTATTATCAATATCTTATCTTAAAAATCATTATAGAAGTAATGACAAGAGAATGGATGATTGCCAAGACATAATGCAGATATTGAGGAACAGCCCAATATTTCTTTTATGAGATGTCTCTTATTAGTAGATTGAAATTAAGGATGCTATCACAGAGTACGAATGGAAGATGCACACACAGGTCTGATAATCATCTCCACTACTAGGTTGGTTTAAGGGAAATCTTATTTGCTTCAGGTCCAGACTTTGTATTGAAATTCTTTTCTCTCTAAGTGGCCAGATTCACATCATCTGACTCTGGGCTGTCCATATAATCATACCTTAATAACATGTCTTCATGATATTGTAATGGTCTATTAGAATGTCCATTAGAGATGGGGCCAGCAGCAGATCAGAAAAGAGACCGCTTACCCTACAGAAGCAATGGAGGCATGACAAATGTCTCAGAAGGGATCCTCCCTAGTTTCTAGGACTGTAAAGGTGAGCACAGGGAGAGAGATGTATTTTCAGACTTGCACTACTTTGTTAGTGTATCCTTATAATAAAGGTAATGTGGTTGTGCTTGTAGTTAGTGCGTCTTGTCTAGACTACCTCTAAAAGCTGACTGCATTGCTTGTCTAAGTCCTGGTCCATAGCTGAGGTAGCCTAAAACTGACTTTAGCTTTTAAAGTATTTTTTTCTCTCGAAACAATTTTTGATGTGGATACAATCGAGGGGCTTAATCAATGATAGCAATAGCACTTAGACTTATATACTACTTCACAGTGCTCTACAGCTCTCTCTAAGCAGTTTACAGAGTCAGCATATTGCCCCTGACAATCTGGGTCCTCATTTTACCGACCTCGGAAGGATGGAAGACTGATGGGCTGGTGAGAATCGAACTGCCGAACTGCAGTCAGCCAGCCGTCAGCAGAAGTAGCCTGCAATACTGCATTCTAACCACTCCATCATCATGGCTCTGTGGAGTTGATGACATGATCAGGGCTGGAATTTGCAGACGTCCAACCCGTGACATGTTGTTAGGACAACCCACTTTTAAAAGACCATGAGACACAAAATATTGCCTTATCACAATTAAGAAAAGTGATAGTGGTTTGAGTGTTCTTCCTCGAGGCAGGCAATATTTAATAGAGAACAAGGCTAAAGGGATTGCTGTCCTTGTTGTCCCAGAAAAGTCACTGGCGACAAGGACTAAGGTGTAATATGAGCTGACCTACTATTCTTCAAGTTCAAGGACTAATAGATTGTATTTTAGCATGGCTGCTTGTTTGTCACTTCAGGATGAGAGTTGAGAGTTAACAGGGTAATTCTCATCTATAAAGCTAAGAAAACTTTAAAAAATCAATAAAAAGGATGGCAATTAAATGCTGGATAGGATCAAAATAAGAAAAGACAATAGCAAGTGTATCTAAGGAGGGGAAATTTATATAAAGAAGGGGAAATTGTGAAACCTGGGCAAACTGCCTATGACAAATGTACTATTTACTATTCAATTTACAATTAATCATAACAGTACAGATTCGCTAGTATATTTTTTAAAATGAAATAACTCATACCATATACTAGCTGTTCATTAGAGTTATTGTTAAATAAAGTTTTAATGTTTAATTATCAATTTAGAACTTTTATACTAAGAATATAATGGATCCCAACCCATCTAAAATGATATGCTTACCAGTAAAAAAAGCCAATAAGCACGGCAGAAAGATGTACGGTATATGAATTCATTCTCAACATATGAATTCTAAGCTTAACAATTTTGGGGTTGTGACAGAAGAATCTCAAAGTTCATATTATGCTATTTTCCCCATATCTAATTTGGGCACAATGGGATCTGACCCTCCAATGGCACAGGGAGACATGTCTGTGATTGAGTGAGAGGGAAATGTTAGAAATTAAAGAGGCTATTTGGATTGGAAAAGATGCAAATCAATGGGCCTGATAATGGGAGCGAACTGTTGGCATGGTGGCATCAAAACGAAGGATTGAGAAATTGAGAAGATTAAGGAGAAAGTGGAGTTTATTTGGAAGAATTGTAAGGGGTTGGATTATTGCAATTGCTTCTTGGTTAAGAGACTAGATTTCTTTTTATGATCATTAATATTTTTAGTCATGGCCTCTGATTGGATCATTTTAATCCCAATTAAATATCGGGAGTTTAACACTACCCAGAGTCAGCAGACTGGAGCAATATATAAATCCTGTACATAAATAACATAAATAAATGTACTGAAGAAATGACAGAGCAACAGTAAATAATGCATATGGTGAAGCCAGTGCCTTTATTGAACAGCAAAGTAAAACAGCTGTAGTTCTAGAGTGCCTCAGCAGAGACACCCTTATGGAACCAAATCTAGTTTAGCAGCTCATTCATGTCGCACAATGTGAAGTTTGCAAGCTTCAGCCTTGAATAAACAGATTAGCAATCCTTATCTTTAGTCTATTCTTTCTTAGGTTTCACAGAGAATGGAAGATGAAGTATATACTGTACCTGCAGGAGATTGGGTTAATCCATATCAGGTATTAGAAACTAATTGGTGCATATATTTTTTTAAAACTTTGGCTTTGCCTCCTGAGTTCTTGTTTATACTGAGAAAGTTCTAGCAATTTACCCAGGTTGGGACATTCCTGACAAAAGCCAAAATAGAATTTGGAAAAAAATTGTAAGTGCAAACAGCTGATCTCTTGCAGGAAAATTTCATTATAAGGCATACATTTATAAAGAGGACATTGGTTGAAAATCATTGATTCGATTATGCAGCAATTTACAAGTTATATAGAATGTCTTGCCCAAAAGGCTAACTGTAATTATTGTAAAAGGATGAGGCATTTTGCCAGTATTTGTTGCAAAAGCCCAGTCAGTGTAATCAGCAAGTGCATGTAATTATGGTAGCAGATGTTATTTTCTTGAGTACAGTCAGGTTTAGCTCTATAAACAGTATAAATCAAGTAAAACATTAGATATAGCAAAGGATACAGAAGTGATGCTAAATTCTGACTCAGCAATTTATACATTACCTATATTAGCTGATTTTCATGACTCTTTGAATTTATCAGTCTTTGTCATAATTGCAGATTTTGTTATGTGATAATTCACCTTTTTATACAGGTGTTTTCCTGTAATATCTACAGAGCTTTATTTTGACATTATGCCCATGATATACTGACATGAGGAATTCAGTTGTGAAAACACCCAAGAAGGTTTTATTTAACAGAACAATTAATCAGTGGAACAACTTGCCTCTAGTAATTGTGGCTGCTCCAAACACTGGAGATTTTAAGAAGAGATTGGGCAACCATTTGTCTGAAATGATATAGGATTTTCTGCTTGAGCAAGTGGTTGGGCTAGAAGACCGCCAAGGTCCCTTCCAACTCTGATATTCTGTTCTATTCCAACCCAGTGAACTACCTTAACAGAGTTAAATTTTGTTAAACTTAAACAGATCCATTCATGTACAAGACTATATCTCACCCTGATGCCATTGGTCAAAAGGAAATCAAGCCACCTCCTCCTGTCTTAATATAAGCCCTGATAACAGCAATAAAAAAATGGAGCAGTCTCTTTTGCTTAAGTGGTTGAGATAATTGCACGTGTTCCCAATAAGAAATACAAGCTACAGTGCTGAAAGAGGGATCCTGCCATGTGTCTCATAAAATTGTCCTATGGCAGCAATTGAAATACAAGAATGCAAGAACTCAGAAAAGAAAACATGTTTATTTCAGAAGTCAAAATTCCACGCTGAAAAAAAATCCAAGTTCTAGGAATCAGAGTGAAGACTACACTTGTACTAGTCCAACGGTTAGTTGGGGAATCATAAGGAACATATGTATAGGAAGTCAGGTCCAAAGTTGAAAAGCTTTGGAAAAGTTTATCCAAAGTTTATCTAAAGAAGTCTGGCTTTCAAGTCCTTATTTTAAATAATATTTAAAGAAAATTTGGAGAGTGGGCATGACAGTACCTAGAGACTGCAGAATAGAAGAGAAAGAACTGGAGAAAATCACAAAATACACAGATCTGCAAATAGAAGTAGAATCACCATGGCAAGAAAGCAAAGATGGTATGAATAGTGATAGGTGCCTTGGGTACAATTGCAAAACATTTGGAACACCACTTGAATACCATCAGCATTAACAAAACCACCATCAATCAATTGCCAAAGTCAGCTTTACTTGGAACACCGTACACCCTGTGACCATACTTTTAATACCATCAAGCATAAACGTCTGCCTCTCCCAGGTCCTTGGGAAGGACTCTGTAGGTGAATAAAAATGCAAATCCAGTCTAAACTACTGCCTGACTATGCAACCAACCATAATGTAACAATGATAATACTTTATTGATCAGTCAGTTGATCCTATCAAAGCATGAGCATCAGCCACAATAAAATTTAATAAAATGATACAGTGCAATAAGATAAAATAAGCTACAGAGAGATAAAAATGGAAATAATTACAGTATGGTCAGATAAAATAAAGATAAAAGGGTAAAATAAAAGAGTGCAAGATAAAATAGAAAACAAGGATGTATAATAATATGAATACTAAATTTCAAAGTGTGTGTGTAGCTCAGACATGTCAAACTGCTGGCCCGTGGATCAGATGCATCGCACCAAAACCGTGCCCACCCCATTTCCAGCAATGGGGAAAAAGTCGTGATATGTCACGCAATGTCAGGTGATATCGCAAGTTTGACATGCCTGGTGTAGTTGAATTCATTATCTTTGCACACAGCCCCAATGTGTTCTATAAAATGTGTTCTCTAGTGGACAGCCCTGACTATAAACTTAAAAATTCTAGTTATTACATATACACTATATTTATGTCCTGAGGGAAATAAAACAATCTTTTATTAGAATATATGGTCCTTTCAAATAGTGTCTTTAAACAACAATCCCCTTCTGAAGCATATAATTAACAATCAAATATAGACATGTAATGTCTTCCATTTCTGATGCTCCACAAATACGTTCTCTCAAAATATGGCATTTGCTGGAATCATCCATATTTGTTCATAAAATCTAGCTGCTTGAATCTTGCTCTTATACCATTGAATCAAACCTATGATATAGATCAATGTTTCTCAATCTTGACAATTTTAAGGCATGTGGACTTCAACTCCCAGAATTCCATGTGGAATTCTGGGAGTTGAAGTCCACATGCCTTAAAATTGTCAAGGTTGAGAAACACTGATATAGATACACATTTACTGATATTTATTACACTCATTTATAGATTATTCTATAAGTCTATGGAATTGTATAAGCATCTAATATAGGCAACAGCTTTTCCCAAGACCAAAACTAAATCTGGAAGATTTCGTTGACATTTATTTAAAATTAAATATATTTAATAAGATTACTTTCTAAATATGCATTCAGTAAATCTCCACTTCTGATACTTTAAAAAATGTCTTTTAAAACTTTTAAAACTCTCAGAGAATCTTAATTGAGGTTCAGTGCTCCCAAGCTGGCTTGGGAGGCTTCAGATTTCTCTCTTTTGATGTATTGTCTTTTAAGTTTGTCATTTACTTCTTAGGCCTGAAATCCCTTCTTATTCTTATTTAGATGCTGTTATCATGCTTGGTAATACTCCAGAAGAACAGCCAGGGAACAACTACTTGATGTATAGCTATTATCAGTTCGACAGACTTAATATTTAATACAGACAATGTGTACATTTAGGCAAAGAATTACTAAACCTGGCTTTTGGGGGCACATTACCTTGTTCATCGGAAATGAAATTTGCTCCTGGTCATTTGTTAATAGTTTTACAAGCATCTCTTCCAAAAGCTGTGCAAATGTTAGGTTCCTTTTTTTGGCTCTTATCTCTTGGCATGCAAAACTCAATACACCATGCATCTGTTATTGCAGTGTTTCCCAAACTTGACAATTTTAAGGCATGTGGACTTCAACTCCCAGAATTCCACAGCCAGCAATGGAGTTGAAGTCCACATGCCTTAAAATTGTCAAGTTTGGGAAACACTGATTGAATCCTCTGGGAACTTTTGTAAGGAAATAGTGATTTGGTTAGCAGCTGTATATATTAGTTCTGAGAATGTGAAAAACCTTATTGTTGACAATCTGGACATGCATTATTTAATTATGTGTCAACTATAATGTAATGATAGATTCTGTAATTGTTCACCAAGTGTAGAGCTAGAAAACATTTAGCAGCCATAAGTCCTATTATTACTATTATTGGAAGTTAAGGATTATAGGCAGTTTAGCAAAGATGACATGATCTCACTAGAGCAGGGGTAGGCAACCTTGGCTCTTTTATGACTCGTGGACTTCAACTCCCAGAATTCCTGAGCCAGCCAGAAATTCTGGGAGTTGAAATCCACGAGTCATAAAAGAGCCAAGGTTGCCTACCCCTGCACTAGAGGAAGAGAGATCTGGATTCTTGACTTTCAAAACTGCGGGGGGGGGAATATCAGTGGTTAAAATAACTAAGTTAAGTGCATCAAAAGCTTAATGTATCTATTTCATGTATTTTACTTTAAGATAAGATAAGATAAGATAAGATAACTTTTATTGTCATTTTTTTTACTGTGGGCACAACGGCACACATCAAAAATGAAATTTAGTTGCCCGCTCTCAAAGTGAAACACATACATGACACACACCTAAACATACTATGAACAACATATATATAGACCCACACCCCTACATATACGTAGCAAATAAATATTAAATACTGTCCATCTTGAATATATAACAGAAGGAGGAAGCTTGAGAGTTCACAAGGTTAATGCTGTATGGAATGAAACTATGGCTAAATCTGGATGTTCTGCTACGGATAACACGAAATAACTTGCTGTTATTTAAATATTTGCTGCTGAATTTCATTTGTGCCTGGGGAACATATTGAATTGGGTTTTTATGTATAAATATCCTCAATTTATTCTATTTTTTTCCATGCATATTCTTTATTTTGATTAATTATTGCAATTATTCTAGTCTCTTTAATAAGAAATTTTAATCATCCTCTTTATTAAAAAGCCACCATTAAACATATTCATTTTTAAAAACAGCTCATGATATACTTGTGGATTACAAATATTTCATGATGACATAATTGATTGCTTCAAACTATTTGGATTTTTAATGCAAGTTCTTCATTCACATGAGTAAATATGCCTGAATTTATATCTTTATCACTAGATTAGGCACCAGTATTTGTTTCAGCTAGTTTCACATTTTAGTAGTATTAACCATACACATTTTAATATTATACACACACACACACACACACACACACACACACACCTATTCTACTATTGGATGTATAAGAAAACATTTTTTCCTGCATTCCACTCAGTATTAACTGTTAGTGACTATGTGGCAAGATTTCAGAGTCTCCCTGTTGGGGAGATTGGAATATATACATTTAATAGATAAATAAAAAATAAATACAAATAAATTTCAGAAGTGATTTTCCACTACCTTCTTCCTAGACAGTGAGAGAGAGTGACCCAATGGCTTTGTGCCTAAAGTGGGACTAGAAATCACGATATTCTAGTTTCTAACCTATGGCCTTAACTACTGCACCAAATTGGCTCTTATAGAAAAACAATACCATATAATTAATAGTCTGCCTTCAATATTCTGAACAGGCTAAATTTTCTGAATATTTTCTATAATATTCTATAATTAACATTATAGAGTTAATGTACTCATGAGACAAATGTTGTTTGTATCAGTTCACCCATATAGGTGAGACACCATACCTG
Organism: Crotalus tigris; assembly: GCF_016545835.1. Lineage (NCBI taxonomy): Eukaryota > Metazoa > Chordata > Lepidosauria > Squamata > Viperidae > Crotalus > Crotalus tigris. The sequence goes on along the minus strand of NW_024097406.1, from coordinate 386,038 downwards.
AAGTTTTCACAGGTAAAGAATACATTTCACAATGGTATTATGGATGGATGGATGGTGATCCAGAAAGTAATTATGATTAATGGCATTAGAAGTTACATAGGAATCCAATGGAATCAACAATAGAACATCCACAAAGGAGATTAAACCTGTCTCTGTCTTTAAACCAGTCATGAAGCCCTAATGAAATGGAGGTAGATAATCCACATCATTCAAAAAACGCTGGAACTGAGTAATATTACATTCTTCAATCTGTTGCCTAAGCAGAAATTACCCAATACAAGCAGGAGTTAGAGTGATGCAGTGATTGCTCCTTTTCCTTTAATTTGTAAATCAAATTCTGTTGGGTCACCACATGGGATGCTATTTCTTATCAGGTAAAAATATTCTTGCAATTTAAAAAAGGGGGATAAGATGCAACTTTGTGTAGCTACTGCCCTTATGTATCACCTGCTTCCTGTAACTCTCCCTTACAGAGAGCTTTTGTCCCGAAACTTCCCTTCTTCCTGCCTGTTGCAGTAAAATTTTAACTTCAGAATGAAAGCCATAAATTATAAAGATACACTTCAGGATCCTACATATAATAGAACAAATGTCCAGCTCAATACATGCTGCAGCTGTTTCTAGTAAACACTAAGTAAAAGCTTTCTCCATGCAATTGATCTCCCAGACAATTGCATGAACAGATGGAGAACCACATCCACAAAGACAAGTTGAAAACATCAAAATCAGAAATGAATCATGCTGTGTTTTCTTATTGATTCCATTTAAAGTAACAGTGTTCCACACAATCCTGTTTTTTATCTTTCACCAAGGGGTGCCTGTTATTAGGCTGTCAACATAAGTCTGAGACACTTTTTGCATGTTTTCTGGGATGTTTTTATACTTATCCAGAGTCAAAATTCTTTCATACTAAGTGTCAAGGTAATGCTGATTTTGCATGGCAGCTACAAAAGCAGAGGGAGGTACAATCCTGGAAGTTCAGTAGCAAATATGGGATATTCTCCAAAAAATAATAGGGGCAAGAAAACAAAATGAAATCAGTATTACAATTCAAGGCATAGCTATTAGTGATGCTGAATTCCTGCCCTCTGGAATGAGGCTCCACCTGAGATCTGGGAGGTCCTGTCCTTGTGACATTTGGGAAGGCCTTAAATACCTAATTGTTCTCCCAGGCCTTGAGGAGCTGTGGTGGTGCAGTAGTTAGAATGCAGCATTGCAGGCTAACTGTCTTCCCACTGCTAGGAGTTCAATCCTGAGAGGCTCAAAGTTGACTCAGCCTTCCATCCTTCTGAGGTCAGTAAAATGAGGACCCAGATTGTTGGGAGCAGTATGCTACTTAGATAGTGCTATAAAGCACTATGAAGCAGTATGTAAGTCTAAGTCAGCGGTTCTCAACCTGTGGGTCGTGACCCCATTTGGGGTCGAATGACCATTTCACGGGGGTCACCAAACAACGCAGTCCGCCATTTTTTTCCCCTTTTCCTTAGCTGTGCTACTCCCTTTTATTCTATTGGCTTTTGAAAGCCAATAGAATAGACTCTCTTGAATAGAGTCTAATTCTATTGGCTTTCAAAAGCCAATAGGAATTGTCCAGGCTGTCTCTGCCCTGCTCAGCCCGCCAAAAGTCCCGTTCTGCAAACGGTGCTGCAAGTTGTCTGCAGTGAAGGTGAGCTGTGTGGAAGCTTCCACCTCTCCCTGCTGAGCAACTACTAAAAATGTAAGTAAAAGAGGGCCAGGGGTGGGAGGTGGGAGGCCGGCGGGCGCAGGGAGGGTTGCTGGCACACATGGGGCCCAGTGGGTGCCTTACCTCCCTTGGGCTGGGCCAGCTGGTGGCCCAGCCGGTGGTTGCCCTGCGCCGTCGCTGCCCCTTGCCAGCTATGCCTCGGCCGGCGCAGGGGGTGGCACCACACATGTGCGGCACTCCCGGGCAGGGAAAGTCCTCGACTTACGACTGGTTGGGTAGTCCTCGACTTACGACCGGTTGGGGCCACAGCATTAAAAAGGTTGAGAACCACTGGTCTAAGTGCTATTGTTATTGCTATTGGTGGCTAAAGCCCTTTGTTGTATATGTATATGTTTGAGTGTGCATGTGTGGTGTTGGCCAGTTTTGTGACCTTGTTTGTTTTTTAAAAAATATATTTTGTTGTTGTTTTTTTTATTCACAGTATACTCTATTTTTATCTTGTTCATTGTACTGTGTACCATTCACATTAGGTCTTGAACCTATATTAAACCTATAATTAGTGAGGCTGGCAATATTATATTTTTTCATGAGCAGGTACTCGCCTGCTTGGGGGTCCTCCTGAATTCACCATCTTTGAGGAAGACTGAGGGTTGGATGCCCCGTGTAGTGTGGTGATATTATTATGAATAGGTTTTCTTTAGCATATATGACTGGATAATTTTTGGGTTATTTATTATATTTTTATTTTGGGGGGGTATATGAAGTTATTATGCTTTAATCATTACTGGATTGAAGTGTAATGCCATTAGTTTAGTTTGTGACTAAGGCATCATGTACTTCTGTGAAGTAAATGAATAAATACATATTCCATGTGGCAACAATTTGGTCGGTGGCACTGTAAAAGCATCTTTAAAAGATGACGAAGTGAAAAATGCTACGTGCACAATGATTCCATGTCAGAATGTTTCCTAATGCTGTTTGAACACTTTTGTCCATCATCAAGGGTAAATCTTTACAAGAGCTATAAAAATAACTTTCTGCTTAGGTCTGCTGTCCATAAAATGCTGATCTCTAAACTAAGCTTTGAGGAAAATATCATTCAAAACTTTCAAGGCACTTTTTTTAAATTTCCGCTAGTGAGGACATTTCTGTGATGCAGAACGCCGTAGCTGGACTGGAAGGCGCGCCGGCCAGAACGGGGGGGTGATGCCCCTGCTGATTGGTTTTGTTCTCCACAGATCGGATGCTGGCTTGTGGGATGGGGGGTGGGACTAGTGCACAGAACCCTATGTAAAGCACTGGGAGCAACTCACTCCCAGTGCTAACTTTATTTCTGTATGGATTAAAAGCCATCCGTTCGTTGCTCGTTCCTGTTTGTCGGCTCTTTCTTGGGCACCAAAAAGGACGCGCTGACAGCAGCAGGCATGTGGATCATACCCTTTGCTTTGTCAAGATATACAGCTAAATACATTTAAATAAACAAATAAAATGGGTGCTATGTCTAAAGAAAGAAAGCACTATGTACCCACCGGAAGAGTATCTCCTTCCAACTCTGGCTTTCCACATAATATTGAGTCCTAGTCTAAAAGGTCCTAAGTACCTTCTAAGTGGGTGGAGGGCAATGAGTTTAGGCAGAAAGTAGTCTAGTAACATTTAGGTATCTACCCTGAGGATGGGTGCCTTCTGTTGACATAAAGCAACTAATATACATACATACATACATACATACATACATACATACATACATATTCATATGTTTTTCTTCACTGAAAGAAAACTCTGAAGAAAAGTCTACCTACAGTACTTCCCCATCTGATTTTTAAGATGTCTTTTAGAAGAAAAATCTATCAATACAACTTAGAAAAACAAAATCCCATATTGTCATCATCACCTTTATCATCTTCATCCTCAACCTCAACATCACAACTAGCTTAATAAAACTAAGAGTTAATCAATCAACCAATTTAAATACATACATCCAAGCACATAAAATTTTGTAAATAAGGAGAAGGTTGCATGAATAAATAATTATTTAAGATTTCTTAAAAGCTGGCATTTCAAATAGCATCCCATTCCTGATGTTAAATGGTAAGGTTAAAGGCAGTCCTTCCAATAATTTGATTCCCCACTATGTTAAGCCTTTTAATGCATATGTTATGTGTTATGTCCCGAGCCTTTGCAAACGGCTCGGGCGTTTGCAGGCAGTCCCAGGCAGGTGCAAAGCTGCCCGGGACCAGACAGGCTGTCGCCAGCGCCGTGCGCATGCGCGGGTGCTGGCGCGGGAAAAGTAACCCATTTACCCGGGAGTTGCCTATATAAGAGGCTGCGAGGCGTTTGGGCGAGGCTGAAGCCATCTTCATGTAAGCTGAATGCTGAATAAATGAAACTGAGAACTCCAGCTGCTTCTCGTGTCTGTTTTCCCGCCACGGACTCAACACTGGCGACGAAGGTGGGATGCCTTGCACTACCTGGAAAGGAAGAAGTGTAAGCTTACCCAAGGAGTCCTGAGCGGCGAAAGAGGAACGGCGTCGACTCGGCAGCTGCCCGCCAATCCGGTGCGCATTCGGGGGTAGGCTGGCTGATAGACCCGTCTCCTGAAGATCCGAAGATGGCGAAAATCGGAAGGCTTTCGGAATTCGACGTCTCACATCCAGAGCGGTGGGAGTCCTACGTATCCAGAATGGAGAACTACTTCAAGGCAAACCAAGTGAGGGAAGATAGCTTGAAGGCGGCCACCCTGCTTTGCGTTTGCGGCCAAGACGCCTTCGAAATCGCAGAAAACCTTGCAGCACCTGTCCCAGTAGAGTCTGTAAGCTACGCAGACCTGAAGAAGCTGCTGAAGGAGCACTTCAACCCCAAGGTGTCCGTTATCTCATGGCGCCACATCTTCGAACAAAGGGATCAACGGTCCGGTGAGTCAGCCAAGGAATACATCGCCGCGTTACGGAAGGCCGCCAAGCCCTGCGAGTTCAAGGACCTCGAGGAACGACTGAGGGACCGATTCGTGTGCGGGTTAAGGCATCGAGAGCTACAAAAGAGACTTTTCGCAAAGGAAGAATTATCCTTCCAAGACGCCTTAAGGGAAGTCACCTCAGAAGAAGCAGCAGGCGGCGCCGTCAAAAACATGCGGCCGATCAGAAACAGTGCAGAGGGTGCGTCCGTGCACCAGGAAGACGTCCGACGAAACTCCGAGGAGGATCCGGACGAGGAAGTCGACCGTCTACACCCCGCGAGGGAAGAGAACCAGAAGGGAAGCTCTTCGGCTCCGCTCAAGTGCATCGGCTGTGGAGGTCGCCACAGGAGAACCGACTGCAAGTTCCGCTCCGCTACCTGCCGGGCATGCGGTAAACAAGGGCACCTAGACAACTACTTGTGGGTGCCCCGGTTTGGGCTCGCAATTACGGGCCTGGTCATACATGGGTCCCCGCTTCTGTGTCCAGGATCACAGGTCCTCTCTCCTACGAGGTTGCCCTGGACAACGGTCGTGTCCTGCGTCGGCACATCGACCAACTTCGCTCTAGGCGAGACTTTTCTGCTGAGACTCCTGGGTCTTTTCCAGGGGGGGAGGGGGACCCTTTGGAGCAAAGGGAAGGGCAAGAGCTACTGCCCATCTCCACTGAGGGAGCCACAAATGGCTCGTCCCAAGGTTCTGCAATTGCTCCGAAAAGAAAGTCATGGAGCTTACCCACACAACAGGCACTCACGCCTACTCCAGCAACGGAGGATACCCGGGGGCATCCCAACAAATCATTCCCCGCAAGAGACTGGCACACAATTCCCAAGGTTGGCCTGACCTTACCCCAAATCCTACAGGGGGTCAAACATACACAGAGTTAGTCGAGGAACCAAGTCCCGACTACAACAACCCTAGCACAAATCAGGGAACACCTGAGTTTTGGGAAAGTACAGAAACCCACATGAGCCCGAACACAGAATGGGGTTCAGGGAATGGACAGCCTCCTGACAGGTCTTGGACTGACCTAGGAGGTTCTACAGAGACGCCCAGCAGCGGCTATCACTTCAAGGGGCCTGAGGGTCTACAGCTAGGTAGGTCAACCAGGTCACAAAGTAACAGAAGCCCTGGCCTGACGAGCCCGGTGGGCAAGCAAGCAGGCCAGGCATCGGGGCACAGTCCTGGAAGACACCAGGGCACAATAGAGAGAACAGGCTCACGCCTCCCTCCAGTCAGGGGACTTATGCCAGTAACCCAGAGCTAAGAAGGTCACAGAGAGCAAAGAAATCTCCTAAGTATCTAGAAGATTACATAACATTGCTGGCAAGGCAAAAGCCAGTAATCAGTGGGAGCACTGGGGAGCAAAATGTCATATAAAATAAATGTTGTATGTTGGTAGTAGTTTTAGCCCGGGGGAAAGGGGTGTTATGTCCCGAGCCTTGCAAACGGCTCGGGCGTTTGCAGGCAGTCCCGGGCAGGTGCAAAGCTGCCCGGGACCAGACAGGCTGTCGCCAGCGCCGTGCGCATGCGCGGGTGCTGGCGCGGGAAAAGTAACCCATTTACCCGGGAGTTGCCTATATAAGAGGCTGCGAGGCGTTTGGGCGAGGCTGAAGCCATCTTCATGTAAGCTGAACGCTGAATAAATGAAACTGAGAACTCCAGCTGCTTCTCGTGTCTGTTTTCCCGCCACGGACTCAACATTATGTTTCTCCTACCCAGAAACATTCAGGAAGTTGCATTTTGCACTAACAGAAATTTTCAGATCAACTTCAAAAATAGCTCAGTTGCAAGGAACACAATTTCCATTCAAAGTAATTCTTGCAATACAGCATACAGTATCTCAAAATGCAAATAAAGGCTGCTGAGACCTGAGCCTATTGTGGAATTCATTGGTGTAAAATGATTAGAAGCCTGTATAAGTACACTACTTCCTTCTCCTCCAACTCAGGAGAAACCTATTGGACTCAAATAAGCTATCTTTCAATAAGAGTAACAACAACTCAGTGCTACATATATTTGCCCTCCTATATAAAGCAGAACTTGGCAGAAATGTTGGAGTTATTGCAAACATCCTCTAAGCCTGTAGATACTTCTTCAGAGTTCCCTCGTGGTATTGTTAATGATTTGGTTGGCCAAGATACTTGAGAACTTCCTAGATTTCTACAGTGATCTGGTCAGCAAGCACTGATAATTGGAATGAGCAAAATAATTCTTGATTTAAAGACTGGCTGCTTAAGACGAACTTTTGCTATAATTGTAAGTCAACACTCTCTCAAACTGAGAATTTTGTCAATTTTTATTTGTTATCCTAGCACTGCAGACACTTGCTTATTCACATTTAGAAACATTATTCAACATACAGTAATGTTGCCTTCTGGCTGTGACCTTAGATTAGAAGCAGGGGACTTGTAAAAGAAATAAGAAAAGCCTGTCCATCTTGATTATACTTTGGTTATCATAAAGGCAAAGTCAGTAAACCTATAACCTATTCTGATTTGGCTCAAGATGAAAAGCAGTTCCTAGTATTCACATAATCACCAATATCTGCTGCCAGTGCTTCATATTTATTCATAGGATGCTGAAACATTTTGAATAATTTCACACACATCTATGCCTATAATTGTGATAGGCAGCCCACTAGCACACACTTCATTACTTCGTTTGCAAAGTAATGGTGAATACTTTGTGTAATTTGCAAAATAGTGGCAAATACTTTGTGTAATTCCAGTAGGACTAGTTTCTGTCAACATATCTGTGAAGAACAAGAGCAGCCAATCTTGGTGGGTCCCTTTTCACTTGATAACCAAGGCACTTACTTTGGTAAAGGGTTTTAGAAACTTCCCTTGAAAACAAAGGACCAAACAACAAGAAATATTTGAAGCAACTTTCCATGTAAGCCTCAGAAATAAGATGAGTTATGCAGAAAGGTTGGGGTCCATCATGACAAAATCAATAGCCTGAATCAACTCTAAAAGAGTCTAAAAGTTAAAGTCATGAGAGGAAAGGGAAATTGGCTAATTCAGACTTTTACTGGGAATATCTTAAATTTTGCAGCAGTTCTGTGTTTCACTGGACACATTCAGAATTGTTTTGAAATAAGATCAAATTATCAACCAAAATAAGTTGGGTCTTGAGCAAGGGGCTGATCTAGAACACCTCCAAGATTCCTTTCCAGCTCTATTCTATTCAAAATGATATTGGTCAAGGCTAGCAACTGTGTAGGAGCATACTGCCTCTTTCTCCAATTTACACAGCAGTCAGTGCCTTTATGGTGTCAGAAGGTATTCTGTCAGTTTTCAGACAAGTCTCTTAAGACATTTATCTATGTTCTCACTGACTAATATATCTCATTAATCTAAGACTAGGGGAGAAAAAACCCAAAAGGATTTATATGGCGACCCATCTTAAACAACTCGCAGGGGGGCTCACAACAATGAAAACAATAACTTAAAACTATCATAAAACAATAAAACAATAACAACAAAAACATTATGCTTAAATTGTCCCCTTGTGATGCCTCACAGCAAGCTCCTGTTGCTCTCCTTACATACTTTCCATCTATACAATCCTATCCCAGAATCTCAATCCAAGTCTTGATGGTCTTCCAAAAGGGTAGGAACTGCCGAATCACAGGAAGGTGGGGTGGGATAATCGAATAAACTCCCTGAAAGAGAAGGGAGAACAAAGAAAAAAGATTTGTAATCCACTTCTGTTTGTGAGGCTCACTTCCAGAGCAGTTGTCCAAAATCCAAGTTATCACTCAGTCAGAATTTATAATCCACAATGTCTTACTATTCAAAGTTAATAGTCCATAAGGCCTTCTCCTAGGGAAGTCACCAACAGTTGAGCTTCCACTGTCCTTAAATAGTTCTGAGATTAAAAATCTATAATCCAATAGGCTCCCCAGGCAACAAGAAAAAAAAAGGAAAAAAATGGAGAGAGGAACAAAAGTTTATAATTCACGTCTGTCTTCTGATACCAAATCTAATCAATTGTCCCAAAATCCAGAGTAGCCAATCTGCCAAGATTACTGTTGATAGTTCCTTACCATTCACCATCTCTGAATTAAAGTCAACAGTATTTGTAATACAAAGAAGCCAGATGGCTTCAAAATAGTTTGTAGTTTTAGTTGTAATCCTTCCTACAGAAAAGACAGTGCAAGACGCTTTTCTCTTTTTCTAGCTGCAATCTACAAGACTATGAAGTTCAGAGACATCAAAGGATTTAGTCTGTTATCTGTGTCTGGGCTTCAGGCCAAGTTCCCTCACTCCAGACAAAATATGAATAGAACTTAGTGTAAATTCTTTTTTTTTTTTTTTTTTTTTTTTGCCACTAGATGTCATTAGGTGTCTATTTTGTAACTTTCCAGCCAGGATTTTTTTTATAAGGCTTTGCTCTGGTATTCTCCAAGGAAGGTAATTTTTTTAAAAAAAACAGTATTATAACTCCCCAAACTTTTTTTCTCTCTGCTGTGTCCAAATTAATTTTATAGTCTTTTCTATTTTCCCCCAAGAAAGTTTAAACCGCTGCTTTTATTCTGGGAGAAGGGGTAAAAAAGGAAACTCCCCCTCTCTTTAGTTCTGGAAGTTTCCTTGCTTTCAGGTCACTTTTTTTCCAAAGAACAGGTTTTAAAATCATAGAGGAAGGGAAATAATCTCACCCAGATTCAGACATGTTGCTCACACTTGTTAGATGCCACTGTTTTCTTGGGAGGTTAGCAGCTTCCAACTGGCTGCATGGGTGTGGCCAGTCTTTCTCCTGTTGGTTCTGAGGGCTTCATTGGATCAAGCGTGTCGACTGCTACAAGGGTCCCCTCTTGCTTCATCGCCTCTCCGGGACAAATTCAGGCCCTTTTTGGGTCCCTAGCAGGAAGTAATTGGGCGCAGGAGGCAGAGCCCCGCTTCCCTGCATCCATCTTACCATGACGTCAACATTGGAAGTCTGAAAAGGCACACTTCTGAGGTCCCACTAGGTAGCAAGATTTCTGGGAAGGGAAGATTGTGCATTTCACTGTGTCACCCACATTCTGGTTTTCCCACACATGATCCTCCAGACAATCAGCAATTAGAAGATTATCTTAAAACCTGGGATTGGTGAAAACTCCCCAGTTGACTGAAAGCCTTCATGATTCCTTATTCTAACAACTACATATCCAGTTATTTAGCTATTTATTAGATTTGCATCATGTTTTTCTTCAAAAAGCACAAAGTCACTTAAATGGTGATTTTCCTTTCTTTTATCTCCTCAACAACTTTATGAAATAGGTTTGACTAGTCCATTATGACCTAATGAATATTGTGGCTGAAGCTAGATTCAAACCTTGCTATCCCAATCCTAGACCAGCATCTTAATCACCAGATCTCATTGAGTTGTTTAATTATTTCATTGAACTTTAGACAATTTCTCTAGTCTAGGGACAAGGGATAAGACGCTCTTATATATGGACTCCTGAATAGAATACAGAATATAGAATACAGAATACAAAAATACATAGAATATATAGAATATAAAATACAGAATATAGAATACAGAATATATAGACAGGAAGAAATAACCAGGAGCATTCATTGACTTCAAAGCATGGAAGAGTTTATTATACACTATACGTAAGAATCTAGTCAACTAACCATCAAAACTAAATTAGTGCTAGATAAGAGTCAGTGGAATATAAGGGAGAGTTGAACTTGGATCATTTGTGGCGATGCAATGACTCCAAACTGATGACAAGTTTAATACCACCTTCTATGTCAGCTTGCTCTTCTACAAATACACAAATATAGAATAACATAATATAAAATAGTATAAATAGTATAGTATAATATAATAATAGTATAATAGCATAGTATAATAATAATAGTATAATAATAATAATAAAATAGTATAATATATTCTGTGAATCTAATAAGGAAGAATATAAAAACAAACAACCTTTCTTTTTAGGAAATTGATTTCTAGATTACAGTATCTAAATCTGATGGAAGAGATTACGTTCATGCAGACATATGTTTTGATATTGTAATGTCTTTTTTTGAAATGCAATATTTTTGTCTTGAAAACAATGGCAAGTGAATTTTATTTATTCCTTCTAGGCCCAACAGTATATTGCAACACATGTCTTTCATTCAAAAGAAAGAAAGAAATATGCTTCCTTAGTGAAAGAGTTCTCATTTCCAACATAAAGCACATACTAAGAGTTTGAAATAAATATATCTGTTTGCAATATAATTGTTTTATATTTGCACACATAACATGCATTCATGCATTTGAACAACAGGATTTTAAAAGAAAAATCAAACCTATTCTGAATCCACATTCAGAAGCTGCTTATACTACAAAAGATATATCATACTGATGTGAAACAGAACTGATAAAAGAATCAGAAAACCAAATATACTTTCTTATTGCTTTGCTAATAATCCTCGGCTTACAACAGTTCATTTAGTGACTGTTCGAAATTACAATGGCTCTGAAAAAAGTGACTTCTGACCATTTTTTATACTTATGACCATTGCAGCCTCCCCATGGTCACGTGATCAAAATTCATATGCTTGGAAACTGATTCATATTTATGATGGTTGCAGTGTCCCAGGGTCATGTGATCCCCTTTTATGACCTTCTGACAAGCAAAGTCAACAACTGTATTACTAAATTAATGACTGCAATGATTCACTTAACAACTGTAGCAAGGAAGGTCATAAAATGGGGCAAAATTAATTTAACAAATGTTTCACTTAGCAACAGAAATTTTGGTCTCAATTGTAGTTGTAAGTTGAGGACTACCTGTAATTTAGCCCTGGGGCAAGTTAAAAGTGGCAGATCCTGAGTTCAAGTCCCATCTTAGCCATGAAAGCCAGCTGGGTGACTTTAGGCTAGTCTCTCTCTCTCTCAGCCCAATATACCTCACAGAGTTGTTGCTGTAGGGAAAAGAGGACGAGAAAGGAGTGTTGAATATGTTCGCCACCTGGAGCTATTTGTAAAAATCATCAAAGCAGGATACAAATAATTTACATTTTTCTCTCAGATGTTTTGTTTCTGCATAAAAGGAACAAATAAATACCTGAACATTTTCTCCTATTGAAGACGCATCTCATATGACTGAGAATAGCAAAGATCCAACATTAAGGTGATAAAAATAATTGATGATTCTAAAGCAGTGGTGGCAAACCTATGGCACAGGTGCCAGAGGCGGCACTCAGAGCCCTCTCTGTGGGCACACGGGCTGTCACCCCAGTCCTAGGCCTTCAGCTGGGTTTTATAAAACCTTTTCGCTTTAGGCGTCCGCCACTGTGTGCAAAAAAAAAAAAAAAGGTTCAATCAATCAGTCAATTTCAACTTCTCACAGGAAAAAAAAGATCTTGCAAAGTTGGAATTGATTGATTGAACTTTTTAGTCCCACCCAGTCTGCCATTACCACTGCAGCCACACCCATCCAATGGGCCACACCCACCCGGCACCCAACAATGCATAAGTGGGTTTTGGGTTGCAGTTTGGGCACTCAGACTCTAAAAGGTTCGCCATCACTGTTCTAAAGTATCCATCAAAATATTTCTTTGACAAAACTGCTATGTATTTAGTCCAACCTAATGTCAGCTCATTGCAGAATAGCAGAAGCAAACTGCTATTTCAACTTCTGTTGAAACTGCTTTCAGACAACTATTGAAAGATAGGAGAATTGTATCACTGAGCAAGACTCATGTCTATTTACGTTACTTTCAGTTAAATGCCTTTTGTTTATGGACTATTTTCCTCTTAAATGGTACTTTTTGCATAGAAAAGGATACAAGAAAATGTGGGAAAATGCAGAAGGTCAGCAAATAGATGTTATTACCTGTAAGCAGGGAAATTGCACATGTGCACACACACACACACAGAGATACCAACTCTCTGGATATCTCTGCTCAGGCAACAAAGGAGAAAGGTTATGAAATAGGAGAGGCAGGTAGATCACTATTAAAGAGGACTCCATATTAATAGAGTAGTTGAGCTGTTTTTTATTTAGTCTACGTTTATTCATATCCCATCGGCAATATGTAGGGAGTTCTGAGCATACAGAAGTAAATTTATACATGCACATAGGCAAAAGGCTAACATCCCCAAATTTCAATCCTCAATTCTCAAAGTTTTAACCAATATGTTTGTCATATTGATGTGTACAATATATGTGTACACCCAATATTAAAAGGAATTCAAACTGACAATACCACCCAGTATTCCAGCTTTTTTCTTTTACCTTAAAAGAGAGTGAAAAGCAATTTCAGTTTCCTAGTTTCCAGTTTCCAATAATGCAAAATCTTTATACCTCCTTAATCACTTTACATTCCACAGAGAGTAGTTCTCACAGTGTAAAGTATAGGAATCAATAGGGGTTTTTATTTCAGCTAGCATTTAGCTTGAAACCATTCCAAGCAGGCATATCTTCGCAAGTTATGATTTGAACTTAAGATATGTGTGTATTCAAGCATGTTTGCATCTCTCTGTGTGACTAAATAGTAAAATTACTCTATGTGGTGTTAGGAAAAGAGGGTATAGAACTTATTGGCAATTTCCATCTTAGTAAGATGAACTGGCACTCATCGTAGGATCACAAGCCATCCCTTCTCCAGATTAAAACTAGCATGCCGTCTTCAACAAACTCTAGAGCTGTCTCTAACCTGCCATCTATAACCTCCATTTCCAATCTCCTTCTTCCTAGATGTGTTAAGACTTTTCCCTGTTGCTTTTCCAGGTCCTCTGAGTACAGGGTCCTATGAGAACCTAAACTATCTTCTGTTAACTTATTCCTAAACAACAAAATGTAGCATAAAGTCAGTACAGAGACTTTGGGTATGGATATAGGCATGGTTATGTGAGGAACCAGCAAGTATCTATGGTTGAAAGCAGACATGATTAGTAATAATGAAAGTTATAAGCCACAACATTTGACAAACACAACATTGACTATGTGATGATTATCAATGAAATCTGTTAGTGTTTTCCTGTTTATTCACCCACCTACCCATAGTCCATCTCTTATTTAGCCATATGAAAGGAGCAAATTTTGAATGCCAATGTAACACATGAATTTCTAAGATCAATTGGTCTTAAAACATGGAGTTGCTCAGAATCACATTAGTAGGGCTGGCTAATAGTATGGTGCTCTCAGAATATATACTCTTTTAGTGGCAGCTCCCAAGGAATCAAACTCTCTCCCAGGGGAAACTTGATTGATTGATGATGGTTGCTCTACTCCACGGATGTCAAACATGTTGTGTCATGTGACATTGCGACGTATCGTGACTTTTTTTGCATTGCCGAAGCTGGGGTGGGCATGGCTTCTGTATGATGCAACCGGCCTGTGGGCCAGCAGTTTGACACCGCTGTTCTACTCCTTTCCCAATACTGTTACTTTTTAAAAAAATCAGCTAAAGACATACTTGTTCACTTGACATTTTTCTGGGTAATAACTGTCACTAAACTACCTTGCCTTTGAGACTTACTTTTAATAGTTAACTCTTTACTTTAATGCAGGTTTCTACTACTACAGTTGTTTTTATGGAAGATTTTTAAAATTGTTTATTGAGTTTTGGATGCCCAAAGATTAAAAAGTTATTTAAGTCCTATTGCAGTGCTCAAATTATTTGACAAGTGGAGTAAGATAGGGCTGGGGAAATCATGAAACCTACTGCTTTAATCCAAGAATGTTCAAAGAATAAAAAGAAAGTAAAATTACATATAGAAACAGACAGGTGGGCACGTCTCTTAACTATTTTGGATATTGATTCTAAATACCTCAAAATATATAGGGAAGACAGTTTGAAATGTTCACTGACTGCACTCTTTTATTTGCATATTACAATTCCATTCATTCAAACTAAGAAATAATGCCACACAACCAAAATAATGACTCAGGCAGTAATGAAACAATTAATTATAATGTGAACACAAATTGCAGCCAACCTATTATTGGGATTCTATGCCCATTAAGCACTCAGAAAATGACAACAAATCAGGACTAGTCAAAGTGTTCTAAAAACAGAAAACAAGGTCACAGTATTGAAATAAATTACTCATTATAACAATGTTTCTCTGTAATTATATTGGTCTTTTTCAAAAAATATTATGATATGGAAAGTTTCTTTTGTGTTTGCTTGTTAATAAGAAAGTAATGCACATTCTGATGCTCTGAGGATGCCTAATAGTAAGAATTTAGAAAGTGATTTGCTCTTTTTAAAAATCTTTAAATACTTTGAAGTGATTAAGTACAGCAACAAATGATCTTGACGTCAGAGGGTCAAGCAGGAAAAATGATGAAAGTACCATTGCATTGTGGCAATGCAAGTTCTGCCTTTGTGGTACATGCATTGTGATTATGCAAAGATGTATGAAAAGGTTCCCCTTTATGGATTACTGCCTTGTCATGGCGAAGGGGCTTGTGTAACTCAATGAAGCTATAAGCTATGCCGTGCAGGGCCACCCAAGACAGACAGGTCATAGCAGAGAGTTCTGACAAAATGTGATCCACTGGAGAAGGAAATGGCAAACCACTCCAGTATCTTTGCCATGAAAACCCCATGGACAGTACTAAAAGGCAAAAAGATATGACGCTGGAAGATGAGCCCCTCAGGTCGGAAGGTGTCCAATATGCTACTGGGGAAGAGCAGAGGGCTAGTACTAGTAGCCCCAGAAAGAATGAAGCGACTGGGCCAAAGCCGAAACGACGCTCAGCTGTGGATATATCTGGTGGTGAAAGGAAAGTCCGATGCTGTAAAGATTTTTTTCTCCATAGGAACCTGGAATGTAAGATCCATGAATCAAGGCAAGCTAGACGTAGTCAAAAAAGAGATGACAAGACTGAACATCGACATCTTAGGAATCAGCGAACTAAAATGGACAGGAATGGGTGAATTTAACTCAGATGACCATCAGGTATACTACTGTGGGTAAGAATCCCTCAGAAGAAATGGAGTAGCCTTCATAGTCAATAAAAGAATAAGAAAAGCAATACTGGGATATAATCCCCAAAATGACAGAATGATCTCAATTCGAATCCAAGGCAAACCATTCAATATTACAATAATCCAAATCTATGCCCCAACCACTGGTGTTGAAGAGGATGAAATTGACCGGTTCCATGAAGCCCTACAGCACCTTATAGAATTAACACCAAAAATGATGTCCTTATCATCATGGGGGATTGGAATGCTAAGGTAGGAAGCCAAAAGATAACCGGAATAACAGGCAAGTTTGGCCTTGGAGTACAAAATGAAGCAGGGCACAGGCTAATAGAATTTTGTCAAGAGAATGCGATGGTCATAACAAACACTCTTTTCCAACAACCCAAGAGACGGCTCTACACATGGACATCACCAGATGGTCAACATAGAAATCAGATTGACTATGTGCTCTGCAGCCAAAGATGGAGAAGCTCTATACAGTCAGTAAAAACAAGACCAGGAGCTGACTGTGGCTCAGATCATGAGCTTCTCGTTGCAAAATTTAGGCTTAAATTAAAAAAAGTAGGGAAAAGCACTAGGCCACTCAGGTATGAACTAAATCATATTCCTAATGAATATACAGTAGAGGTGACAAATAGATTTAAGGAATTAGATCTGATAGACAGAGTGCCTGAAGAACTATGGATGGAAGTTCGCAACATTGTACAAGAGGTAGCAACTAAAACCATCCCAAAGAAAAAGAAATGCAAGAAAGCAAAATGGCTGTCTGAGGAAGCTTTGCAAATAGCTGAGGAAAGAAGGGAAGCAAAAGGCAAAGGAGAAAGAGAAAGATACACCCAATTGAATGCAGAATTCCAGAGAGTAGCTAGAAGAGATAAGAATGCCTTCTTAAATGAACAGTGCAAAGAAATAGAAGAAAACAACAGAATAGGGAGGACCAGAGATCTCTTCAAGAAAATTGGAGATATGAAGGGAACGTTTCATGCAAAGATGGGCATGATAAAGGACCAAAATGGCAGGGACCTAACAGAGGCAGAAGAGATTAAGAAGAGATGGCAAAACTACACAGAAGAACTATACAAGAATGAGCTTAACATCCCAGATAACCACAATGAGATGGTCACTGACCTCGAACCAGACATCCTAGAATGTGAAGTGAAATGGGCCTTAGAAAATCTGAGCAACAACAAAGCTAGTGGAGGTGACAGTATTCCAGCTGAGCTATTCAAAATCTTAAAAGACGATGCAGTAAAAGTGCTACACTCAATTTGCCAGCAAATTTGGAAAACTCAACAGTGGCCACAGGATTGGAAAAGGTCAGTTTACATTCCAATTCCAAAGAAAGGCAATGCCAAAGAATGTTCAAACTATCGCACCATTGCACTCATTTCACATGCTAGTAAAGTTATGCTTAAAATCCTACAAGCTAGACTCCAGCAGTATGTGGATCGAGAACTACCAGAAGTACAGGCAGGATTTCGAAGAGGCAGAGGAACTAGAGATCAAATTGCCAACATATGCTGGATCATGGAGAAAGCTAGGGAGTTCCAGAAAAACATCTACTTCTGCTTCATTGACTATGCTAAAGCCTTTGATTGTGTGGATCACAACAAATTGTGGCAAGTTCTTAAAGAGATGGGAATACCAGACCATCTTATTTGTCTCTTGAGAAACCTATATGCAGGTCAAGAAGCAACAGTGAGAACTGGACACGGAACCACTGATTGGTTCAAAATTGGAAAAGGAGTCCGGCAAGGACTGTATACTGTCGCCCTGCCTATTTAACTTATATGCAGAGCACATCATGAGAAAGGCAGGGCTAGATGAAACAAAAGTTGGAATTAAGATTGCCGGGAGAAATATCAACAACCTAAGATATGCAGATGATACCACTCTAATGGCAGAAAGTGAAGAGGAACTAAAGAGCCTCTTGATGCAGGTGAAGAAGGAGAGTGCAAAAGTTGGCTTGAAACTCAACATTAAGAAAACCAAAATAATGGCATCCGGCCCTCTCAATTCCTGGCAAATAGATGGGGAAGAAATGGAGGTAGTGACAGATTTTATTTTTCTGGGCTCCAAGATCACCTCAGATGGGACTGCAGCCAAGAAATTAAAAGACGCTTGCTCCTGGGGAGGAAAGCTATGGCAAATCTAGACAGCATACTAAAAAGCAGAGACATCACCCTGCCAACAAAAGTGCGTATAGTCCAGGCCATGGTTTTCCCAGTTGCAATGTATGGCTGTGAAAGTTGGACCATAAGAAAGGCTGAGCGCCAAAGAATTGAGGCCTTTGAACTATGGTGCTGGAGAAGACTCCTGCAAGTCCCTTGGACTGCAAGGCGTTCAAACCGGTCAGTCCTAGAAGAGATCAACCCCGACTGCTCTTTAGAAGGCCAGATCCTGAAGTTGAAACTCAAATACTTTGGCCACCTAATGAGAAGGAAGGACTCACTGGAGAAGGGCCTAATGCTGGGAAAGATTGAGGGCAATAGAAGAAGGGGACGACAGAGAATGAGATGGCTGGATGGAATCACTGAAGCAGTAGGTGTGAACTTAAATGGACTTCAGAAGATGGTAGAGGACAGGAAGACCTGGAGGAACATTGTCATGGGGTCGCGATGGGTCGGACACGACTTCGCAATTAACAACAACAACAACAAATGAAAAGGTTAGGTCTTGTATTGCAATGGCATAACCCTGCTTTTGTTTCTTTGTTTTTTTGCCAAAAATCTCTGATCCGACAGATGTCTCTGCTTGGTATGCAATCAGTGGAAGCATGGTCTTGTTTAGCTACAGCCAAACATTTAATTTGGTTGATATCCTGGCCTGTAAATATCCTGGAACTGTTCAGAGAAGACAGTGCTAAAGGTAATATGGATCCAAGCCATCATACTGACAGCCAATGCATTCCCAATGTTAAAGGTGTAACAGAGCTGAAGCAGCTCTCATCCATCAACATACAGTATATGCTACCACATTCTATGCTAGCTTAAAACTGTAGATAGTTTTCAAGAACCCGACCTACATCCATAGAGTCCACACAATCAAAGTAACCTTAGATAAACCAGATGTTGTTCCATTTATCATGCTTGTTCTTGAGAATGTGGCCTTGTATATCAGAGGGATTCTTGAAAACATATCACAGCTGTCTGAGATGAAATTAACCCACCCATTTTTCCCAATATCATACCTTATTAAGTAGTTGTTGGATGAGATTCTGCCTATACATTAATATTTCAGCTGAACATTAATATGTCAATGCCTTCATCATCTGAGGTCCGTTTTCCAATGTGTGTGAGGATTTTCTTTCCTGAAAAGAGGGGAGAGAAAATCCCTTGGTGCACTAGGGAAACTGACCTCAAATCTTCCACTTGCAATCTTCCCATTGACTTTCTGAGAAAGGTGGTGGAGAAGATAGCCATGGCAATCACTTGATCATAGGACATTTGGCAAGAGGTTCTAAATGAGAAGAGGTTGACAAGCACCCAAAATGTGGTTACATGATTGCAGGTGGAGGGATGACAACCATTCATGATGATCGAAGTTTCTTTACCGACCATTGTAAAGCATCCATTTCAAAGCCATTGTAAATATACATAGTTGTAAAACTAATGATTATAATTCGATTATGATTACTTGTACAGGTAATCCACCAGATACAAGTGTTTATTTAGCAAGTTTTCACAAAAATTAGGTTATTCAGAAAGGGTACTTACATTCGAAATTCAAAATTGCGAACAAAAACAGGCCTCTGTAGCCATGTGACTTGGATTCAGTCTCAGCTGCTGTGGCAACCATTTTAACTCTGTGACTTGCCTGGTCCAGTTTGGACCTATGAGAAGCTGGAAGGGGTTTGGGGGGGGTTGTGCCTGGTCACATGGCCAAACAAGATCCAGTGATTTCTGCAGCCGGCACGGACCATTTATTTTTGTTTTCCTGGAGCTGTGTGGAAGATCTGCTGCTTTCTGGGCTTGAGGACTACAGTACTGTCGAGAATTACTTCTGTAAGCATTTTAAAATATTTTTTGTTACTCTATAGTACTGTACTGTATTGTTTGTAATCACTTTGGGAACTGCTCTGCTTTTTATTGTGTTTGTAAGTACTGTACAGTACTTTGCAAGATTGTTTCTTTGCATTTGCCTGAAACTTATAGCATGTGGTGGCTGCTGCCTCCTCTCCCTAGCACAGACCCACCAGAGATTCTGCTGACCCTTTACTGGCAAATGCACAAGGAGGCCAAGAGCACTGCCAAGAGTGCAAGGTAACCCAGCTCTGTGGCAACAGTAAGAATTCTGGAATACCCAACCCAGGAAGCTAAAATGCACCCAGAGTGCCAACAGTGCAATATGAAAGCCCAGGGTGCTGGCAAGGATCTATGGAGATTCAGAGTGCTTTCAGGTCTTTCAATGATTAGAAGCCCTGGACAGTTACCTCATCAAAGTTCGCAACAGTGGCCACAACTGGCAAGGGATCTAAAGATCAGGCACAAAGTCAGGTGCTTAAGTTAGCCCAAGCAGCAGCAGAATAGGGTCCTGTGAAAACTTTTACATTCTCAGCCCAAACATCAACTCTAGAGAGAAAGTCCAAATGAACAACCAAGCCACAGCACGGTTTATCAATAGCAATAGCATCTTGGGGTGGACAATGCAAAGATGCTTTTACATTCTATTCCATATAATCTATCACACAAAGCATAGCAGTCCTTATTTAGGAATTTTAATTGGTAATTTCAGGGCTTTTTGTAAAAAAAAAAAATAATAAGTGCCGGAACTCATGCACAGCTCCGGCTCCAGTCAAAAGCCCTTTACGGAGTGGGGGGGAGGGAGAGAAGAAACCATTTTAGGGAGCTTCTGATGTGCAGATCACGTGAGCAGATCATTGCTGCAGCTTTTGAGAGGGTGCTTGTTCGGAGCTGGCATATCTTCTGCCACCTCGTACTCCTCCACCTCTGATGACACAGAGGCTTCCTCCAGAGCCAGAGTGACCAAGGCGGCAACAGCACTGCTGCTTTGGGAGTGCATCTGGTCCCTTGAAGAGATTCACTCCAGGAGTCAGTCCTGGTCCCTGGTGGCCAACACGGGGGTGAGGACAGGCGGTGGTGGCGGGAGGAGCCCCAAGGCAGAGAAGAGGGTCTGCTTTCAGGGCCATGGAAGTGTTTCCAGGTCGACCTTTGATGCCCCCAATTTCCCTGGGCAGCTTCCTTTCACCGAGCCAGAGCTTTACAGGTAGTCCTTGAGTTACGAGTATAATGGAGCCTGCCCATGCCACTCGTAACTCAAAAACTCGTAGAGTGAACCTCATTCCTTTAGCGAGATCACTCTCTTGCTCATTAAAATGCATGCGGCTCATTAAGTAAGCATGAGGTATCTCAGGGTGGGGAAGGTCATGGAGGGCCTATTAATGGAACAGGCCCGCAAGGTCTCCCAGACCCACTAAGATAGCTCATGCTTCCCCCTCCTTTCCTGCAATGCGAGACTCACCTAGAAAAGGTCTATCTCTTCTCTGCTGCGGTTCCTGCTGCCGCTCTAATCTGAGGCTAGGGGACACATCCACAGCCCCCTGCTGCCCAATCCGGGCTCCAGAGGCATGGAAAAGACTTCTGCTGCCCAGATCCATGGCCACGCAGGGGCTGAAAAATCACTCTGCAGTCAAAGATCCTGGGGGCAGAGGTTTTTTCCAGGCTTCCAGAGCCTGGATTGGGCTGCAGGGGGCTGTGGACGCGTCCCCTGGCCTCAGATCGGAGCTGTAGCAGGAACCGTGGCAGAAAGGAGACAGACCTTTTCCAAGTGAGTCCCGCATGGCAGGAAGGGAGGGGGAAGCATGAGAGCATTAAGTGAATGCTTGTAACTAGGGGATTACCTGTACTCGTGCTGGCAGTTTAGAAGGAACCGGTTCTCCCATTCAAAAAAAGGTGCCGTAACGCCGTTCTGTGCATTCTGTGACAAAAAAAAAGCACTGGGTAATTTGATATTAAGCAATGTATATAGCAACAAGCAATGGTATCTCATTCTTATTTCTGCAATACTAATGGATGAATGGACAATACATTCTGCAATACAGAATGAAGGGCAACCTCTAGAAAAACAAATTAGACTTGCAAATGTTCATGCAACAGCAACACTTTTTTTGAGACATAGTGTTTAGTTCCAAAACCAACAGACCACTTAGAGCAGAGGTTCTCAACCTATGGGTCGCGACCCCATTTGGGGTCGATCGACCATTTCTCGGGGGTCACCAAACAAGGCGATCTGCCATTTTCCCCCTCAGGGGGCGGCGCCGCGCATGGGCACCGCACATGGGGGCGGCGCCGCGCATGCGCATGGGGCGCCGCCGCGCATGCATGCTGCGCATGGGAGCACCGCACATGCATGCCGTGCCGCGCATGCACGGCACGTTTGTGTGACGGGGGTCGCCGTCACACAAACGTTGAGAACCAGTGACTTAGAGTCTTCCTGTTATTTTTAAAGGAGGCATTAAGCCATAGCAACAAGATCACAGGGAAGAATGACAGCTGATTCTAAATGATACAAACTCAGTAAAGTGCACTGCTGTTGTTTTCCATGAACAGTATGATCACTTCATAATCATGGGCAATAGAAATGTTGGATATTTTCTGGGGAAGTTGCATTGTCCCTACATAATAATACTGATTTAGGATGCTTCTCACAATTTCCGTGACAGTGGCATCTGCTGAGAGGAATTTCATTTCAATTACTTGATACACACATCAAAACAGAGAGCACTTGGAGATCAGTGATGAGTCAAATATGTTTGTTTGAATGGGCCAAGAGATGAGGCCATAAATTAATGTGTATGACAGAAAAATGAATGTGTGTGTATGTATAATTGTGTGCTTGTGTGTGCGCTTGTGTGTTTATGACTCTTGGCAACTGCCTGGATTAGTCCCTGCTGTTTTCTTGGCAAGATTTCAGAAATGGTTTGCCCTACTCCTTCCTAGGGTAGAGAGAGAGGGACTGGCCCAAGGTCACCCAGTTGGCTTTGTGCCTGCTGTAGGTCTACAATTCAGTCTCCTGGTTTCTAACCTGATGTGTAAACCAGCACACCAGCTCTACAGGGTATATTAAAATCAGTCCCACATAGAGGGACCCTATCATGGTATGTTTTATTAATTTTATTTCTTTTTATAGAAAACTACTGTATTTAGGAATGGTCGAGATCAAATGTCAAATGAATAAGAAAGTGTTTAGAAGAAAATGGCAATTAATTTGAACATTTAATGTATTGTACATAATAAATTGTCCATGGGTCTGAAAGATTTTTCTTATTTTCCATCTTAACTTATATGTAGAGTAATTAATACAGAATTGCTCTAAGCCTCTTTCTCACACTTCTCTCTCTTAGGCTGAGATGTCTTTTTTCCAATGCACCTGTTTTCTCTTCTATTAGACATCGGATTACAGAAAGATATGTTTCTATCTCAACATCATATTCATTATCTAATGGGAGCATGAGGACTACACAAACGGCTACATATGCACACATACATACTATGTTTCAATGTTTCCCCCAAAACTACCCCCATATTTCTGCATAATGAATAGATAGTCTACAAGAGTTACTCGGCTATAAATTCACAGATTTTCTGGAGGGAAATTTAAACTAAACAGCGGGGACAGGGAGTTAATTGATACGGAACAACCCTGTCCCCGGCAATTTAAAAACTATAGGGCGATCAGTGCATGTAGCACAGATGTGTGTGTGGACAAGAATACCAACCTTGCTACCAATCAAAATGAAGCCTCTAATAGCGAGTGCCATATAAAGTGCACTAACCAACTAGGTGGTAAGACAATAGGGGAACTCAGGCACCACACAGGTTATGTAGACAGGAAACACAGGGCCACCCACAAAGGACTCAAATGTTTATACACCAATGCACAAAGTATGAACAGCAAACAGGGTGAACTAGAAATTCAGGTTAATGAGGGCAGATACGATATTGTTGCCATTACGGAAACATGGTGGGATGAAACTCACACATGGAACACACAGCTAGATGGATTTAAATTATTTAAAAGAAACAGACCAAATAAAAGAGGAGGTGGAGTTGCTCTCTATATAAGAAATAACTACATCTTCACAGAAATAGAGTACAACAATGAGAAAAACTGTCTTGAATGCATTTGGGTCAATATAAAAGGGGGGGGAAATGACATTGCCATAGGTGTATACTACAGACCACCCAACCAAACAGAGGAAATAGACGAACTTTTTGCTAGTCAGCTAACTAAGGTATGTAGGAAGCACATCACAATAGTAATGGGGGACTTGAACTACCCTGACATCAACTGGGAGACAAACTCCGCACCAAGTGGAAGATCAAACAGGTTCCTGGCAAACCTAGCAGACAACTTTGTCTCCCAAAAAGTAGAGAATGGAACTAGGGGATTAGCCATTTTGGATCTAATTCTCACGAACAGAGATGAAATGATAGACGGTGTTGGAGCCATAGGAACCCTGGGAGGAAGTGATCATGCAATATTAGAATTCAACATTATAGAAGCACAACCAATAGAACACAGTCAAACTAGAGTCTTGGACTTCAAGAGAGCTAATTTCAATAAACTTAGAGAGGGTTTGGGAAGGATTCCATGGATGAGAATCCTCCAGGGGAAAACAACTCAAGAGGCTTGGGAAATTTTTAAAAGTGAGATAATAAAGGCCCAGTCTAGCACAATACCAACAAAGAGGAAAAATAACAGCTCTCAAAAGAAACCAGCATGGCTGCATAAAGAACTCTCTGACAAATTGAAAGATAAAAAGGACAAGTATAAAAAGTGGAAAGAGGGGAACATAACTAAGTCAGAATATCAGCAAATAGCCCGAGCCTGCAAAGATGAAGTGAAGAAAGCCAAGGCTCAAAATGAACTAAGGCTTGCGACCAAAGTCAAAAATAACAAAAAAATCTTCTTTCAACATGTAAAAAACAAGAAAAAAGTGAAGGAAATGATTGGTCCATTAGTGGGTGGAAGTGGCAAGAAGGTGACAAGCAACAGGGAGAAAGCAGAACTATTTAACTCATTTTTGCATCTGTCTTTACACAAAGGGAAAAAACAGACCAACCTATCAAAAATAGTGCCACAAAAAACAAAACAGAAACACAAGTTAAGATAGGCAAGAAAATCGTTAGTGAGCACCTGTCCAGCCTAGATGAGTTCAAATCGCCAGGACCAGATGGATTACACCCCAGAGTTTTCAAGGAACTGGCAGATGTGATATCGGAGCCACTGAACTATATTTTTCAAAGATCCTGAACACAGGGGAACTACCAGAGGACTGGAAAAGAGCTGATGTAGTTCCCATCCTCAAAAAAGGAAAAAAAATGGATCCAGGAAATTACAGACCTATCATCCTGACCTCAATACCTGGGAAGATCCTGGAAAAGATAATCAAACAACGAATCAACGAACACCTAGAGGCAAACAAAGTCATTACTAAAAGCCAACATGGGTTTGTCAAAAATAGATCATGCCAGACAAATCTTATTGCATTCTTTGACCAAGTGACAAAATTAGTGGATCAGAGGAATTCTGTGGACATAATTTACTTGGACTTCAGTAAGGCATTTGATAAAGTAGATCACAACCTACTACTTGACAAGATAGAAAAATGTGGGGTAGACAGAACCACCACCAGATGGATCCGTAGCTGGCTGACCGGACGTACTCAGCGAGTGGTTCTCAATGGAACTGCATCTATATGGAGGGAAGTGTGTAGTGGGGTGCCCCAGGGCTCTGTTCTGGCCCAGTACTCTTCAACATCTTCATCAACGATTTGGATGAAGGGATAGATGGGGAACTCATCAAATTTGCAGATGACACCAAGCTGGCAGGAATAGCCAACACTCCAGAAGACAGGCTTCAGGTACAGAAGGATCTGACAGACTTGAACACTGGGCACTAACTAACAAAATGAAATTCAATGGTGAAAAAAGCAAGGTTCTACATTTAGGCAAGAAAAACCAAATGCACAAGTACAGCATAGGTGGCACCATGCTCAATAGTAGTAACTGTGAGAGTGACCTCGGAGTCCTAGTAGACAATCACCTAAATATGAGCCAGCAGTGTGCTGCAGCTGCCAAAAAGGCCAACACAGTGCTAGGCTGCATTAACAGAGGGATAGAATCAAGATCACGTGAATTATTAATACCACTCTTCAATGCCTTGGTAAGGCCACACTTGGAATACTGCATCCAGTTTTGGTCACCACGATGTAAAAAAGATGTTGAGACTCTAGAAAGAGTACAGAGAAGAGCAACAAAGATGATTAGGGGACTGAGGCTAAAACATATAAGGAACGGTTGCTAGAATTGGGTATGTCTAGTTTAACGAAGAGAAGGACAAGGGGGGACATGATAGCAGTATTCCAATATCTCAGGGGCTGCCATAAAGAAGAGGGAATTAAGCTATTTTCCAACGCACCTGAAGGCAGGACAAGAAGCAACGGGTGGAAACTCATCAAGGAGAGAAGCAACCTAGAACTAAGGAGAAACTTCCTGACAGTGAGAACAATTAATCAGTGGAACAGCTTGCATCCAGAAGCAGTAAATGCTCCAACACTGGAAGTTTTTAAGAAGAGACTGGACAGCCATTTGTCCGAAATAGCGTAGGGTTTCCTGCCCGAGCAGGGGGTTGGACTAGATGACCTCCAAGGTCCCTTCCAACTTTACTACTATTACTATTACTAAGAAAGAGGAAGAAACCCAGCTTCCCCTTTCTCTCAGAAATCCTGCTTGCCAGGGATAAGATAGTTGTCTGATTTCCTGTTGCCATTAGAATCCATCTATTTTATCTCTGGCAATTTTCTGAATGAAGCTTGCCAAATCTATGGGAGCACCCAAGGAGCTGTGAAGAGTTTCATGAAGAATGACCGTCCATTATATGAATAATATTATTATTCATATTTATATTATTATTACAGATAATTCTTCCCACACAACATACTCCTAAGGTATATTTATAAATCATACTACAGTCATTGGGGAGCTATTTGTTTGTGATACCGTCAGAGGCATCTGCAGGAGTCAGTGCTTTTGTCCAAGTGACTTAACTAGTAACATCATGCCTTCATGCTGCAAACTCTGACTCTTCTAACCTTCACCCTAGACACCTCTGAATACAACACTACATGTCTGGGTGTCACCTAAGAGTCTTTCCCCACCAGTAAAGTCCTATGCACTCATTCTTATATCATCAACAGAAAACTTACCAGGATGGCATTTAATGCTTCGTTGCTGATCCCTATCTTGCCCTTACTGCATCTGTTCTGACTCATTGCTAAATGCTGCTGTCCTAATCATGCTTGAGCAATATGTGATAGTGTTTGGCTGATTCCTATGGCTTTGCTGCCCTTCCATTTCAGTGTGTCAGCTGCTGGCCACAGAAACAACCGTGACACTGTGGCAGGAATGGATTGCATCTAAGGTATGTCTATTCTTTTTAGGCTACGTCCTGTTTCCCTCCTCATTCAGCCATAAAGAAACCAACCAAATCAGACTGAATCATAAAGGGAACTGAATCCTAAGCAGCACTTTTATTTATGGTTTTTCACCCCACCACTTAAACAGTAACAAATGCAACTTCCAGATACTTTCATGTTCTGTTGGGAGATAATGGGGAAGGGGGCAGAATTGGTTCCATCATTTCAGCATTATGCCAGTTCAATCTTGCATTAAATGGATAAAGGTCATAGAGTTAAAGCATTTACCAGATTGTTCACTGAGCACTCTAATATTTTTATTCAGTTTCCATAGATCTCCATTCAAATGTATTGGCTGTTGAGTGATTCCAATATTCTCTAAGGGACATAAAATGGCTGCACCCATATGTTTGTCTTGTTTGTTTACTGCTTTAGCTGCTGCTAAACTAATTAAATAATTCCTTAAATTTATTTACCATTTATTTTACAATAAACCGGGCTTTATTAAAATAAATAATAAAAGGCTCTTATTCTAGATAGACAAGTGGGTATGGCAGAAAAATATTTGTATAATGACAAATGGAGGTTGCCTAAGGTACCCTAGTGCTTAAAACAATATAGTTCTACAAGAAAGCTTCCAGGTGCAATTCAAGATGCTGGTTAATGCCTTTAAAGCTCTACATGGCATAGGGCCTAGTCATCTAAGGGAATGTCTGTCTCCCATGACTTTCTCTGAAACAGCATCTTCATAGAGATCCATATGGCCCTCATCTACCTACATGTAAGCAAAGTTTAAAAACCTGGTTCTTACCCCAAGCCTTGGGTTACTGTACGTAGTGACCCGTACAGATGAATAGTGGGGCGTTTGTTTTTTCTTTTGTTCTTTCCAAGCAACAATTGTATATAATGTCATTTTTATTTGTTTTTTCCTTGTGAAGCTGTATGGAATCATTCTGGAGCTGAGTAGCTCAGGAATTGGATGAATGAATAAATGAAGAAATGAATTCTTGCAAAAATCAAAAGAACCACCAGCACAGGACTGCTATGCCTGATCATTTAGGGAGGCAATTACAGAGTGATGGTGAATGAGGTTGTCAAGTGATAGGAAATTATCCATATTAACCTGAAACAGCCAAGAATCTCGTCTGATTTTATCTACTATACAGATAATGAGTGGGAATACACAGGTTTTAGATCTTCTTCAAGGCTCTTTGGATGCTGTCAGTGGAAAGGAAAGTCACAATTTTAATAGTGGAATAGAATTAAACCCTTTCACTTATGGCCTGAGGGTAACATAAAGATAATGTCAGAAGGAGATAGGAAAAAATTATTGCCAGGGCATGTTTATACTTAGTTGGGTTCCAGGGCTGAGGTGAAAAAAGAACTCATGATGATGCATTCAAATGAATAAGACAATCATATACCATTCCCAATAAATCATATGTCTTTAATGGGACCTACCTGTTTTCATCACTCAGAGAAGCCATTGCTGGCAACATCACCTTGCAAAGTGCTAGAAGAGTGGAGTTGATGCAGAGCAATAAGTACTGTGTACAGATTTGGATTGTGTCAAGTCCTTGGAGAGCAAAAAGCCCCCGTAGCTTAAATGCAGCTACATTTAAGTTATATTAGTTATGACACCACTATCTTCAACGGACTTTTGGATATCGGATTCAAAGAACCAGTTGATCGTATTGTTTCAGTTGGGCTCCTAATTTATATATTGCATTAGAATATTTACAATCTGGTAAAATGAACCAAGTCTGAAAACTTGCAGATTTATCTGGGAAGGAATCCTGCTTGAATCTTAATTTTTTAAAAATAGACCTGGCTTCCCTTTTGAATCCCAACTTGTCAACCTGCAGAAGGTCCAAAAGCCACTTCTGATGGAATGGAAAGATCTGCTTCTTAAAACAAAAAAGGATTTGTATTCTGAGGGAAAACCATTCAAAAAGTTTGTTTGCATTGTAGTCTCACTTTTAAAAAAAGGTATCTGAAACCTGTGTAATAATGGGATTTTCAACTAAAAGGTCTTAAAAGATAGTTACAATCTTAATGAGGTTTTTTGTGGGGTATTATTAAATAATTAATTGAAGTTTCCAATATTGTCTGAATAGTGAAAGGGAAATGTTTTCAGAAAATTGATGAAAAGCCTCATTACACCATATAATAGCTTTTTTTTCCATAGTGAATTGCTTTGGGGAGCAGTCATTAAAATTTCTATTAGATTTTCAAAGCAAACATTTTCTTACTGAAGTAGTTTCCTAAGCTTGTCTAAACCCACAAAATCTCAACTAAGACCCGCTTGATATTTTAAAAGGCTGTACTTATTTTTAAAATCTTAATAAAAATACAGTATGCATAACCTCACTGCTGCTTGCAAAATGTTGTGACTGACTGTATCAAAAATCAGATGATGCAACATTGATATTAAATTGAAATATGCCTGCAAAGAAAAAACAGTAGTTGTTCTGAGATACAACAGCAAAAAAAAATTGTTTGTCTTTTAATTTTTCTTTGAAGGCTAAATTTTAAAAGTTTGATTTAATTTTATATTCAAGAAAGATTGCAAAAACTCACCTATTTCCTTGCTCTGGGGTGCTATTTTGAAAACTGAAATATAGTATTGTATAAAGGAAAAATAATCAAGAACCTGGTAGCAATTCAGATCAGGAGGGGCAAGCTCCATGTCTTGGCTGCTGGCTGGCTGGCAGGCCCCAGGAGGAGAGTCCTTTCTGCCATAGCATCTACCCTCTGAGATACCATCCTTTTGGAGATTAGTTAAATCCCATCCATGATGCCTCCTATAAAGTTTTTAAGACTTAGTTCTGTGTTTGAGCTCGGGGTCCAGGTGTGTGATAGATCCTGGTTCTTGATTGTGTTGAGTGATTGTTTTTGTAATATTTGCCAGCTACTGCCGACTTTGCCTGGTATGCATGTTTTGATATATATTTTTATTTTTTTTATACTGTTAACCACCCAGAGTTGTTGAAATGGGCAGCCATATAAATCTAATAAGCAAATGACTAAATACAATAAATTAGATTTAATTCAAACTGAGTTCTACTTAGGTTTTCTTTTCTTTTTTGACCCCACATGCTTTTGCGCTGGCTTTATTGTTCGGAAAGTTATGGCACTGTTATTCAAAATTCAAGGACACTCTTCTGATCTGAAAGAAGTTGCTCGCTAACAGATTTCAGATTTTGACCCTCAGTTAAGGACAGCAATCCCTTGAAGTTAATCTGCTTGGGTTCATATACCAAGGACTAGAAGTCAATGAAGTTAGAGCCTCAATAGAAAGGAGGTCTATGCTGTTTGCAGCATATCCCTTTTTCAGTTTTTGACATATTTCTTATCCATTCTCTCATTCTCTGACACCCTCATCTCTGTCCGTTCCAAGCAACAAAACTCTTAGCTGGTCTCTCAGAAATTAATTCTTTGCTGGGCCCTTCTGACAGGAAGCAGAAGACTGCAGGCATTCTTAAGGACACAGGCTGTTCATCTCTGTTTTACCTCCTATATTCTGGGAGGCCACCTTTAGACAGATGAAGCCCAGACTAATTAATACATTCTTTGAATCTCTTCAGCTTTTCAGTATTAGTTGAGTTGTAAAGCTCATAAATAATATCCCCACTTCCTGCAACAGTACTATTTCTGGTTTTGTAATTGCTGCTAAATTACAAGACAACTTGCCAGCTCTGATTTAAAAAACAGAAAACCAAACTGCTCTAAATATGTGCAGTTTCATATTTGAAATTCAACTGACAGCATCCTCGTGACTCCAGGATTAGGTAGAATTGCTTCATGCTATCGTGATAATAAACACATTTTGCTAGTAAGGAGAAGATCTGAGAGACAAAGAGAGAAAAAGAAATAAAATAGTACTGATAATGTATTGATAGATGGTCCAGATGCTAATGAAGGATCTGGTGAAAGGATGCTGTAGTGAGCAGCATTAGTGCCGCGAGCCATAGGCCATTGATGCACAGAAAGATCCAGAGATTGGATGCTGATTCAAGCATCTACTTTGCATCTTTCCAGGATTTCTTACTATTCCAGGTTTCCAAGTTTCCTTACTATTTAATTTTAATTGGGTTCTCGCATCACACTAAGCCACAGTTGGTTTTAACCCAATTTGTAGAATAAGTGCAACAGACAAGATTCAAATAATACATTGAGCAGTAAAGCATAGTTTAAAAAACACATTGGCTGGGTTAATGAAACATGCTTAGCCAAATTGAAAAAAAAGCCACATTATTGCTCAATATAATCAATGAATCCATCCTCTTCATTGAAGTTGTGGAGTGTAATCTACCATGGTGGCCCATTACAAGTTGGTAGTAGTAGTTTTGTTTTTTTTTTAAATTGAGCCAATCTAGGATTTCTACTCTAGCAACTTGAACTAGTATACCAAATTGACTCTCAAATAATGCTATTATTTAGTTTCAAGTAAATTGTTTAAAGCAACTCGCAATTTGTATACAGATACTTCTGAACTTAAAACCATTTGTTTCATGACATTTGAATTTACAGTGGCACTGAAAAAAGTGACTTATGACTTTTTTGCAGTTATGAACATCATAATGTCCCTGCAGTCATATGATCAAAATCCAGGCACTTGGCAATTAGTATGTATTTACAACAGTTGTGGCATCCCAGGATCGCATTATCACTATTTATGACTTTCCCAGGGGGCTTTCAACATACAAAATCAGTGGGAAAAATTAGATTCACTTAATGACCACATGATTTACTTAACAACTGTGGCAAAAAGATCATAAAATCAGGCGTGACTCACTTAACAACTGCCTTGCTGAGGAACAGAAATTCTGGAGCCAATTGTGGTCATAATTGAGGACTACCTCTATATGTTGTATTTGTATATATGCAAATACATTTTCTTATTATTTGATAGTTTTATTCCTTATTCAATCAATTTATAGAGCTGCTTAGTTGACCTACAACTCAGGACAGTCTTCACAGATTAAAAACAGAACTGCAAAATGTTCCTTTTATCATTTTATTACTATAGGAATGTAATTATTAAATAGGTAACGCAATTTAATTTCTATTTTAGTATCAGTAGAATAATACTCTAGGAGAATTAAATGCCAGATAAATCGCATAATAGGGAAATTGCATGATCTATTTAATAATTGCCTATATTAATTACTATTAATATTACCAATTGTATATTTATATTAATTTTATTGAATTTCTTTTCCTTCCCTGCCAAACTGCCCAAATGGGTGGACTCGTTATTGTTGTTGTTGTTGTTTACTGTGTGGGATATTTTTTTAAAAAAAAACTTGCCAAATTTGTATGTCCAATAAAGTTTGATAAAAATGGATCTTTTTTTCCCTCTTGCTTTTTCTCTTCTTTCTTGTTTTACTATAAAAGAACTCAAATTGCCATCTTGCTCAAAATATCCTCACTAGCTTATGCTAGAAGTGCAGGCAGGCTGCCCAGAAGTGAGCAGCTGCTGGTGGATTAATTTCCAGTTTGCATACACTGGACTGTTTAAGGGAAAGCTGTACTTCTTTTTATTAGGAAGAAGAGCAAATCAGTGCTAATTTTAAATTGTTCTCGGCACAATACAAAATAATGAAAGAGGACATGGCCATTTGATCTTCAGATGGATAATAAATTGTATCAAAGGTGGTACTGCTTGTTTTACTAGTGTCACTGAAAACAGTTTCTAAGAGTAACAACTTACCAGGAACAGTCTTATAATCTGATTGCAAAGCAATCGCTCAAGTATCAACCTGCTTTCTAATGCTTAACACGCATTTTTGCTTTTATTTTGGTTAATTCGCTTAGTTTGTGTGATAGCCAGTGCTGGGTTAGGGCACTGGGTTAGAAACAGGGAGACTGTGAGTTCTAGACCCATTTTAGACAAAAAGTCAGTTGGTTGACCTTGAGCCAATCTCTCTCTCAGCTCTAGCAAGAAGGCAATGGCAAATTACTTCTGGAAAACCTTGCCAAGAAAATTTCAGGAATTAGTCTAACATTGATTCAAAGGCAACCCCCCCCCCAAAAAAATATGATAGTTTAATATGAATTAGGATTTACAACATCATCTTCCAACCCACATTGTAGTGATATTTTTATTATTCCTTTATTTTATAGATATTGTGTGCCATCCCATTTATTAGGACCCTTTGTACGATGTACCAAAATATCAAAAAAACAAAAACAAAAAACCCCAACAACCCCAAACTCCATAATATAGTCTTATTAGAATCAAAAAAATAACCAGAAACTATTTTATGGGCCAATGGCCCTCTGAAATAGATGATTGTGGGGCATACTTGAATGAAAGGAAAATCAAGGCCATGCAGCGTTCTTCAAAATGTGGATATATTACCAAAAAGACACAATGACTTGTGGATGAGCCTCCAGATACTATAGAGCACTGGTGGCAAACCTATGGCATGGGTCGGAGCCCTCTCTGTGGGTACATGCACCATCTCCCCAGCCCTGCCTCCTCCCACAGCCTCTTCCTCACCAGCAGCCCTCCCCAGAGGAGAGTTGCCCCTGGGTGTGGCCCACATGAAACAGCGGAGCCAAGGACATGGTAGCTGAGCAGTGGGGACAAGACTCCACCCTTGCGCCCCGTTGCGTGCAGATGATGTTGTGGGGCACGGGCGGAGGGCATGGTCGCCATGGCGCTGCTGGGCTGCCGGGTGATCTGTGATGGGCTGTGGAGGTGGTGGGTGGCCCAGTGGGCAGGGCAGAGCGGGGATGGGGTGGGCACTCAGTCTCTAAAAGGTTCGCCATCACTGCTATAGAGAATCACAGAGATGACCTTGGAGAAGGAGTGAGACAGTTAGAAAAACATGGTTTAACCCTGAGAAAAAAAGTGAAAGAAAGGTAAAGTGACTCTGCTTAATTAAAAAAAGGAGGAAAAATGCTGCCAGGCTTTTAAAATTGTGTCACTATACCCTGCCTCTTTAAAGGAATAATAGGGAATTATGACTTGAGGGCGGGATGCAAACCGTTGCCCTTCTCCCATGGCTTCCTTGCTGGGAAAAAAAGCAAGTAACAATAATACTAAGCTTTGCAAAAAAAAAAAAAAACCTCCCTTCACTTTCTCAGTCATCCTGTTTTCTTTTTCTGCTTAACCATTACTTTCACCTTCCATCCAGAGTACAAACACAAGGCAAGGAGCAGGGCAAAGAGAAGCCCAGACATGGTAGCTGTTTCCTCTGCTTTTGCTGTTTGTATGACCCAGGTCCAAATAATCAGTGTTCTCCCAATGCATTTGGGCAATATAAGTTCAACATTTTCATAACCATTTTACTAGAAATTGAATCCTTCAGACTGAGCTGTAATCATACTGTGAGATACACAATAAATGTACATGTTGTAATTTTTCATTTCTGCTTAAGGAATAGGCATGTAGAGGCACTTAGCTAAGGTACTTTTAGAAAAGAGGTGTAGTAAGCTGGAGGAACAGAAAGGAACTATATACACTGACTCAAAGCATACTTTTAGAATAGTGCACGCTACTGTAGAATAGCGTATAATTTATGAATGACTATCCAATTTATCCAATTTGTATAAGGTTTATTCTTTATTCAAACTACCTAAAGTTATTATTTCAAAGTATAACTATTATATGAACCAAGAACAGCCATGTTTAACTGAAGTATGAACTCTGTTACATACATAGCTTCTGGATGAAAAACATGCACTCTTACAAGTAACATACATCATTTGTAATTGTTGCAATTATCCAGTTTAGGTAGACAGGCTTATCTTGTCAATAAGCTATATCCTGAGTTACCAGGATATCATGAATCATGCCACAGACAAGGACGGGGAGATAAGACAGGAACAAAGTGGTTTTTGATCATATAATTGCAGGGTCCGGTAACTTGTTGCTAGGCAGTCAGAAAGCATGGGACCAGTCCAGACCTATCAACTGGGTCTGGGGAGGATGGACCAGTGGCCAGTGATAGAAATGTATATTGTATAAACTGCTGAGATCTGTAAGTAAGGTGTGGCCTCTTGTACATACAGAGATACTCCAGCCTTTGCAAATCTTTTAATAAAACTTTGGTTTGCTTTCCAACAACTTTGAAGTTGAATTTTATTCCTCACAATACTGATCTTCTAGGCTAAGAGGAAGACACAAATAAGCCCTTATAGTTCAGATACTATATACTGTATAAACACATGCATATATATAAACATAGGAGAAATAAAATGTAGAGTAATCATAGTGGTGCCAATTGAGAGATACAGCAATAGTAGACTATGACAGTAAATTCTAATAAATGTAACCTATTAAAGAAAAGCCTGGGTAATGAGGTTTATCTGCTTGCTTTGCCCTTCCTAAGACAGCTACCTTTACTACATATATTTTTGTCTTGGGTTGGATTTTATGATGGTTTTATGATAATTTAATTTTATGGAGATTTGAAAGTTTGGATAATATTCTTACAGAGTATCAAGCCTAAGATGATATTTAAAACAGTAAAAATTAAAGAAAAAAGTTGTGAAAACTGTAGTTTCAAGTTATAAAAAATCCATCTAAAAAGACGAGGAGAAGACATTGGTCAAAATCAAACTAGGAAAACATGTGGTAAGAATCAGAGGGATAGTTTATTGCTGTTATGATTTATAAAATGGAATTATTTTAAAATAATTTCAAGGAAGGAAAGAGGGAGAAAGTCCTATTTTTCTATATTTAATAACTTAATCTTTGATTAACAGAAAGCTTAATTTATTATAACCTAATAAGATACTGTGCACAAAGCGATGTTAGGATTTATTTTTTGCTCAAACCTGTAAGGATCAAATAATTCTCAAAATATGGCTTATGGGTGAGAGCCCAAACATCTACCAGGGGATTACTATATAGGCTCTACATATGCCACCCAAAGTCTGCTTTATGCATTTATGGACAATCCATTTGGGGATTGAGTCTGGGAGAGATAAGGGTGAAATACTAAAGGATTCTTAACATCACTGTATGCACCAAAATACAGTTGGCCAAAGCCCAATGCAGCCCTTGCCCCAAGTGGCAAATGAACACTTAATTTTGGTTTAAACATTCTGGCATAAGATTAGATGAGATTCTACAAATGCAGGGAATGGAAGTCATTCTCAAATACTACCTTAATCGTTATTTTATTCATTGAGAATAGTGAACTCCCACACTTTCAAATTGAAAATATGTGGTGTGTGTGCGAATTGGATACTCTCTGCATTTTATTATTATTAATTTAGTGGTCCAGAATTGCAGAAAATTTTAGGAAACACTGATCTAGGCTCTTTTAAAGAGAATGCTAACATAATGAAGTCAAACAAGTATATATTAAAAGCTTAATATTAAACCTGCCTATTTGTTCAAAGCATGGCAGAAGTGTTTAAATGACCAATTGCCGGAGCCACCTAACCTCATCAACAAGAGAATTCCTTAACCTGGGTCCTTATCTTCAGAAAGTCCTAACCCTCACACTCTCCAAAAAGGGCTTTATCTGAACTTAGTAAGTGACTATATTGGAGCCTGATGAAATGCAGGTTGTTAATTGGAGCACAGGGTGCCTCAAGGGTGAGGGAGGCCTAGCACAGGGCGAGACCTGCCTGCCCTCATCTTCCAAAGATGCCCAGTGCTCTGCTTCTCACTCCTTGGATCCCCACAGGCCTTTTTCCATTCCCACCAGATTCCCCCAGGCCTTAGGCCCGATTCTCACCCTACCAGGCCAAACAACATTCTGTTCACTTACCTTTTGAAGAGTTCTGAGTGTTGGAACAGATTGCTTCATTGCACAGCCATATGGTGAGATTCTGGAAGCAGCTGCCGTGTTTCCAGCAGCCAAATTACATTTGGGTATCACTGCAAACCTCATTAAGGCAGCAAAATAAAGCACTTTGTTCTTGGGCTGCACAGTGGCAAATTGGAAGCAGCCACCATTTTGTTCCACTCACAAAATAATGGCCACTTTCAAGTCACCACCCTGCAACCTGGGGACAAACTACTTTGTTTTGCTACCCTAAAAATGTCTACACAACATTTCAGAAACTTTCTGCAGAATTCATATAAGGCCAGCAGTTTGGCGCTGCCATTTTGTCCACGCCCACCCAAGCAGGCGGCACAAAATGGCAGCCATGTTTGAGTTGCTGTGCAGCCTAAGGGCACAAGACCTGCCCTCCTTTTCTAACATGAGGTCCAGAGAGCTTCAAAAAGTAAATGAGGACAGGTCTATGAAATGTTAGAAATGTCATCAGATACCAGGTTCCTTCTACCATATGTGGTGGACGTGTGTAGAAGCTAAAACTTACTGGAATATAATTAGAACATGGATAGAAAAGATGATACAACAAGGTATAGAACTAAGATCAGAAATATTCCTGTTGGGTATTCTACCAGAGAAATACAATAAAGAGAAAACATATTTAATTATTCATATAATCACGGCAGCCAGGATTGTGTTTGCACAAAATTGGAAAGCACTGAAAGCCCCCCCAGAGGGAGATATGATTGGGAAAATACTGGAATCTGCAGAAATGAATGACTTAAAGATAAGACAGAGTCAGACTACTATGAAATCTGGGGAAGTTTTTATGATTGGCTGGAAAGAGAATATGGTTAAAAGATAGTTAACATCAATTTAAATGGAAGAAGAAGGAGCAGATAAGGAGGGAGACCCAGGTGACACAGTATTGAATAACTGGAGGTTGTATAAATATTTATAGAAGTATATACCGAGAAAGTTAGATAAATAGAAGTATTAATGTAAGAGAAAATTAATCTTATTGTATATAATACAGATAGGGAAATTTGGAGAGAGGAGTTGCTCGGACATTATCCCTATCTGTATTATATACATTATTGTATATAATACAGATAGGGAAATTTGGAGAGAGGAGTTGCTCGGACATTATCTGAAGAGGGATGAGAGGGAAGAAAGGAGAGGAGAGAGAAAAGAGTAAAGGAGGGGAGAACGAAGTAGGAAGGTTGGAGGAGAAGAGAAGTGGGGAGGTGAAAGAAAGAGAAGAGTGGAAGAAGAGGGAAATAGGGAAAAGAAGAAAGGGAGAAAGAAGGTAGAGAAGAAGGAATGTGGATACAGTGAAAGGGGAAATGGGCGAGCAACACCAAAAGTCATGTGTATGTATTTATTTCATTTTATCAAAAGTATCTTATATATGAATGTAAAAAGAATGTATGTTAACATCTGATAAATATCACGGTATATGTATGGGAGAGAGTTTGGAAAAATAAAAAATAAAAAAGTATTTAAAAAAAGTAAATGAGGAGGAAGATGGCTGTATGGAGTGCAGACTCAAGTACTGCAGGGGTAGGATGCAGTAAGAGAGACGACGGGGGTTGCTGTAGCGTCCCTGTAGTCAGTCATAGGGTAAATGACCACAGAGGGAACTAAAACTGTCATAACTTTGAAACAGGATCATATATAATTTAGAAGCATTTCTTGTAATTTTGAATGTACATTATGACATATCTCAAGGACTACCTGTACTGTAAAACCTTGAATGATAGGTAGCGTCTGAGAGCCCCATCAAGTCACTCCCTTGCCTTCAGAGCAAGCCTGATATAAAATAAATCATGATGATCAAGCCCTTAGAAAAACCAGTGTCTGTGAGAAAAAGCAGATCTGATGGAGTGGCCTTACTTGCTGACTGTATAAATCCAACCATATTAGAGATGACATCGGTGACAGACCAGTCTATGATGGCACCAAATTCTCAAGTCTTGTACCCAACACTCTGTTGGATTTTGAGAATTATGGCAATTATTTAACTATTCCCACATTGTGAAACATTTAGATGTTTGGACTACAGATCCAAAGTCATTCCTGCTTCATCAGTAGGGCAAAACTTTGGCAAATGCTGGTCTCACTCTTGTTTTTCCAAATAGTCAGACTTTTTGGCATAACTTTAGGAAAATAATGGAGACAGAGTAGAAACATTTTTATGAACAGACCCATAACATTTAGTTTTTTCTTTCCAATGGCATGGCTCTGCCAAAGCAATCAATCAATGATATTTATTGGATCAATGATCAGCAAAAATTTAAAAGAAAAGCAGAGTGAAGCAAATAAATAATATACTAACAACTACCAGAATAAATAACAGAATATAACATTCACTCCTCTATTATTGTTAACACAGTTGTTATCTGAGTAATACCATATATTCCGGCATATAAGACGACTGGGCATATAAGATGACCCCCAACTTTTGAGAAGATTTTCAGGGTTTAGAAAGTCATCTTATACGCCGGAAAATACGGTACAATATTGAATTTTTGTTTATAGATGAGCACAATAGGAGCTCCATTCCTTTGCTGCTAGAAAACGAGTGTTGCCCACTACTGCTTCCCTAATGCTTCCTGAACTCAGCTGGTATTTTTTCCCCATATATTTTATTGATTTTTTAAAACATAAATCACTTAATAGTTGGTAAACAGTGTGTTTGCTGGGTTTACATTTGTAAAGAAAAATCATTAACAATTGGTTTCTATAATCTATAATCCACATAGTACATTTAGTTGATTTCCCCTTTTCCCCAAAATGTCTTCTTTGCAAACCTTGAAATAATATAGTTCTTATTATTTTGATAAAATATATTTAATCTTTAAATATTCCATTTAATGTGCCTAGTCATCTAATCCTTTAGGTCTTATTCAAAACATTTTTTCTTTTTTATACATTATAATTTCCCTGAATTCAGACACATTTAATTATCTAAAACATTTACTTCATCTAGGCCATTTCAGCAGTATTATATTACTTATATCAAGAAATAAAATAAAAGGGGGGGGGAAAGCATACAATATTATTTAAGGAATTTATCTCTCTTAGAATGACATATGTATTCAGAATCTTTTCTGTTTCTTTAACCATATTCACACAAATGTTTCTTTTTTAAATATTCTCTCTGGTAGATCCCATCATCTATTTTCTTAATTTTCACTTTGATCTTTTTCCTTTGACCAGTATTTCTTAATCAATTGATTTGCTGAATCAAATTTTTTTTCCATATATTCATGACTGCTGCTATAGGTATAAGAAGTAAATCAAATGTTTCTTTTTTTTGTAGATGTAATGTCCTTAATTTATATAGCTTACTGTTTTCTATTATTTAATTGCTTTTCCTGAAAAAGAATAAAGTGATGGGCGATGTAGAAAAATGGGATTTTTAAATGCTTTGTCCTGCTGGCTGTGGAATTCTGGGAGTTGAAGTCCACATGCCTTAAAATTGTCAAGGTTGAGAAACACTGTGTTAGTGCTTATTTCTGAAAAAAAAAATAGGGCTGGCTACTAGGGGGCAGATTGGTTTTAAATTTAGAGAAAAAGCTACCCAGCGTATAAGATGACCCAGAACTTTTGAGAAAATTTTCAGGGTTTAGAAAGTCGTCTTATACACCGAAAAATACAGTAAATCTAGAACAGGGGTGTCAAACTCAATTTCATTGAGGGCCGCATCACCATTGCGGTTGCCCTTGGGGGGCCGGGTGGGTGTGGCCAGGGTGAGTGCAGCCTACTGGGTGGGCATGGAAAGAATGGGTGTGGCCTACTGGGTGGGCATGGCCAGCTCTACCTCATTTGTGTCAAGGGTACCTGGGCAGGAATGGGACAGATCTGAGGGTCTCTGGCAGAAGGGGATAGGACCAGGGCAAGTGCCAAGGCATGGTCCACTGGAGGAACCTCACTGTTCCTCTCAGGCCATGCGGGGGGGGGGCTGGATGGTGGCGTGAGCTGCCCAGAGCCCTGGGCAGCAGATGTCAAACACCCAGCCTGGCTTTCAAGCACCTGTGGCACCAAGCCATTTCCAGACGGCCTTGTGGAGCTAAGACTGAATACATTTCAGTATAGATGGCCACCACAAAATTGTACATTGGCTCCCGGCTGGCCTAGGCTAGGGCCAAGGCAGCGGGGGCCGTTCCCTCACTGTTTCCAGGATGGCTTTGTGGGCCACATGAAACTTTGCGGGCCACATCCGGCCCCCGGGCCTTGTGTTTGACATGTCTGATCTAGAACATTAATAATTTAAAAATAAAAACGATATATTCCCTACAATTTATTAGTTAAGATGTATCAAACCAAATGTTTCAAATGTATCAGACTAAAAGCAACAGCAGCCCTTGCAGGAATTTGCTAGCCAGCTGAGAAACTTAGCCTTCCTTTTTTTCTTTTAAACTTTCAATTTCTTTTCACCCAAAGGCAATTGACAGTTGCCAGATCAATAAATGGGACTAACGCAAGGGTAGGCAACCTCGGGTCTTTTATGACTCATGGACTTCAACTCCCAGAATTCCTGAGTCAGCTATGCTGAAGTCCATGAGTCATAAAAGAGCGAGGTTGCCTACCCCTGGTCTAACGGGTTCAACGTCGGAATGCCACTGATAAATCTGGAGCGGCTCTAACCAAATCTTAATTCAAGTTATTGGTGTTAGGGAAAGGGGCATAGAAGTGCAAATCAAATACGAACTGCTGGGAACAAATCACTGAATGAATAATCCCATTTGCTTCAACCCCATCCCTCCAAATCTGGCTGAATTTGCTTTCTTTGCTCTTCTGGATTTATAGGCTGAGAGCTAATTTTAGCCCGCAAGGCACGAGAG
This sequence comes from Crotalus tigris, assembly GCF_016545835.1. Lineage (NCBI taxonomy): Eukaryota > Metazoa > Chordata > Lepidosauria > Squamata > Viperidae > Crotalus > Crotalus tigris. Next base: position 344,431 of record NW_024097406.1, on the reverse strand, counting down.
GCGGATGGGGGAAGAAGACACGCTTCAAACTCAAACCGGAAGTCTTCCTGTCAACCAGGGAGCTGCCACTCTTAGACTTCATCCACTCGATGATGACGTACGTCTTTTCCAAACAAGGACGCTCAAGGAAACGAAAGAGAAAGTCGCAGATTCCCCAAACTCCGCGCTCCACCACAAGGCACGTTCACGCGCCGGGAGCCGTCACTGGACAGCCGAGAGCTCAGTAAGGGCGGCAGCCCCGCCCGCTCGGCTCAGCCGGCAAAAAACAGCGGAAGAGGCGGGCTGCGCCTGCGCTTGGAGAGAAACCCGGAAGCGGCTGAGTCGAAATAGTGAAGGCAAGTACAGCCCTTGGGAGGGGGAGGAGCAGTCGGAGTGGCAGCGTGGCCGGTTCCGGGGAAAGCTGAGCAGGTAATTCGGTGCCCTTTTTCCTTGGTCTCCAACGCTTCCCCGACCTTCTCTAACGAATGATATGAACAAAAACGAGAGACCCTCTTGGCATGTTTTACCTATCACACGAATAAGTGTTGTAAGTGCTGACATCCCATTAAGGGCATCGCAGTCGTTGTCATTGACAAAAAAAGCTCCAGGGTTTTGTTTTTTTTCCCCTTGGGCGATCTTGAGAGTCCATTGCTCCGTCCCCTGCTAGCCTGACTAGCTAGACAAGATTCTGGGAAATTAAGCCTGGCTGAACTCATACAGCCTCGTCTCAAAAGAGTGGGTTCGGGGGGGGGGTGCCTTACTATTGGGGATGGGTGTCTTGAGCTGCCCACAATTCTAAAAAGTTAGTAGAAATTTTAACTTGGTACTAATTGTATCTTGGAAGTTTATGCTCTGCTGATGAGAAAAGTACTTTGCTCTTGGGTTAGAATCACAACTGCATATTGTGTGTCAGGCTTATGCTGTTAGGGAAACAAGGCCTGTTGGTCTTATTTCCAAAGCAATGTTCATTGCTGAAGATCTTTTATGGGTTATTACTTCTCTTTTATAGGAGTAAAAGAATTTGCTGAGTTGTAGGAACTTGGGAAACTGATCTTGAGGGAAATAGGCAAAGCTCATTATATAAGCAAAGAGGGAAGGTGGTAATGTTTATGTGTGTGTGTGTGTGTATATTTGTGTGTGTGTGTGTGTGTGTGTGTGTGTGTGTGTGTGTGTATGTATGTATGTAGTCTTAGTCTTCCTGTGGAGTTAATTTTCTGGTCTGGTCTAACTTAAAGGACTGAAATGAATAGACTTTGAAATTTATATTTTGCTAACTTGGGAGACAAGCTTCCAGGAACAGGCTATCAGCTCTGCCAATTAAAAGACAACATGCAGCTTTTTGAAAAGAAATTTATATGTCTCAGCAAATGGCAGCATCCCCTGACCTTACCTGAGTATGCTAGAAAGAAGTCTAAACATCTCTGAATGCATTTAGACAAGCTTTTAAAATACAGTCACTTGCTTATTTATATAAGCAACCCATGGCTGGGAGGACAGCTGTCATAGCCAAAAATAAAAATAACTCTGTTAGTGACTTCTCAAACTAGCATATTTTATTAAAATATTTTAATAGATTCCTCTATTAAATAGATTCCTCTGCATCAATATCAAAAGCTTCTGCAATCTCAGTTGACTATAAGTAATACTGTGGGCTGTCTAGAAACTGGGGAAAAATACAAGTCAAATTATATTAAATTGAGTGGGACAATTTTCAATTTTTATATATATGCCATCAGCTGTAAGACAGTGACTTTATGCTGTGAAATTCAAAGGAATAAGAAAGCTAGAGAAAAGTTCTGTCAGCATTAACTTGGTAGATTATTTTCTGAAGAGAAGAGAGAAGAGGAGAGACCAAGTTAATTTATGTCTTGTTAGGCCATTGTTTAATGTGATGTTTAGGTTGTCATTAACCATTTATGTATGTATTTATATGTCCACAAAATTAAACTATGTGACTCTCAGTGGCATCCCCCAAAAAAGAAAAACATAGTTAATACAAAATGGCATAACTCAGGCATGTCAAACTTACGACGTCACGTGATGTCGTACGACGTATCGGAGCTTTTTCGCCATTGCCGGCAATGGGGTGGGCGAGTCTCCGGTATGATGAAACCGGCCCGCGGGCCGGCAGTTTGACACCCCTGGCACAACTCATTTAAACATGCTAAACAGTAACATCACAAACAGAACTGGAAACTTTTGCAATTTACCCACTGGGGACTCACCTCAATTTGACCTCAAAGACTGAATGAACACCCAGGCCTTAATTGCCCTACTGTAGAGTTGGGGCCTATTCTATTAAGTGACTCTGATAAAAACAGTCCTCTTATCCAGTATTCTAGATCATGGTAAATTTTGGGAAAGCAAAACCTCTGTTTGACCATGGTATTTTTAAAAAAATAGTATTTTATTTACATTACATTTACATTACACATTTACATCTAAACACAATACATATTTTTGCAAATTGCTGAATAGCATTAGGATTAATAGCACCTTAAATCATTTTTAAACTATGTCCATTTATAATTATAAATAACCTGCTGCAAAGATTTCTTTAAAGTGAAAAGAATAAACAAAATCAACATCATATGGCATGTTTGATGTTTCCAATACAGTAAAGGCCTACCAAAATAGATATTTATGCAGATAAAGTCAACTTCAAGATTCTAGATTCCTATGCTGAGATATAATGTGGTTTGTTAGTTTCTAATTAGCAAAACATAGGAGCTAAGTTTTACTGTTTAGAGTAATTAAAGTTTCCTATTGTTGGCCTGCTGGAAATGAAATTATGAAAATGTACATTTCTTCCTTTTTTGCCTAGCATAAATTCTTCATCATTTTTTCCAGAATTAAATTATAAAAAGCTGACTAGTTAATATAACCATTTATTATTTATTTCTTTATCAATTTGTATGCTGCCTCAATTATAAAATGACTCTAGATGGCGTATGCAATAGGACTAAACTTCAAATAAATTCTAAGTAAAAGCAAACAAAAGAATCCCCAAAAAATATGTGAAACACATTGGGGAGCATAACAGCAAAACATAATATCCCTGGCCAAATTAACATTGGGCAATAGACACTTCATTCCACCTCAGGATAAATAAGGATAAGGCGGGTTTTTATGGCTTTATGGAAGCCAAAGAAGGTCAGGCCCATATGGGATGCAGGAGTATGCTGAATAACCCAGCTACTGGAAAGCTGATGATACTTTACAGCTGGAATGTACCATCTCTTTCAGATCTTACTACTTGGACAGAAAAATGGGAAAGATAGTTCAGTAGACAACAGGAAGTAGTAAAATAAATTATACTTTGAACATTATAGAATAATCTCATAGGACAAGTAAGATAGTAACTGTTTAATCTGAGAGTACTAAAGAATAAGACTGTATTTCTCATATTATACTCATACAATGTTAAACTATGGATTTTTTATAATGGCTCATTGAATAAACCATGGTTGGGTTCAAACAACAAGTCATATAGCATAATATATTAAAAAGGAATGAATTCATATTCAGATTAAGTCAAAATTAACTCCCATAACATATTACAGATTGATTTAATTCATTAAGCTAACTAGGAAGGAATGGAAACTTTGTATCAAAGGAGAGGTACAATATGTACTTCTTAGTCTGAATTCTATTTTGCCTAATGTAGTTTTCTGAATTTGCATTGATTCATTGTTTTCCTCTCTACCTCTGTTTTTGTTTTTACCTGAAAGAATAATGAATCGTTTAAAAAAAAGTTATATTTCTTTAAGCTGCTACCAATCATTGCAGAATGTGACAAGTACTTTATGATGTCAGTCTTTGGAAACATCTGTACCAGAGCATCAAAAGCTATTCTTCCTATCTGTTTCTTTTTATAGGAGGGGAATGAATTAATTATAGACTGTGATATCATTAATTATAGTTCTGAAATGTGAATGTTAGTGAGCTATCAATAGGGACAGTGTCCTCTGAAAAACTCAGCTGGTGCTTTAAATAACTTGTAAATATGTCTTGACTTAGACAATGTCTTACACTTGTTATATAATAATTGAAAAGTTAACAATGTTTTCTTATATGTCAGTTCAGTAAGGCATAATCAAGGTATGTAATGTCCCCAAGGATATATATTTAGTTATTGATAAATATGACCTAGTTATTGATATAGTATAAGACACCAAACATTTCTTTCCTTTCTTAATGAATATCTGATTTCTCTGTTAAATAGAAGTAGATAGATTAAGAAACAATAATATTATTGGCAGTCTTTGCTTCAGGTAACACTTTCAGATTCCACACTACATAACAGGAAATAGAAGATGGAAAAATATATTCTACTGAGCGATAACTCTTCCAGTTATGGATTGTGATTCCAAGCATAAATTATTGGGTCAAATGTGCTAGCACGAATTGACCTAGAAAACACACAATCAGGATATTAGCCAGCTATAAGGAACATATTTAGAACATATAAATTATATGACATAGAATATGAGGAGAGTTATGAGACACTGAAAACAGAACTGCAATGCCCATGTTATCAACCCAACCCCAATCAAAGATGATTGACGAAAGCCTCAAGAAGCAGAAAGTAGCAACTGAATGCAGGATTTCATTATCAAGCAATAATGAATAAGGAAGATACCTCAGCCAAAAATCTCAACAAGTAGAGGAAAATAATAGGAAAAAAGGAAAAACTAGAGATATTAGTAAGAAAGTCAGAAAACATGCAGGGCAATTGACAGCTAAGGTACAAATAATCAGGAGTAATCAGGGAAGAAATTTAATAGAATAAGTGAGGTTACAGAAAGATGGAAAGGCTGTAGTAAACCTTCTTAAACTAGCATTATGAAATTTGAGAAATATTGTAATGAAGAAATATACAAGAATCAGCTCTACTAGCAATTAGGTTCAAGAGTTATCAAATAGAAGAGTATCGGATGCAGTGTATTTAAAGTTCCTCCAGAAGGGAAAACATTCAGTATATCAGTCCTGCTGACTATGTAAATTACATATTGTGGGGAGGAAAAAATAAACTGCTTCATTATAGTTTTTTTTCTTTTCAATTTGTTTTTGTTTGGTTTTGCTGGTAAAGCTATACAGTGAGCTTTGAAAATAGAGAATATTGTTGCTTGGATGCCTACTTACAAAAAAGCCCACTGCGTAGCTGTATTGGAGTCATTCAAACCCAAACTTTAATTTTATTTTGTTCATTTTCAGGACCTCACAAATTGGAAATGAATTTAATGTACCTTCATATGGATCACTGAATGGATAATAAATGGCCCTTCCTCGCTTAACAGGAGCTCTCCGTTCCTTTTCAAATGTCACTAAACAAGAAGATTATAGTGAAGAATCTGCTGACCTAACAGTAAGTTATTTGCATGAATGTTAAGCACAGAAAGGATTTTAACATGTTGACTGAGTTAAAATACATATAAAATGTCAGTAACATTATCACAAAGTGTAGATCTGTTCCATATGTTGGGTTAGAGGTTTCTTCTAAAAACTAGTTAAATTCATAAATTCCACGCTATGTTTCCTCTTGTTGGCAGCAATGGGCATTTTAGGGGATGGGCTGCCAGTATCTCAACAGGTTGATCTAAAACTCAGTGTCTGTTTTACCATAGGACCATGATTTCATAGATTACTTGTATATCATTGCATAAATATCTGCAATTAGTGTATTTGCATACGTTATAATTTTTAATGTTATTGTAATTATGTAAATTTATACAAATGATTCAATTTGCGGAATATTATATTGCCATATGAGCACCATTGCCAGTTACCTCAGCTTGGAGAGCTTTGGAAGCAACAGACTTTGTTACTTGAAAATTACTTATGAACTAAAATGTCAATTCCTTCTAAAGTCAACTGAAGGGGAATACGTTACATTGAGGTTTTATTGTATGTTGCTATGTTTCTGTTATCCTGTAAGCAAAGTTCTAAATGGCTTCATCAGAAATTGTTGATATAATAATTAGGGACTAGATTATTTTTTCATTTTTCTCTATGCTTCATTCCAAAGACTAATTGTGAGCTGTGTATTGATATATTAATTTTCTTTTTTTACAAGTACAAAATTTCTGCTGCTTTTATGAGTACAAAATTTCTGCTGATTAGATAAACTTCTCTCCAGTTACCAATATTTATGAAATAGGAGGCAAGGTAGAATAGTGTCATCACTTTAAATAAAAACAAAATTGCTCCAATCAGTTACATCTCTCTTTTCATTTTAAAAAAAGAAATTGGCACTTCTCAGTTTGATACTAAGATGCTATCAACACCGACACATACTCAAACTCTTTAGGACTGATCCTGATTTCCATTATGTCAGTATAACTCACAGTAGCTCTACCGATCTTTCTTTTTATTCCTGTGGAGTTTTTTTTTATCACTGTAACTAGAAAGACAATTTGGCCCTTTCTATGTCATTTAAAGTAGTACACTTGCACAACTAAATGAGCCATTAAAAGAGAATCCATTTACTGAAGCAAGCATCAACAACAACTAATATAGCATAAATTGAAGGGACATACTGTATAGCACTCTAATGCATTTTTCTTAAATAATTGCTTGATGGATGTGAAAGACAAGTTTGAATACTTGTTATATTTAATCATCTGGATGTACTGCCATTCTAGCTTGCCACTGCTTTCAGTATAACTGGCATGGCATTAGATAGGTCCATGATGAAATTGTATTTGTGCTGATACATTTGTATGTATTCACGTTCTATTTCCTTTGGAACCTTGTTTTTTGAAAAAATAATAAAAAAACAGTGGTGGAAAGGAGGATAGGAAAGGAAAAAATAAAAATGTCACTGGAAATTGCAATTCTGAGATATCTATCTATATATCTATCTGCTTCTATCTACCTACCTACCTACCTACCTACCTACCTATCTACCTACCTATCGGTGGGAGGAATTATTTCACGCATTTGAATCTGGAAAAGTGGGGAATAGAATAGATTAGATGGTAGGCAACCCTAAGCTTTAGCACTAGTATTTTTAAAAGGAAATACGACATGTTTTAGTTTATATGGTACCTGTCTCTCTATTTCTTGTATTTATGTAACAAAGAGCATAGTTTTGGTTTCAGGCCTTTTCTCAGCATTTCTATCATGTGGTATTTGTAGCAGGAAATACGAATATTTCATAACTCTCCTATAGTCTCTCTTTTATAAATCATTACTTTTAAAAATTTGACATATATTGTACAATTCACCCTGAATATCTTGAAACAAGGGCATCAGATGTTAAACAGCAGCAGAATTAAGTGTGTACATAGGCTTCTTCATAACTTAGTTACATAGGTGTAAAGCAGACATCCTGCACTTGTTATAACTACCAGACTTTCAAGATTTTTTTTGGAGGGGGTGGGCAGGAAGAAGGGGTTGCATGCCTAATGGCTAATTTGAATTTGTCTCGCATAATATGTGAAATAAAACAGGTTCCTCTCAGAAATGGTGCTTGGATCTATTGCATATACTGTAAGGTAATGAGCCTGATTCAGGAACTATAGTTTGCTTTCATGGTGTTTCTATGAGTAAAAAATTCCCTATTAATGTCATTGTCAATTACATTTATGAGGCAGATATTTTATTGAGATGAGTGCATTTTTGTTAAAGAGAAGGTGCAATTCGGTTTCTAAATTTTTAAGTTTTATCTTATTCTAAGTGATTCAAACAATGATACTGTTGTCTTTAACATATGAATGCAATCTTTTCCACTTATAATTTTCATTTTTGCCAAGAAACCTAACAGGGTGTATATTTTGAAGTGTGGTAAAAACTTGCATCTGTCACTTTAGTTAAATGAAGATCAATGGATTTAAAGAAAGGCTGACTATTGACTGAATTATTGTGTTCAGGATAAAAGATCCAAGTTACAAGAACAGCTGTGCAATTCGGATCTCACTTGGAAGAAAATAGTAACATTTGTTGATGAAAACATAACCAAGGGAGAGCAGCAATCTGTACATGGCGATTTAAGGACACTTTTTCATGCTGCCAAACAAATAGGTAAGTAGGGTTTTGAAGTGGATACAATAGCAATAGGTAGTTGACTCTTGATTTAGGTAGGGATGGAAACTTTATTTATTTATTAAGAAAATTTAGATGCCTAACTCAATGACTCTGGGAGACTTACAAAGATAAAACACCAATACAAAAGTCAATAATTTCCCACCTTCCTGATGACAACAGTTAGACTAACCATGTGATGGGCTCCATGTAATTCTGGCCCACTGTGAGAACCATGTCTTCAGGACCTTGTGAAAGAGTGTCAAACTGGGATTAGAGAGCACATTTGTCAAATTGGGATTGGAGAACACATTTGATTTGGCCATTCTGGGCACAATCTAGGAATTCCCACCACATTTTGTCTCTAGAGGTAAGACTATTTGTAAGAAAATAAAACTATTTTAATCTGATTCATTCCGTTTTCATGTTTTAAAATGTCCTTGTCTGGCACTGCTGTGAGATGTCCACTTGTCTGGAATGATATAGGGACTCCTGCTTGAGCAGGGGGCTAGGCTAGAAGACCTCCAAGGTCCCTTCCAGCTCTATTCTGATTATTTATTATTATGTTTATACAGAAAAACATCACCCAAGTAAAATCCCATCAAATTTAATTGTCCTATGAATAGCTAATTCATCAACTTGTCATTTTTTTCTCCTGTCGTTTTGTTTCCCTGCATCCAGTGGGATCTGAGAATGGAGAAGAAGCTATTGAAAGTGGTGCTAGCTTCCTTTTTAAAACACTTTACACCAAAGACTGTATTGGTCGTGATGAAACTGAAGCCATTAAGCAGGTCTTTGGACCCTTTCCCTCTTCCTCTGCCACTGCGGCCTGTGATGCCACTTGTCGGATCGTTTCACATTTTACCGAAGAACAGCTTGCTGCTCTCCTGCAGAGTTCTGAAGAGTTAAACAGTGACCCAAAGTTGTCCTTTGGCAGAAATATTGCATTTTCTTTTGACATGCACGATTTGGACGACTTTGAAGAATTGCTGCTAAACGGTGAAATGGACGATCAGAAAATCATTAGCTTGGATTATGAGAAAATTTTTAATAACCAGTTTGAACATTACCCAAATAACTGTGGGGAAAATTCTGATGCAAAGTCTTCTGGGAGAGTAGATGACACTTTCCTGTGGTGTGAAGTTGGAAAGTATCTGAATGATTCCTTACAAGGAAATACCCAGGGCCCAACAATGGAACATCTTTGCTGTACTTTGTATGAGATGCTTGCCTCCCATAAAAGTGGTGATGAGCTTCAGAATGAGGTAGGGGTGCACTTAATGCTCTTCCGTGGTCAATATAACAAGCATAAGTGGTTCAAATCTAATGTTTGGATAATAGCTATTTGCACACTAGGGTTTCCTTCTCCCTTTGCAAAAGCTTTGTATGTTTTCACTCAAAGTGAAGATAGCTTGAAGGTGATCTTGGCAGCTAGCACCAGGCAGCTTTGGAGGAATGCATCACATTTGTTCCTTTTTTGTTCCTTTGTTTTAAATGCAAATGAAGTGACATTTTGAACCAACGGAAGATGGTAATGTGATGCATTGATATGAGAAAAATAATTTCACACCAAACTTGATCTTGAGTTTGTTATTCCTGTCGTGTATGTCATTTAGCTGATTGCATAAGAAAAAGCGGTCTTGGATTTAATTATCACACAGTTGCTCTGCAGAAACTTTCTGGGCTGTAAATCGACTACCCATACTTGCAAGAACCTTAGAAGCTGGGTAGGTAAAGCAGTGACCTGAAAGAAAAAATTGAGTAATCTTCATTGCGCATGAAGCACTTGGTCCTTAGAACAGCAAGGATGCATATCCATTCTGGATATGAACCTGGGATTTAGAGTTAAGTGGACTCAATACAGGTTGAGTTGAGAGCATGTCAAGGTAAAATGAGGCTTACTGTAGAATGTAGATTGGACCAAATTACTAAGTTTATTATATTTGCTGATTATAAAACCCAAAACTAAATAGTTGAATAAGGGCAATCATCCATTTACAACCGTTCATTTAGTGACCGTTCAAAGTTAACATGACCCTGAAAAAAAGTGACATGAGCGTTTTTCACATTGCCGTTGCAGTATCCCCCATGCTCATATGATCAAAATCCAGATGCTTGGCAAGTGGTTCATATTTACGACGGTTGCAGTATCCTGCGGTCATGTGATCAGCTTTTGCGACCTTCTGACAAGCCAAAAGTCAATGGGCAACCTAGGTTCACTTTATACAACTATGTTGCTAAATTAACAAATGTAATGATTAACTTATCAGCTGTAGCAAGAAAAGTCATAAAAGCATCTTTCACTTAGCGACACATGTTTCACTTAGCGACCTGAATTTTGGGCACAGCTGTGGTTGAAACCCGAGGACCACCTGTATAACATTCATTGTGAGTTAAATGGGGAATCTAAAGCAGAGTTGGTGAACTTGACAGACGTGGGATCGCTCTTGGCTTTTCAATGACAGGTCAACAGCCACTTTCAGACTAGGCCAGAACAAAGTCATTAGCAAGATCTCTCCAACTTTCTCTTCACAAACTGCAGGATTTATTGGAAGGAAGATTTGGTGGCCAGCACAGTTATTTATTTATATCTTGCCTTGTCTGCTAGATAGTCAATTTAAGGCCACTATCAACAGTAATAAAATACATTATTTTTTAAGAAAGGTGTTTGTATGTAGGTCTTTGGTTATTCGTAAAATTGGAAATGTCTTGGCGATGTTTTGACGAAGTCCCATTCATCATCTTCAGGCTGGTGTTTTCAGCTTCGTCCTGGGGTCATGTGATCAGCTTTTGCAACCTTCTGACATTGCTCCTCGAAGCACGAAGCTGAAAACACCAGCCTGAAGATGACGAATGGGACTTTGCTGAAACGTCGCCAAGACACTTCCAATTTTACGCAGAGATATATATATATATATATATTGCTCAATTCATACTATATGTAGAAGCTTATATTTGTGCATTATTTTTTTTATTATTATGTAAAAGACTTGAATGTCCTATGAGGAATCACAGCACCCTGGCAGAAATGTATCTAAATTATGTAGGTGACTATTAGGCTGAATATCCTGCTTTTTTTGTTGTTTTGGGGAGATCAATCCTTTTTTTCAACTTACAGATATGTTATTCTAGCACCCTCTGCTGGAGCTGTGTGATAAATTGATAATTCTGTTAGCAAAAGAAGAGAAAAAAGTCTTTTCAAATATCTCTTAGTTTGAACATGATAAAGTTTTTACATGCAAGAGCTCAAAACACCTTTTTACCACCTCCTCCCCACCTGAATGTTGAGGTTGAGGTTCCTGTTGAATTTCTCAGACAAACTATAATGTCTGAATTTGGATTTTGGTTTTGTTGTAAAAATCTCCAGAGTAAAATTACACATGCAACTGGGTTGGTTTGCATGCAGCTGTCACTGATTTGATGTTTTTGTGTTAGGTATTTTATCTGTTGTACAGGTAATCCTTGACTTACGATCATTCGTTTAGTGACCATTTACAGTTATAATGTCACTGAAAAAAGTGACTTATGACTGTTTTTCACACTTATGGCCACTGTGGCATCCCCATAGTTGTTTGATCAAAATTCAGGCACTTGGCAACTGGCATGTAATTATGACAGTTGCAGTGTCCCGGGCTCATGTCATTACTTTTTGTAACCTGAGAAAATCAGTGGGAAAAATCAAATTCACTTAACAACTGCGTTACCAACTTAACAACTGCAGTGATTCACTTAATAACGGTAGCAAGAAAGGTCATAAAATAGGGTAAAACTCACTTAACAACTGTCTTGCTTAGCAATGGAAATTTGGGCTCAGTTGTGGTTGTAAGTCGTTGACTACCTGTACAGTATTTAGTTTAAATGTATAGCTCTGGAAAACTTTTATTTTGAACAGTGATTTATAACGTCTTTAAAAATGATGTAGTAGTGGGCAAGTGCAAAGCTTGCTCTCCCCACTTCTGCTTATCAGAAGAAATTAACACATTTTGGTTATTCCACTTGCAATCTTGTTAACATGAACTAGGAACCCTGGGTAAAATTTTAGGCAATTGCTAAAACATGGCTACTTCAAGAAGTGGACTATAAATTATCTGATTGTCTTTCATTCGGGATTCAGGTCTGCGTAGGGGATGGAAATGGTCATGCTTTTGGGTAATCTCTGGCAAGGGCTAGATGAGAGATGTGCATCCATCCTCACCCTACTTGACTTCTGCAGCTTTCAGTACGATAAATCACGAAAGTCTCCTGAATAAGCTCAGAAGATTGGAGCTGGGTGGCGTATGCCATGGTGGTTCTCCTCCTTTCTCTGGGAACAATTCCAAGTGATTGGGGATGAGAGGTCTTGCTCTCAGCACCTGCTATGTGAGGTACCACGGGTTTTGGTACTCTAACCCATCCTATTTATGTGCGGCCGCTGGATAAACTCCTCCTTCACTATCATCAGTATGCTGATGATACTCAGTTATACATTTCTGCTCCAGACAAACTAAGCGATGCTGCAAATGTCTTATCCTGGTGCTGTGAACGTCTGGATGGGGTACAGCAGACTTCAGTTGAACCCTGGAAAGACCCAGTAGTTTTGGATTTTGGTGCCTTCTGTTCTAGGACTCTGCCATCTTTTGTGCTGGAATGGGATTATATAGACCCAGGCAAACCTGGTACACAACCTTGGGATCCTCCTGCACTCATGACTCTTGCTCAAAGACCAAGTGGTGCTCATGGCTTTGCACAGCTTCCTATTGTGTGCCAATTGCAGCTGTTCCTAGATCAAGTGACTTTACTCAATTTTGCTCATGCTCTAGTGACCTTTTGTTTGCTTTTCTGTAATATGCTCTACCTGGGGATACCTTGAAAGCTTCTGCAAAAATGCAGTGGCGCAGGCATTTATGTGTGCCCCTAGAACTGTACACATTATACCATTGCTCTTTCAGCTGCCTTGGTTTCTGGTTTGATTCCAGGTCCAATTCAAGTGCTGTTTTTGACCTTTAAAGCACTTCATAGCATGGGGCCAGGTTATCTGCTTCTTTCTCTTCGCATTTGCTCACCCCAACAGATCTGGCAAAGAAGGCATGCTGTGAGTCCTGTCTGCCAGGAAATTACATTTTGCAGGTCCCAGGAGGTGGGCCTTCTGTGTAGCACTCACTTTTCTCCTCCCACGCCCAAAGTGAGATTAGTCCCATCCCTTTCAATATCCCACACATCCCACAATCAGGCCAGGGGCACTGGGGAAATTTTGCAGTGGCTCCTTTGCTGTGGTTAGTATCATCTTCTTCTGTTTTGTGTGCCTTTTTATAGTTATTTTTTAATTGTGACTTTTTTTTAAATTAAGGGTGAGATGGGTAGCTTCACAAATATGTTAAATAAATAAACACGATTTATTGGACACATCAGTGTATCATACAAGCCAAGAATTAAGAAAAAGGAAATGAATTATAATTTCTTCCTGCACTTAGTCATGAGGAAAGAATAAAAAGCTGGATTTTGAGTATTCCACGGAAGCTTAACCAAGTAACAGAATAACAAAGTTGGAGGTCTTCTAGTCCAGGGGTCCCCAACCCCCGGTCCATGGACCAGTACTGGGTCGCGGTATGCCAGCAACCGGTCCACACAAACAAGGAAAGCCCCATCCACAGGATGCAGGCAGCACACAAACCACACCCCCTCCGGTCCACAGAAAACTCTCTCTCCATGTAACCGGTCCCTGGTGCCCAAAAGGTTGGGGATCTCTGTTCTAGTCAACCCCCTTCTCAGGCAGGAAACCTTATACCATTTCAGATAGCTGGTTGTCCAGTCTTCTTAAATACTTCCAGTGTTGGAGCATTCAACATTATAGAAGCTCATTCCAATCCAGCATGGCTATAAATTGTAAGTTACTTTTAAATGGGAGCCAGACCACTGCAACATGTAATCTGACATATAATATGACAGTGCCTTGATTTGGAAAATTGAATTGCTACTCTGTGGTTGAGCCAAGCTGATTTGATCCATTCATTCTGTTAGAAACAGAATGTCTTGTGCTTTTAAGCCACTTTTAGCATTCAGATCAAAGCAGCATAGCCCCATTTCAGTATTAACATGCTCTTTGAAGCTCCAAAGAGCTGTAGTTCAATGCTGGTTTTAAAAGTATTGATGTGCCTCATCGTACCTTTTCCATTTATATTCTTTAATTAACTTTTTCTGCAACACTACACAGTCCAGGAACTCAAACTAATTGCCTTTGGCATTGGAGGGACCATCTTATTCAATATACCTTAAAAGTGTATTATTTTAAATAGAGTACGGTAACCCTTATAAAATCCATCCCTGGAAGGAAACGCAATCCAGTGCCCTCAAAGTATTTGGGAGAATTTTAAATCTTTTGCTGCTGGCTTCATCGGCAGAAGCTGCTGCAGGTTGAAATTCAAATTATTTGGAAGGACCCAGTTTGTATAATTGTACTTTTTTACAGCATTAACCACAGACTGTTTTTTCTTCTTGGCTTGGGTAGAATTCTTAATCAATCAATCACTTTGGATTGCAGCTATTTCTTCATGTTTTCCAGTTATGCTGCTTGGTGACACATTTTAAAATCTCTTATTGCGATGATTTCCATGTAGTTTTCTCTTTGCTTGTTTGTTTCCATTAGTTTTTTCCCTGTCCTCCTCTATGTATGTTATACCCAGAGTCCATATAGCAGGATCCACCTATCTTGGAACACTTACATTCGCCTTCATTCATGACTCCATATAGCAATTACATTTTTGAATTTGGACCTTGATGGAGGGGTCCTAGGCTTGTGTTCATTTGACTACAGAGCTAAGCTATATGCAGATTTTACTAATAGATGCAGAATTACCTTCTGTACCGGGAGATGAGTAACTGTTTGTTCCTTAGAAAGTAAGAATTTCAATAGTTTATGTAAGATGCTTTCTTTTCAACCTAACATGTGACTTTTGAGTGTTTTAAATTTGGGATCCTAGACAGTAAGGACTAATACGCTTTCGAACACTTTCCTGGCTTACCAATTTATTTGTTATTAAGAAAACAAACCAGCAGAAGACATCAGCATCACGTATAATTCCAGAAAGTTTCAAGAACTGTGTCGTGCAGAACTAAATGAAGCTTGTTGTTAAAAGTCTCTTTCAAAAGGGAAATAAAAAGCACCTCTCTTCCCAACTTTTTCTGCACAGGGCTCTTTGTCAAGCACAAAAATCTAGCATGTGCTTTTGTTTACAGTAACAGGAAAATGGAGTCTTAATTGTTGCAAACCAGATGCTTCCAAATCTTCCTTTCTAGTCCACCCATGTTCCCTGCTGGCACATTTGTCTCTAACGGCATCCACGACTTGACTTTTTCATATATTAGCTGTTGCCCTTTCCCTCTCCCTTTAGATGAATCAACATCCAAATCTCCCAGATGCCTTCCAGCTGCTGCTTTTCTTCTTTGCTGATACAGGACCAAAGTTTGCTTTCAGAGCGCTTCTATTGCAGCTGCTTCTTTCCTAACTAACATAGGCAGTGCTTGTGAGCTGCTATGTAATCAATTAGTTTCTTTTGAAATGGAAAATGGCTCCAGCAAAACTTTGTCTGAAAGTTGATCTTGTAAAACTAATGTAATAATAATAAAATAAACTAATTTGACTCGTGATTTTTTTAATTATTGCAGTGGTATTGGGCTTTCATCTTTGTAAGCTGCCTGGAGTCACTGAAAGTGAATTGGGTGGCCCTATAGATTTTCTTAAATAAATAAATAAATTTTGTACATGTAATCTGATGACACTTGAGTTCTCCCGCTTGTTCAGGACCAATTAAATTGGAGCTGATCCATTTACTGCTACATACTTAGTACAGTATTTAAAACTGAAATTGGTAGCAACTCCTACAGCTCAGCATAATTTGCCATTATTTATAAAACCGCAATTAGCTGAAGTTTATTGTTGAGACCCATTTGGATTGGAAACAGTATTCTTAATGCCTGTTGTATCTTTTTTTTTTGGCGTTTTCATCAATGCATGTGTTATAAAGACATAATTATCTAACAGGGGCATATTTTCCTTGATGGTCTCAAGCAGTTCAGTGTTAAACAATGCAGGGTTGTTCATTTAGATATAAACAGTGCATATTTTACATATGCAATGGGCCAATTTGGATGGCCCAGTTTAAGCACACAAAGGGAAAAATTGCAGCCTAGAACTCTGGCCTATGATGTTACTAAGAAATTCAGATATATTATTTACAGCTGCTAGGTTTAAGCATCTGTCTACAGCCAAGGATAGAAACCTACTACATATTGGTGAAAACAAGCATGTGCTATTTCGCCTGGATCTCTTCTGTGGTATCTTCATCTTGTCAAGAATTTTCTCCCTCCAACTCTGCCAAACAAACTTTGTTTTGTATGGTATACTAATCAGCTTCAATTTCCTCTAGTTATATAATAGTAATTAGAGTCAAGATTTTGTCCTTCTTGAAGGAATGAAAATGACTATGCTTAGAAAGGCAGAGATCCCAAAATCTTTCAAGAGCAGGTTGTATTATTTTAAATTAATGTTTTTTAATTTTAATAATAGAACTTCATGCCTGTTGGGAAATAGAATTAAAAATCCCACTGCTTTCAAAGGTGTTTTGCCAAGTGGTGTTTTGCGAGATCCTTGATGTAAAAATAAAAACAACATTTGGGTGCTTTATATCCCAGCCTATTTTCTTATCGAAAGTAAGCTTCATAAGAGCAAAAGCAAGCAACGATGTCCACGAAATAAAGATGCTATAGGACCACCTGTAGCTTACCTAGTTTTGATCCAGTTTTCCACAAATTAATGCTAGAAGTTTTTCCTAGCCAACATCTCTACTGGTACAGGTAGTTTCCAGCCATTTGTTTAGTGGCCGATCGAAGTTACAATAGCATTTTCAAAAAGTGACTTTTGATCATTTTTCACACTGATGACTATTGCAACATCCCCATGGTCATGTGGTCAGTATTTGGACACTTGTCAACTGGCATGTATTTATGACGGTTGCAATGTCCCGGGGTCATGTGATCAACTTTTGCGACCTTCTGACAAGCAAAGTCAATGGGGAAGCCAGATCCACTTAACTAATTAACCAGTTGTTACTAACTTAACAATTGCAGTGATTTCATCTAAGAGCTGTGTCAAGAAAGGTCAAAACTCAGTCATACTTGGGGCAAAAGTCACTTAACTGCCTTGTTTAGCAATGAAAATATTGGGTTCAACTGTAGTTGTAAATCGAGGACAACCAGTATATATTATACAAGAGGTGTAATAATAATTAAGATTTTTTTTGTAATTATACTGTGATTTTGCGATATTCGTAGTATTCACTAATCGAAATAGTGTCAAGATACAGATATAATTACTAGCAGAAATCGCTAATAAATTGAAAATTGCTGTGTACCCATGGACTATTCAAGATATTAGTATGATTTATTGGAGTTAAGTCATGACTTAACGTATGATTGATGTTAAGTTGGTTTTCTGGCACTTGAAAGGACATTGTTGATGTCCTTATATGGAAGAAATGCAAATCAGATTTGAGAAAATTATATAAGAACTTTTTAGTATTTCATTGTGAATTTTTTTTTCATGTATACAGAATGATTGTATCAGGTTTGGAAAAATGTATAGACTTGCATACATAAATAGTAACATTCTCTTTTTTTCTGACTATATGTGAATATAGTCTTAGCAATGCTATTTAAATATTGTTTTAAATATCACACAAGGACAATTTATGCTTCCTCAGACCAAAAAAAAAAACAACAAAAAAACAGAAAGCCCCTCCTTTTCTTTTTCTCTTTTAATAATTCCTAAAACATGTAACTACACAAATGGCTTTTCTTAGGAAAGCAAAATAAGAGGCACAGTGACATTGGGTATTTAATTTTATCTTGAGTAAAAGCAGATTTCAGCCACAAACTTATATAATACTGTAATGTAATTTTGTAAGTGATTTTTGAAGATTATTAACAGACTTGCTTAAAGTTTTACAAAAAATTATAAAAGTGATTTTGCTGCTGTTTTGAAATTATGAAGTTGTGTTATTTGACATAGATCTAGTGTTGTGGAAGATGTGTTTGTTTGTTTCATTAAGTAGCATGATGATGTTTTGTATAATGGATTTAAATTATGGATTGTGAAGAAAATGTCTGCAAAGCTTCAGTCAGGGGAAAAAAACCTGTGTGTTCTATTTTGAATACTGCATTATATTTACTCTGCAGTTTTCAGAGGGATGTTAAGGATCCCTTTAGTCAAGCTTGTCTCCTGATGATTTTATGAATACATTTGTGAAGTTTTTGTGGCAACAGTATGGCAGAGGCAGAAGTCCTTGCTTTTTGGGGTATTTTCCAACTTCCTAGGCTTGGCTAAGTCATCTAGGTACCAGTTTGGCTTAGCTTTTTGAGAACCAAGCATTTAAATTTAATTTAGTTAATTTGCTAAATGGGGCTCTCTAAGTTGGCCAATCATACCTCCTTTGTTTTCCAACAAAACTAATGCACTAATATACTGAGAAGATTTGTAATTTCTTATAAATTAATTAATTTTCTGCTGCTCAGCAAGTATGACTGATAGTATGATTTTTTTTTAAATAATGCCTTGATTCATTTGAATTCATCTCCCAGAGTTCATAAGAACTGGTGTGAATTTGGACTTCCATACATGGATCATGTTCTGAATTGGTTTAGGTCAGTGGTTCTCAACCTTTCTAATGCTGCGACCCCATAATATAGTTCCCCATGTTGTGGTGACCCCCAACCACTTATACATCACCGGGTGCCAGGGGCGTGGCCAAAGAAAATGGGAAAAAAATGGGGGACAGCCTTGTTTGGCGACCCCCGTGAAATGGTCGTTCGACCCCAAATGGGGTCCCGACCCACAGGTTGAGAACCACTGGTTTAGGTAGTAAATTTTGACAGCGTTGATAGCAGTATCTGTCTGTCTGTGCAGTGCATTCATGCTGCTTGATGTTGAAATGAATCTATATAAATAAAAGAAAATGGGCTCTCTTAATCAGTTCTTGACCCTTTGTAGGTCATCCCCTAATGTCACTAGCAAAATCTTATAATATCTTTATGTGCATGGATTCCATGTGTAATGGCAAGTAGGAGAAATTCTGTATGTTTTTCGATTGTTGAACATGGTACCTTCTAATTGTGAATATGGAGACTTTTGTAAATAGATAGTATCAACCAAAATGATAAAATCATATTTTTTCTCCCCCCCTCCCCCCCCAATGTTCAGTTGTTTGAATTACTAGGACCTGAAGGATTTGAATTAATAGAAAAGCTCCTGCAGAACAGAATTACCATTGTGGAGAGATCTTTCTCTGGGCCAAATGATTACAAACTACAGTCTTTACAAGGTAAGTATCAACTTTACGAAGTTGCATAGTTAAATTCTTTCTTTAAGAAAAATAAATTATTTTATATATTGTAGTGAGACTGGAAAAACCAAAATTTTTAAATGCACGGTTAATTTCCTCCCTAAAGAATTGAAAAAAGCCCACATCTTTTTGAGATTTATTTTTTAAAAAAATTGGTGGACGTGATTGTCAATATAGTTTGATTGCATTTTTCTTTGGGAGATGATCCATCAGAATGCTCGAAATATTCAGGGTCTGTGATAAAGGAATTTATCTTTTAGTGTTCCAGAATAATTAGGTTTAAAATACATTGCTACGATAAATCAGTCTATGTAAAAAACCCCATCATATTTGCAAGATGGGTAGCTATATAAATTTGATGAATAAGTAATAAAAGCGTGTACTATTGAACATTAGACAACCAATACAAACATCTTCCAGATAGAAAGCCTTTATACACAAATTGAATTAAGCACTTAATAGGCCGAATTGAAGCTAGTTCTATTGAAATCTGCAAGGATACTGAAGGAATGAACTTGCAGTGCATTAGTTTAGGGGGTTTAATTTTGCCGGATATTTTGCTTTGCTATTCTATATCTGCTTCTTTTTTCAGACTTAAATCAGATTGTATTCTGATAATGGGATCTTCTTGATTCTATTCTATTTTGTAAAAGGATATCTGAAATACAACTGATATATCATTTTTTTTCAACATTTTAGTCAATTTTAAATACTTCATAAAATTACTTTTAAGCTTCCCTAGTATTGCTCAGAACCAAGAGTGCAGAGATCAGGAATCTATAAATAGCTGTGTGTGTTTCCATGTTACAGAACAGTGCAGAAAATTTACAGGAGAAAATTCTAAGCCAAATTATGGCTGCCAAGTCACCATTCAGTCTGAACAAGAGAAGCAGCTAATGAAATTATATCGCCGTGAAGAAAAACGAAATGCCAGGCGAGAAAAACGAACTGGGGATGAAGGAGAAATTCTTGTTGATGCAGGAATCTCTTTTGATCCAAAGGAGTTACGGATACAAAGGTAAGAAGTTTCAGTGCAACGCTATCCTTGATATTTGCCAAGCCTTTACTTTCCCTTAATTTGGTTCTATCAATGAGAAAGTTTCAATTACAAGTCAAATTATAATTAAAGCGTAGGTAGTCCTCGACTTATGACCACAACTGAGTCCAAAATTTCTGTTACTAAGTGAGACATTAATGTCTGCATGAACTTTGTCAATGCCAAACTGGAAGGATGTTCAAACCTTAGTGCCCTTTGAAAAAGCTATATGGAGGTAGAAAAATTCTATTTCTGGCAAGGAAGGGAATATTCTGAAAGGCAGGAATGGATGGTTGATTTGAATAATTTCTTATTAACCCTTTTTTTTAAGTTATAAAAATAATGTAACTTTTACTCTGCATTCTCCACTCAGAGGATCCCTCACACCAACCCACCAGCACCCTCCTTCCCGGGCCTCCTTGCGCTTCCATGCA
Source organism: Crotalus tigris (assembly GCF_016545835.1). Classification (NCBI taxonomy): domain Eukaryota; kingdom Metazoa; phylum Chordata; class Lepidosauria; order Squamata; family Viperidae; genus Crotalus; species Crotalus tigris. Next base: position 323,585 of record NW_024097406.1, on the reverse strand, counting down.
CACGTGCAAACACCAGCATCCTCCTTTCCCAGCCTCCCTGTGCTTTTTACAAGTGTTCGTCCATTATAACCCTAGCCTTTCTTTCCCAGCCTTCCTGTGTTGACACTTAGGCATGCATTCACCCATGCCCTTCTTCTCTGGGCCTTTCCGCACTCCCACACACGCACACACAGCCACTAGCACTCTCTTTCCATGGCCTCCCTATGATCGCACTTGATGCCCTCTTTCCTTGGCCTGCTTGCATATTCATGCACCTTTCATAGGCCACCCTGTACTAGCAAACAGACGCACCCTGCATCCTCCTTTTATGGCCTCCCTGTGATCACATGTACCACATCTGCTCCTTCCTTAGCTTCCCTGCACTCAGATACACACATGCCCTGCACTCTCTTTCTTTGGTCTCCTTGCACTTGCAGACAGGCACCCCACACTCTCATTCCTTGACTTTTCTGAACTCACATTGCACCAAGTTCCCCTTTCCCAACTAGTGCCTGATCTACGTCTGGCCTTCCAGGGACTCCTCCACCCTGTGGCACCTGGGCACTTCTTACTTGATACCTTTTTCACTTTCCACTTAATGACTTGCATATCTTGGGATTGCTTGGATTGCAATCACTAAGCAATGTGATTACGTAACATCGTGCTTTACAAGCACATCACTGAGCGACCACAATCCCAGTCCTATTTGCAATCACAACTTGAGGAGTACCTGTATATCTATGCAGAATTCTATAGCTTTCATTTGACTGAAGATGATAGGTGAGAATTGTTCCCCGTTTCTACTTCCCTAAAAGAGGCCATCGTGAATGACGTTAACGTGTGCAGACTTCTTTGCTCAAAGAACATTTGAAATGCAACACCACTCTGATGTCCAATATGAAGTTCTCTAACCCTCTAATGTTGAATTTGCTTAGTATTTGTAATCATTGCCATGGCACCACTGCATTCTGCATTGAGTTCCTATGAGTTTTGATTGCCACTGGTTTTCCTTTTGTGGTTACAGAGAACAAGCACTTTTGAACGCTCGCACAATGCCAGTTTTAGGCAGACAACGAGACATGGAATTTGACAAAATTCATTACCCGCATGTTTATGACTCACAAGCTGAAGCTAGGAAAACATCAGCGTTTATTGGGGGATCAAAGGTATGCTTTTAAAGTTTCCTTCTGAGTAATGAATTTAAGTGAGCTTCCTTAGAATAGTTTAGAATGGTATTTTCTTATTCGGAAGAGGTAATTTTTGTTCCCACTGTTTACCCCCACCCCTTTATAGAAACCTGCATATTTTCATACGGTGAGAAATGTCAATCACTTGGCCCTAAAGTTATCTATAAGAATTTATTCCCATTAATTCCATGAAATGGTTTGGGGGTTTGGAAGACTTTTGCTATATTCAGCTGTTTTTTCCTTGAAATATTGAAATCCTTTTATTGGCAAGGGGTGAAAGATGTTACTTGAAATTATAAATTAGATCTGCTCTTGAATAGAACCGTATTGTTCCTAATAGCTCTCAAGTTACAGAAGGTTAGGTATTCTCAGCTGGAACAATGGAAAAATGAATTTATTCATTTGTTACAAATCTCTGGGCTATAGATTCAGAATTTTCGGTTGTGTTGTATATTAATTAGGAATCTAAAGAAGTCATAACCAGATGGTAAAGTAAACCAGAATACCTGATTGTTTCATCGTAATTAGAACACCGGGAACATATTCAACTGTCCTATATTTACCACATTTTTCCTTTTCTTTTTTCTGCGTTATCTTCTGTTTATCTAACCCTTCACATTTGATTTAATCATGGTGTAATATCTACCTGTGTCATAATGCTGATTATAATTACTTGAATTAAGTTTTGAAGCAGGTTTGCACATTTCATTTTACTCTTTGGGACAGATGTTTCTTTATTATGAAGCAGTATGAACGACAAGAAAAAATATATTCAATAAAAGAAGGAGAAGGACAAGAAAGTAAACTCATTTTATCCAAAAGCTTTGTAGAAGTATTCTTACACTTTGCCAGTCCTTCTGATCCTTTGTACTTAAATAATCTTGCAGCTGCATAGTTGAAATTATTGGTTGACCAACTGAAAGATGCCCTCTCTGAGCATATGGTCAAGTAATTTTGCTGTTGAAGTAAACAGCAAAAAGCATGCAGCCTTATTCCTACCAAAATGTATTTCATTGGATAACATAATGGTACAGATTTCTGCCGCTAGTGTTCCTCCAGATGTGTTAGGACTGTTAAGTCTCAAAATTCCCTGCTGTCATGCCCTTTCTGGGAGTTACAGACTCTGGCTTACATAGAGGAAGGCTAGTCTTAAAAGGGATCTATAATCTACAATAGTATGTTAAACTTGTGTGCCATAGAAAAGGAACCATATGTGTTTTTTTTTTAATCCCCCTGCAAACAAGCTCATTATTTTCTTGGCTGTTTGCCATGAACTTTCCCACTCTTGAGCAGATAGTGGAAAGACCATCTTAAATAGTCAAATTTACAAGCAGGGATTCAGCTCTAGTTTCAATAAATGGAAGATAAAATGACATGCATTCAGATTACTGTATTCCAAAACAATTTTCTGATTTCTCTCTTTTTTAAAACAGCAACACTTTTTTTTACAGTCACTGTAGAATTGGGAAACATCTATCACACCAGAATTATTAAATGCAGTGAATTAACTTTAATAGAATTCCAAAGATTTGCTTTTCCATTTTTAGAAATTTTTGCTTGTTTTAGAGAATGTTTTAATTGATACTTAATTTGCTAACTGTTTAGCTAGCTGTAGTTTTCTACTCCTAACTGAGATGAAATTGTTGTATGTCAAACTCATTACTTTAAACTGTTCTTTCCTTTCCCTTTCTTCTTTTTTAATTTTTACAGATGTTTTTGCCAGAAGCTATTGAGAGAGAAAATAATAAAATGTATGAAGAAGTAAAAATACCTCACAGTGAATCAATGCCAGTGGGTTTGGTGGAAAAGCCAGTTTATATAAAGGATTTAGATGAGGTATGAAGAAATTCTTAATTTCGGTTCTGAAGCTTCTGTAGAAGCTTCAGCCTTTTATTGATCTATAATATAAATATTGAAACAATATTATGGAGATAAAGTAAAATTATTGTTATTATTCATTCAAGGTATTTGAATATTGAATGATTAATTTTCTTTAATAATGTATACATAATTTTTAATGTAAAGATTTTTTGTAAATTGTAAATATTATAAATTGCTTAGAAATAATATATGTTGTAGATATGTCATATGCAAGATGGCAGATATAGGATGGAAATATACAAATGGTTTGTAAGCCAAAAGTGACAACATTGAGACTGCAAGCTCCTATGTGTACTTCTGAATTTTATTCTCTGTACTGCTTGTCACACTGCAATTACACTAAGAAAGAATATATGTAAATTCCCTTTCGTGCCTTGGAGTGGGGTTGAAGAGGTCATGTGTGACCTTTTCAGTGTTGGAAATAACACAGAGATTTGTTTCTTTTCTGCTGAAGACCTTCACCTGTCCTATATTCTTAGAAACAGGTACTTTCATTTTAATGACCATTCATTCCATGTGCGAAATTACGATGGTACTAAATAAGTGGTAGTTATGGCTAGTCTTTGACGTTCAGCCATCCCAGTATCATCCTGGTCAAATAACAGAATAACAAAATTGGAAGGAACCTAGTCTAACCCCCTGCCCAAGCAGGAAATCCTATACCATTTCAGATAAAGTGATCACAATCTGGGAGCTTGGCAATTGACTCGCATTTATGACAATTGCAGCATCTTGTGGACACATGATCACCATTTGCAGCCAGTTTCCCACAAGCAAAATCAATGAGGAAGTCAGCAGGGAAAGTCACAAGTCATTTTAGTCAGTTGCTTGCAGCCTCCGCTCCTGGCAGCAATCTTTCCCAGCCTGATATGCTCGCACCTCACAGCCACCTGCACTCACCCCTCCATCTGACAGCAACCATTTACCTTATGACTCACATGTTACTCGCTTAACAACACAAAATCTTTGCTTTGCTTAGTGGTAATAGGCACTATGGGGATTGTTGTCACTAAGTGATGCTGTCATGTAATGTCATGCTTCATTACTGCATCACTTGGTGATGGAAATCCCGGCAGTCCCTGTTGCTTTTTTTTTAAATATTTATAGTTATTTGTATAATAAAATGAAATATGCATGCTAATTTTTTGAAACCTTGTTTCCTTGGATCAAACAGCCTTAAAAATATTCAAAATGTTTATGCAGTACTTTCAAGCTGTGAGGTGCTTGATTTTTTTTTTTTAATTCAACGGTTGCACTGTAAACTGACATTAAAGTAATACATCTTAGGCTCCAATTTCCTATGTAGTAGAGGTATCAGATGTGTTCCAAATTTGATGATAGATCGTACCAGACAGGATTGTGGGGAATAATATGCTATTTTTAGCTGTTTTCTATTTGGAAAAGGTCTTTGAAAATATTATCCAAACATTATATTTTAAATGTGAGGACAATAGTTTTTATAACTAATGCTAAGGATACTTTTTTTCAGCTTGATGTTTTTCAGATGAGTGGGTATAGAGCTCTCATTATATCCTAGCAGTATATTGGTGCCTTTGTATATAGCATGCACTCTGCCTATGGGTAGCTTTATATATTTATCCTATGAATAAGTACCGCACACTCCTTTTATCCCATTTATCGTACTTATTCAGCAAAATGTGTAGCACAAATGCACAGATTAGAACATTATTGCATAAATAATCTCAGTATCAGAAAAATGCCTGAAATATATTTTAGGAACAAAATTGTATAAACATCCTATCAAATAAACATTAAATAAAGGCAGAGAAAGCATAATTTCTGTCAATATAATAATATTTTAATGTTCTAAATACAATCAGCAAAAGAAAGAACGGCATAGTGGCATATTTGCCCGTAGAGTATTCACAGCTTCTAAAGTTGCAACTCTGTTGAGGACAGTCTCAACGTGAACTACTTTCAAAATAGATTTAAAAAATTTCCATTCTGTATCGGACACAAATCTAATGTTTTAACTACTGGATCTGCCAATAGCTGCATTCACATACCCCATGGTGACAAGATGTTTAAAAACATGGTTTATTGAACAAGCCATTGTGGCCTAACTTTCCCCGAATACTACATCATAATGGATAAATTTGCATATCATAATAAGCACAAAAGCAAATTTCTGGAACAATACAGTTGAGCAACATGATCTGCTGAATGACTCCTAATTATGGTGCATATTCAAGCAGAGCAGTGGAGAAGATAGTCCAGGTTCTTAAGGCAGTGCATCTTACAGCAGCAATCTGCCACTAATGTATATAGCACGAGTGTCAAACTCGATTCAGTCACATGACGTATCGTGACTTTTTTGCCGTTGCAGAACCAGGGTGGGTGCCACGTGGCCTGTGCGTGACATCTCTGGCCCGCAGGCCGCCAGTTTGACACCCCTGGTATATAGGAATTATAGGGGGGGTGTTCTCTTGAATAAATCTAGCGTAGAAAATAAGAAATATCAGTATTGGTGGTTATAGAGAATTTCCTTGTGCCTTTTACTTAAGAAAGCATCAATTATAAAACCAGTGAAGTGGTCCTTGCTGATAGAAATTGGGGACTGGAAATAATCTACATTGATTTTTGCCATGATATTAATTACCAAGCAGAAAGACCCAATTTAAATTATTGATTTTAATCAACCCTTTTATCTGTATGTTGGTTAGGCACAAAAGGTGCACTGTGTGATTTATTCAGCCAAATAAGATTTTCCTTCCACGTTAATATAAAACACCACAAAAAAAAGATATCACTAAACTTTATTTAGAACCTTTTCATTTTATTAAATATTGTGGCTCATTGGTTTATAAAACAGTCTAGGAATAGTAAATACAGAACCTCTCATATACCTTTGGAATTTCTTGTTTCAGTGAAGGTGCTTGAAACAATGTTCCTAAGCCATGATTTTGTGGAGAAATCCCTAGAATAGGAATTTTGTCGGCAACTGAAAAATCAGTCTAAATATTTAATTTTCTGGCCATTTCCAGCTTTACAGAAAGATCAGTTCCATCCTTTGCTTCCTTCTCCCCGATCTGTATCCAGCTGCCCATTTTATAGGCATTGCAATTTTAAAGATTTGTGCCAATGTATATTTTATCCTCGTACTTTTTCACCCTCTTTTTCATGTTTTTTAAACCTGGTTAAGGGAAGGGGGGGTATCAGTGATTGTAAGTTATGAAAGTGTTTAGGCAGTGAACCTGGATGAAAATTCCAGGAAGTAATTAAAGATCTGGGCATAATTCAAAACAGGTAATTTCCAATATTGGCAAGATTGTTTTGAACTCAGCGCCATCTACTATGAAAAAGAAGGTGATAGGACAAAGTAGAAACAATAGAGTCTTTTCAACACTTTGCTTCTCCATCATTGTCCCCATTATTGGCCTTTTAGTGCTTCCTAAAACTGGCATTTTCTGACTTTGGAAATTACCCAGTCTCTAATCTATGGCTCTGGATTTCACCAGAGGATTTCACCCCCAAAAGTGTTCTGATTGTTGTTGTTGTGTCAATCTCCTAGATATCATTTTTTTTCTACAGGTCTCTCAATTTATACTTTATACTAGTTAAAGTAATCACTTTATACTAGTTAAACTAGTCACTACATATCTATGGATAAGACATACATCCTATGTATATAGAATCTATGTAAAAAAAAGATATCTTCTGTATATTGCTCTAGGTTAGATTTCACATTTTTTGTAGAAAATTATCATTAAAATGTCATTTTTTGTTGCAATAAGTTACATAAGTGCTATATACATGTGGGGAAATTATTTTGTTATTGTGCAAGGAACTAGCCTCTACCCATAGAAAGGGTATACTTTTATGTTACATATCTATGGATAAGACATACATCCTATGTATATAGAATCTATGTAAAAAAAAGATATCTTCTGTATATTGCTCTAGGTTAGATTTCACATTTTTTGTAGAAAATTATCATTAAAATGTCATTTTTTGTTGCAATAAGTTACATAAGTGCTATATACATGTGGGGAAATTATTTTGTTATTGTGCAAGGAACTAGCCTCTACCCATAGAAAGGGTATACTTTTATGTTATGCCACAATGGAACAACAGTCTACTGAACAAGCTAGAGTTAGCTAGGTTCACACAATAGAATGACCTAATGTGATATTTAAATCCATTTATTGTGTGGAATAACAATTCTTATTTAAAGAGGTTATATTGGTAACTATTATGAAGAGCTATGAATGACATCTATATGACACTGTCTTTACAAACGTATTTCAATAAATTTCCTGGAATTTAAAAGATGAATACTTCGTTTTCATTCAGTTGAAAAAAAAAATGGCTGTAGCTTGTGAAATTAAGTTCATGATTTCTAAATGCGAGTGTTGTGTAATTTCTACTTCAGGAAATTCAGTCTGTCTTTTTCCATATAATTACCAAGTAACAACTAAAATTTGAATACTGTTATTAACCAGAGTTAAACTTTTGTGACAAAATGGCATACATAGTGAAAGTTACAAAAACAGATAATTATTTTGAGTTTTATATATTAAAAATCTGCTCTGAGTAAGAATAAAGCAGTGTCCTCTTTTTGTCAGTGTTAGGCATTAACAGAATATATATTATGTGTCCTACAAATTTATAGATGATAATTAGCCAGCTCACCTAAATGCTGTGATATCTGGAAATGTGCTTTTGGAATGGAAGAAATTAGAAATGCAACTTCTCTAAAAGCTTTTAGCCAAACTAGGCTCAAATGAGGGTTTTTTGCACATGCAAAAAGCGACCAGCCATAATTCTGTCCTGCTGTTCAGCAGGTTGCAGAAGAAATTATAGCATTATTTTGGCATTTGGGAAGCTATCAGAATGCCACTTTCCATTCTATTAGAAGAGCATATATTACAAATTTCATACTATTTATACTATTTGCTCCCTGCCCCAAACACAAATTGGTTATAATAAATTTTTCTTGGCCTTCCACCAAATAAATATAGAACTTTTAAAGAACAAAATTTCTAAAACTTTATAATAATTTGTAAATAAATAAATTTCTCTAGTTTGAAAAGCTTGCATTACTAGAAAAATAAAATATAAGGCTTGGGGAAGAAAATGAGTTGCATTTCAGTGCAACTTGGTGCAACTGTGGAGCTTGAGATATACAAGTCTCAAGTGTGCATTTTGATCAAAACATCAACTGATACTGAGGATGCTGTGTAAAAGGTAGACTTGAAATTCTTAGAACAAGAATTAAAAATCAAAATTAAAAATATCACAGTCCCATGTGATGGGGACCTTACTTGAAAGAGATTGTACAGTTTTAAAACTGGAAAGGATGAATTCTAAGGAAGCCAGAATGGTAAAGGGTGAGGAGAAGAAATATTACATTATTTGATGACAGCTTAAGGAAAAGGCAAATAAGGACAGGGCATGGTAAAAGAATATAAAACTATATATGGTATAAAATAAGAGCAACTCTGAAGTCATTCTGTCAAACTGAACATTGGAAGAATTAGGGTAAACAAAAACAATCACTGCATAGCTCAGATGTGGCATTTCCAACCTTGTATTGTTGGTCACCACTTTGGACCAAAATTAAGATAAACAAATTCATGAAATACAAGGCTGTAAAAATTAGTTGCATTTTCCTTTGGATACCAACTGTTAAAAAACCATCAGCAGCAGAGCACCATTAGTCTTGTGGTAATTATTCTTATAATCTTGTCATAGGCATTTGTTTGTCCATGAGGGGATGTTGGATTAGATATAGTATAGTATATACTATATCTAATCCACGGATTATATGGATTAGTATAATCCAGCCAATTGCTGCTGTTAACAGCAACATCATACCTGGCTGTACTGTGAGAAATTGTCATTTCAGTAACATGACATAAGTAAATTGTGTGTGCATGCATAGATATATATATATTTTTGTGATTTATTTTATATATATATATATATATATATATATATATATATATATATATATATATATATATATAATAAATCACAAAAATCTATGCAATGTATGACATGCCATATATATATTGTATTATACTTCCAAAGGATGCCAGCTGCTATGAAAAAAAGAAAAGTACTCAGTTGCTGAGGCTCAACTGCACGCAACTAGAAATTATGTATACAACACTATTCTTTTGCCCACCAGCTTAACTGATTTTACATATAATGTTACAGCATACCCAGTATCAGTAAACTAAAAAATGTGGATTACTGATTGCATTTGTTTAAATATTATGTTCTAAAAGAAAATGGGGAGGAAACAATAAATCATACTGATAATTAATAACTAGCAGTCTCTTCTAAATATGCTGACTCAAAAAAATAAGCATATTCAGGTTCATGAGTTCTGTGATTTTCCCCCTAAGATGTGTATTTTAATATGAATATGAAGTATTTAATTGTAATATAGTGGTACCTGGGTACTCAACTGCTTTGAAACTCATCAAATTTGGTACTCAACACATTTTGACACAAAAATGTTGTCCTGATTCTCATCATTTGTTTGGTACTCAATGCACAAACTAGAACTTGTTGATGTTGGTTGCCTTGTGACTCACTACATTATTCCTTATGGGAAAAAATTGTTTCATACTCATCATTTTTGGTACTCATCGCACCTTCTGGAAACAATTAATGATGAGTATCGAGGTACCATTGTATTCTTGTTTAAAATGCCTGCAATTTTAAGTGTCCCAAATGGCCAAATGCTATCTGTTCAGATAGCACAATCCAGAGTGGTTATCTGAAATTCCAGAGGATTTCTTAAAAGAATCTCAGGATTGCTAAAGAGACATACTGTAGATTATTTTAGAAAGTCTCTGCAGGTCTTAAACTTGAAGTCTGTCTCTTTCAGGTTCTGTTGCATAAAGTGTTTCAATGTTCTGTGACTGCTTTCAGCATCTTTATGCTATCCTTCATCTACCCAAATTTCCAAATAAATTATGAAGTCAAAATTATGAAATACAATTTAGTGTGCTCTGAGGATGGAGCTCAGTTCTATCTGACACATCTATCGAGAAATGTAACAATTTGGGGCTCTCTGTTAAATTGGGTGATGTAGGTTTGATGTTGTTTAGAGTTTTGTGACTACAATTCTGATAGGCTGATGGCAACTCTAGAGCCAGGGGTCCCTGTAGTTAGAGCTATATGGAGTGTATAAATAAAATCCAGTGCTCAATGTGTCCTCAAAAGGGAGATGTTGAAGAACATGTTTTGTGTGATGAAGTGGTGCCCAGGCAATAGAGATTGTATTTCATATGATTCGGGCGAAAGTCTAGAGGTTGGTGGATAACGTTCTTCTAACAGTTTTTACATACAACATATGTAAATAGACTTTTACTCTAGTTATTGTATGAAGTGAAGAACTTGAGAAAAAACGAGCTGTGTTAAAACAGAGCCCATGGCATTAATGTTTATTCTTGGAATAATGTTCTTTGTATTCACAGTTGCCTCACTCCTCCTTGATGGGTTAAGTTTATTACCTCTGATAGCTATAATTACCCTTTAAAATAGTCTTTGTCAGTTCTGCCCCCTTTTTGTTAAATAGATATTGTAGCACCAACCTTGAAGAGGGTGGTTTATCTCCTATCATAGGAGAACAGACAAATTAAATATGTACTCTGAAAAATCATTATTCAGTATGTGTGGAGATCCCTAAAGTGGTAAGATTCTTGAAGGTTTTAATCGTGACTCATGCACAAACAGCTGGAAGTTATACCATTAGTAATGCCTGTAGAGAAGGAAATCTCACTCTGGGCCTTTGTGCTCCACAGTTTTATTGCGCAGTAAATACACACCAGTTGAGCGCACTTTCTGACAATTTTGTGCTTCTGTTGCTGTGAAATTATGTTCTCCATCAGGATGGATGTAGACTCCACTGATTGGGTAATTTAATCCCACCTGCTCAGACTAAGACAAAAAAACTCTGCCACGCCTCCTTCTGGGTGTGACTTCCCCCCAGTTTTTGTCTTAGTCTCGTGCTCAGCAAGACGCTTTTCAGAAGGCTCCTAGCTAAGTTTGATTCTTTCCTTTTTTCTTTTAGGCTATTCAATTAAAATTGGATACTTTAAATTCAAATTGATTAACAATTAGATTAATTCGGCTTTCACTTCCAAATTAAGAGGATTGCGTTGGGGGGGATAGGGACTCTGTCCTCCCTCCCCTGCAGCCCTTTGGGCTTTGAAAAGGAGGCTGCAGGCTTCGTTCGTTAGGGAGCTCTCGTTCCGACGATCTGTAGCCTCTTTGCGATTCCGCCAATTCAGCTGGGTAGCGGAGGTTGGCCTTTCAACTCGGAGACCTCCTGAGTGATTTACTTGCCTCGAGGCCTTGAGGGAGAATTCCTGACTGCAGCTTTATCTGGATCGCAGCAGGGGCTGCGCTACTAATCGCAAGTGCTTGGGGACTGGGGGAGGAATCCCAAATCAGCCTTGTATTCCCCTGCTGTGTAATTGATTCTCCTGTTTAAAATACGACAGGGTTTTGCTTCTCCAGGCCTTAAGGCCTGGCGGCCGCCATTTTGACCGCATGGTCTAGCGCGGCTGCTTCTAGAGGTCCCACGTGGCGGACGCCATTTTGGAGGCCTAATTGAAATTTTTGCATAATCATTGGCAGTTATTCCTGCATTATTGCGGACGCATAGTTGTTGCCTGTGTCACTTGGTCTGTGAGCAGACCTGTTCAGGGGGGGAGATATTTTTGTATCCACAGGAGTTGTGGTCAAACTTGAGGGGGCTACTCCAGGTGTGGGCCTTGGCTGCATTTGAGCAGACCAAGGTGTTATTAACTGGTCCTAAGGCCTAGAAGAGAAGAGCGAAGAGATTCTTTTATTGTCCACCTGTTTCTCAGTTTAGCCCGTGACCTTTTGTCACAAGGCCTGTACAGACAGCATTAGAACACTGTCTGGCTGTTCTTGCCATTGCCTTCTGTTCAGAGCGAGGATCGGTTTTCCATCTCTGACTGTGATCTGCGTGTTGGGTTCCTCCCCCCATTTCTAGGTACTACTGTCCAGGAATACCTAGACAGCAATGGCAGACAGCTCCTCGCCCCAGGCTTCTCAATCTAGTGTCCCCCCCGCTCAAGCAAAGCGCAGATCTGAAGAATTGGACATGGGGGGGAAGAAAAAAGCTAAAACCAAACATCTGTCTTCCAAAGATACTTCCAAATCAGCCGGGCGAGAGGCCACAAGGAGACACTTAGCATTGGAGAGAGAATTCTCCAAGGCACAAAGGCTCAGATCCAGTGGGACTGAAACGGTTTCCCCCGCCCCACTGGATACTCCTTTGACAGAACCTCAATTTGAATCATCTCAGGATGCCCCAAGACCTTGGTCTCCTCGGGGGGAAACCGAGCAGGTAGGTCCTCCTCGCTCCTCTCCTTCATCAGCACACCAACCACCTGAGACCAGGTGTGCCTCAACGGAGGTTCGGGTCAGTTCCAGGGACCAAGGGGAAATGTGGTCCCAGGCTCAATTCCAGGCCTTCATGCACCAAGCATTCAGGCAGTTTATGTCATCAACTGAGAGTAGCCAGGTGCAGTCCCATCCTACTCCTCCTGCATCTATTCCCCCACCTCTGGTGGAGCGTGATACTAGACCTAGCTCTGCTGTTTCAGAGACATCCTCACAATTAGGGGAGGAGGGATCAGTGGAACTGGGAGTTGCAGACACTCCCTTGTCTGAGGAGGAGGATCCAGCTCCTGAACAGGTGACCTCTTCCGGGCTTTTCGATCCGGCCATTTTTCGATCACTCCTCGTAAGGGCTATTGACACGGTAAAACTTACCTCAGCCCAGGAGGAGACTCCTTCTTCCTCATCCAACCGGGAAGCCAACCCTCTGTTTGCGGAAAAGGTCAAGGAGGAACCGCAGATTCCATGCCCACTAGTCTTCAGGTCTACGGTGGAAAAGCAGTGGGCATCCCTTGCTACCACTCCTTCACAGAGCAGTTTAGACAAGAAACTTTACAATGTCTCTTCTTCTTTCGCTTCTCTTCTAGAAGTCCCATCTGTAGACGCTCCGCTGACCTCTCTGTTCTCCAATACCGCCGTCCCGGGGGACATGGCTGAATTCTTGAAGGCAGAGGACAAAAAGTTCGAGTTCTCTTTTCGTAGAGCTCACCAATCTTCGGCTTGGGCCATAAGGGCGGCAACCTCATCCTCCTTCTTTGCACGCTCGGCAATTATGTGGTTGCAGGAACTCCAGACGCTCATTCCGCCGGATCAGGTCAGAGCGCACCAAACAATAGGGAAAATAGTGGCAGCATCCGAATACATTGCGGATGCATCCTTACACTCGGCTAGATGTTCAGCCAGATCCATTGCAGCCTCAGTGGCGTCACGTAGGCTGCTCTGGTTGAAGCAATGGCGCACGGATTTAAAGGCAAAGTGGCGCTTAGCAACATCTAGGTACAGTGGCACCCACCTTTTTGGTCCGGTCCTAGAGCCTCACATCATTGAGGGCAAGGACAAGCGCAAGGCGCTGGCCCATCCCTCTAAAAAACCAGATAGACGGCCCCAACAGGACTTCCGTAGGCCATCATTCCGTCCCAGCGGTTCCTGGGATTGGAGACAGCCCTTTCGGGCAGGGCAGTCCTGGGATTGGCCCAGAGGCTCGCGATCCTATTCTTTCAGACAGGATCGGCAACAGGACCGCCAGAGTAGTGCAGCCAGGGGTCAGTTCCAGACCAAGCGTCCCTTCAGGGGATCAGGCAGTCGTCCTTACAGGCGGTCCAAGTGACGCCAAGGAGGACTACCCCATTGGGGGTCGACTGGCACTGTTTTACGACGTTTGGGAAAACACAACCACAGACGCCTGGGTCAGAGAGACCATAAGACAGGGTCTCTCCCTAGAGTTTCGATCTTCTCCCCCAGATCGTTTTATACAGTGCCCGGTTTCAAACAATACATCAAAAACACAACTAATCACAACAGCCATCGCTCATTTATTAGAGATCAGAGCCATAGAAAGGGTTCCTCAGGAACAGATCGGGGAAGGGTTCTACTCCATCCTGTTTGTAGTTCCCAAAGCCTCAGGCGGTTGGAGGGCGATACTGGACCTAAAGGGTCTAAATTACTTCCTCATTTACAGGAGGTTCAAGATGCAGACCCTAAAGTCCATCTTGGCAAGTATCAGGAAGGGGGATTTCCTTTCCTCCATCGACCTGACAGAGGCTTACTTACACATTCCGATCATCCAGGAACACCGCAGGTTCCTGCGGTTCTGTTACGCACACAAGCACTACCAGTACCGGGCTCTTCCCTTCGGCCTATCCTCAGCCCCGAGGGTCTTCACAAAAATCTTGGCCGTGCTGGCGGCTCATCTAAGGATGATACCCGTACGGGTACAGTGCTACCTGGACGACATACTGATACAGTCCAAATCTTTCCAATCAGGGCAGTCGGACCTGGCAATCACTATTCAAACACTTCAGGATCACGGGTTCTCCGTGAATTTCGAAAAGAGTCACATCACACCCACAAGACGTCTGCTCCATCTAGGAGCTCTGATAGATTCCAGCCTATGCAAGGTATATCTCTCCCAGGAGCGACAAGTCAGCATCCGGAAGCTGACACTGCAGATCCGAGGGGAAAAAAGAGTACCCCTGGTACAATTATCCCAACTCCTGGGGAAGATGGTCTCTTGCCTGGGCATCGTTCCTTGGGCCAGATTGCACTCCAGGAACCTCCAGTGGTTCCTTCTTCCTTTTCAAAAACGCAACATCAGCGCCTCCAACAGGAAGGTCAGGGTTCCCCATCACACTCTGTCCTCCCTCCTATGGTGGACCTCGTCCGCCTTGTCCAAGGGCACTCTGTTCAAGGAACCCACCAGGATCACCCTCACCACAGACGCCAGTCTGTTCGGTTGGGGCGGTCATATTCTGAACCACTTAGCCCAGGGTCAGTGGTCCAGTTCAGACCTGGCTCACAATATAAATTGGCTGGAGCTCAGGGCCATCCACCTGGCTCTCCAAAGATTCTCCCCCCTTGTATCAGGGAAACACGTATTAATCCTGACAGACAACATTGCGGCCAAAGCTCACGTAAACAAACAAGGGGGCACCCACTCTTGGGCACTCATGCAGGAAGCCCAGGCCATAGGGCTGTGGGCAGAGTCCAACCTGAGGTCCATCAGGGCAGAGCACATATCGGGGGAGGCGAATCAACAGGCAGACTCCTTGAGCAGGGTCACAGTGGATCACTCAGAGTGGAAGCTAGACTCAATCCTATTCCAGGAAATATCACGCAGGTTCAGACAGCCCATCCTAGATCTCTTTGCCTCTCCGATCAATGCACAGCTCCCCAGATTTTTTACCAGGTTTCCGGCGAGGGGGGCGGAGGGAACGGACGCCTCCGGAGCAGATGGCCGGAGGGCGTACTTTATGCATTCCCTCCTCTTCCACTAATACAAGCGACCATTCGCAAGCTCATCCAGGAACAGGCAGAGCTAATCTTAGTGGCTCCATTTTGGCCAAGACGCCCGTGGTTTGCCGACCTGGTGGACCTGTCAATTTCACCTCCATGGAAGATTCCCCCGGACCGAGTAGCTCTCAGCCAGGGGAACCTCCAACATCCGGATCCACAGTGGCTCCAATTAGCCGCTTGGCACTTGAACGGGAGAGTCTGACCAAACAGTCTTTCTCCTCTGGGGTTATTTCCGTCATCCAGGCCTCGAGGCGTCCCTCGACCAACAGAATCTATGACGCCACTTGGAGAAGTTTTTGCTCTTGGTGTACCAAAAAGCGGCTTTCACCGCTTGCTGTCTCCATCCCAGACATATTAGATTACTTACTTGAGGGGTTAACTAGAGGTCTGTCAACCAGCACCATACGTAGGCAGATAGCAGCCTTGTCGACAGTTCTCACCTGTGACAACCAGGTTTCCCTGTCCCAACACCCAGCAGTCAGTGCCTTTCTCAAGGGTGCGGCCAATGTAGGGCCCCCCACGGTTCATCGTTATCCATCCTGGGACCTCTCTAAGGTGTTACAGGCTTTAACGTCCTCTCCATTTGAACCTCTGAAAGTTTGCTCCCTTCACTTCCTTACATTGAAGGTAGCCTTCCTAGTGGCCATCACGTCGGCCAGGAGGATTTCAGAATTGGCGGCCCTGTCGGTCAGGGAGGACTTGTGCATGTTCCATGAGGATAGAGTGGTCCTCAGGTTGGATCCTGCATTTGTTCCAAAGATCAATACAGGGTTTCACCGCTCGCAGGAACTAGTCCTTCCTAACTTCTGTCCTAACCCTTCCCATCATCTGGAGAGACGGTGGCATATGTTGGATGTGCGCAGGGCTCTGCACCATTACATTAAACGAACCTCGACCTTCAGGAAGTCCGAGGCATTATTCGTGTCCTTTCAACCCTCAACTATGGGTCGGAAGGTCTCTTCTTCCACCATTGGTCGGTGGATAAGGATGTGTATTTCCAGGGCTTATATTTCCCAGTCCCTTCCGGTACCTTCACATATTACTGCTCACTCTACACGTAGTGCTGCTGTCTCAGCGGCTTGGTCTACCCAGGCATCACTCGAGGAGATTTGCAGGGCTGCGACATGGTCCTCTCCTTCCTCATTCATAAAACATTATAGGATAGATCAATTTGCAGCAGCTGAGGCTGCTTTCAGTAGGAGAGTCCTACAGCAAATAGTGGGTTCTCAGGGGTCACAAGCCTAGACTCCCTCCCTATAGGGACATGAGCAGCTTTGGTATGTCCCAATCAGTGGAGTCTACATCCATCCTGATGGAGAAAAGAGCGTTGTCTTACCTGAACGCTTTTTCTCAGCAGGATGGTGTAGACTCCACACCCACCCTGTTAGTGTTAGTCTAGGCCTGTGTCTTCCTTTTTTGTTTGGAGCCTTGCGTCTGGTAGCTTCGCCTCGACAAAAACTGGGAAGTCACACCCAGAAGGAGGCGTGGCAGAGTTTTTTTGTCTTAGTCTGAGCAGGTGGGATTAAATTACCCAATCAGTGGAGTCTACACCATCCTGCTGAGAAAAAGCGTTCAGGTAAGACAACGCTCTTTTTTCTAGGAACTCAAAGCATACATAGGAAAATTGCGTTCTTTCCTAGAAAACCTACCTTCTGCAGCAAGGCTTCCAGAACTGAGTGGAAGGTAGCTAACCAAGTATCACTGACACATCTGATCATTGCTATGGCGAATCTCATTATTCCATTTATTGTCTTCCTTATTTGCCTATTTGTTATTGTGAACTATAAAGTATATGCTGGGAACAAATGGGGAATACCAAGGAAGTTACTATCTGTTAAAGCGGCTTCATGTTTTATAAATGCACAAATTTGATTTTTTTAAAATATACAGCTTTAAACATTATCCACTCTTTAACTGTGTGTTTTTCTGAATTATTATATCTGTATCCTCCATCAATTGTGTTAACAATGTAACCTAACACAGTAAAATTAAGAAACAAAAGGAGAATTAAAGTAGTGATTTAAATAACATTAAATCTACATTTAAAATAGCAGAGGAACTAAAACAGGAATAAAATTAGAAATGTAAATTGGTTCCATTCCTTAGTTAAATCTGAGAAGACATTAAAAAGTGTTCCAAGTAGTTGCAGTTCTTCAGGGTTGTTGCCAAGCGGGTGATCTTTGAAGGGCAATGCTGATTTTGAGTGTCATGATAGGCAAGCTTTATCATTATCTCTTTAATTAGCCATTAAAGGAGGAGTATCTTCAGATGACTTTATGCAGAATCATACAAAAAAGGTGAGATAACACCAATACCATATAATGTGATCTATATCAGAGGTCCCCAACCTTTTGGGCACCAGGGACCGGTTCTGTGGAGAGAGGTTTCTGTGGACCAGAGGGTAGGTGATTTTGTGTGCTACTTGCATCCCACTAATGGGGCTTTGCTTGTTTGTGAGGCTCGGTTGCTGTCATGCTGCAACCCAGTACTGGTCCATGGACAGGAGGGTGGGTCATTTTGTGTGCTACCTGCATCCCACTGATGGGGCTTTGCTTGTTTGTGAGGCTCGGTTGCTGTCATGTTGCAGCCCGGTACTGGTCCACGGACCGGTGGTTGGGGACCTCTGATTTGTATCAAGGAAAAGGAACTTGCAACTATCCAGATTTTCCAAAAGTATAGCAGCATCTCCCACTATTGAGCATGCTGGCTGGGTTTATTGGGAATGATAGTTTGGCAACACTTGGAAGGCCTCAAGTTTCCTACTCTGCTATAGAGGTTTAAATTAGCATACTGAAATGTGTCTAGATAAATGGGAAACTCTTTTGGGATTGGAGAAAGTAGCTGAATATACTAGATTGGGTGATAAAACAAGAATATTGAAATAACATTTTGCTACTACATTTTCTTGGAGACCAAAGTGTTATGATCTCTCTGTAAGATATATCATGCATATTACTCTTACTGTGAGTTATTTTTCCCGATTGCCTCTGTCTCATATAATTATACTTTATTTACAGCAACACAGTTTTTAATTTTGCATTCAATAGGCAGATAAAACATAGGAAGTATAATACCACAAAAAGCACTTCAAATTAAAGATTGTAAGTGTGGGAGAAATGCCACTGTTTCAGTGTCTGTCTAAAAATCAGACTTTTGGCCTTACATGTGCTTAGAACAAACGGAGAAGTATATTTAAGTTCAGTTGGCTACAACTTTTCTATCTTAATGAAATATGCATCTGTCTTTGAGATGTAGTAGTGACCTGCCTTCCCCTTTTCTTGGATGAGCTCCAGTTGTGCAGTGATCTGGTCCCCACTAGAGTTGAGAAGCGCTTTGAGCTGTCTATCTTTCTTTCAGAAAAGACAGTGTGATAGCAACATGCTCACTTGTGTCACAGATGCTATGAAGGTATTTTCCTTTCTTCCCTTTTTATTGAGAATGTGACCTGAGACCTTATAGCAGAATGACGCAACCTGTTGCCCTCTGAAAACTCTAAACTTCAATTCCCCGTTGGCTGGGGCTCAGGGTCTTTGTATTGCAAATGATTGGGAGGATATCATGTTGATCGCCTTTCCCTTCTGGATCTCATGAGCTTCACCTGCATTTGTCCCCTATGTGTTTTTCTTCTAAAAAATAGAATGAAGTTTGTCCTACAACTGAAGTGAATGAAGGGCAGGAGAAAGGCAAGCTGGTGTAACTTCTCAGAAAGGAGGTGGATAGATTTTAAATAGGTTTAAAACTAACTCAATATGCTTTTGCTTTCTGTTTTTATGTTTGTGTTTCAATTTATCATTTGTGTTGTTTTATGCTCCTGGTTTTCCATACACAGTTGTTGCTAGTAATTGTGGCATAGAGAAAAGATTGAAATATATCACTGTTTTTGCAACACAAGCAGCAGGGCTGTTTCATTTAGCATAACAAAGCCTGACATGTTGGCTGTATTCATATGATTAGCTGGAGGGTGGTAAATTAGCTTTTTCCAAGCCTTGTCATGATCTAGAAATCTAACTGTTCACTAGTCAAGATTTCTTTTTGTCAATATGTTCTATGGATGCTAGAATCAAATGAAGCCAGTAGTTATGTTATCTTGGGTATTGATTAGGTAATATTAATGTCTCTCAAAGTAGTTTCAAGTGCAAGTCTTATTAGGCCAATGGTTATCCAGTGATTTAATAGGTTATTAAATTAATTTAAATCTACAAAAACCATAACTCCAGTATAATGCATTGAACTAGCATTTGATTTCAGTACAGCTGATGCGTACTCAAATTCTCTTTCAGATACAGAATTCAGAAATAGGGGTTTTCCATCTAGCTAATTTGGTTTTTTAAGTTTATCTTTTTGTTCTTGGCTTCCATTATTTTTTTCTAGGATTTTTTTTTGTATAATTATGGTTTTATTTAGTATATTATGTGGTTTTGTTATTATTTTATATTTTTTTAAAATAGCATTTAAAAAAAACTTAAAATGGTTTCATACTTGTAGATATTGTTAGCTGTTGGATATTTTTGTCTGCCTTTTTAATTGCACATAATGTATGAGAAACATACAACTTTTTTTCTTTTTTCATATACAATGGAATAAGTTGAGAGATATATGATATATATATGATAAACCAGAAGATTCATGATAGGGATTTTGAATTATGGTCTCCTAGGCCCTGTGACATTTAATTACTGCATTTTACTGGCTATCCAAAGTTAAACTCCTGACAGAATTTCATACTGACAGATGGTACTTCTGAAATAAGCTTTTGGGCACTGCTTTTTAATAAGGCAATTTGAAATATGTCTGTTTTCCATTGTTCAATTTCTTTTTCTTCTCTTGTAAGAAATACAGAAATTCAGAGGCCATGTGCTAGTTTCTGCAATTTGCAAAAATTATGATGAAAAATGTTTAAAGCTTTATAAAAAAGTAAATGATGTGCAGTGGGTATATGAGTGGCCCTTGCCTTATGACCATTTGTTCAGCAACTGTTCGAACTTACAAAGACACTGAACAAAGGGACTTACAATCTGTACCCATAGTTATAGCCATTGCGGTACCCCCAGTGTTACGTGATAAAAATTCAGACGATTGGCAGACTTTTGACCACAATGGCATTGCCACTCCCCCCATCTGCATATCTCGCCTCTCCAATCTGGCACAGCAGTTCTCTGTCTCAGCACTGGAGCTGTGCCTGAAGTAGAGGCCCAGGGCCTTCAGGAGTCTCAGCCAGTTTCCACTGCCCTCAGGCCTCGACATCAGCCCTAGCACCACCACTGTCACTGAGAAATGCTACTTCGTGCTATTCTCCATGGCCCGATTTCTCCTGTCACCAAGCATTTCCTAGGATCTGCCGCACACTATTCACTTTCAGATATTTTTCTCCTGCTGCTGAGAGATCTGCAGAGCCTCTCTGAAATAATGTGTAGTCGCACCAGACTGTCAAAGCTACCTCACGCCGTTCCACAATTCTCACACAATTTGGAGAATGAGGCTTCCGAAGCACACTGAGAATGGGTCCTTACTTGGGACTCCCATTTTAATAACCTGCAAGATTGTTGAATGACCACAACTGGGAGTGCCAGGATTGTGGTTATTGAGCAAAGCAATCCTGTGATGTCCCACTTAATGTCTTTTTCACTCAACAACTGATATTCCAATCTAGTTATGGACTGTCTCTCTGTGCATGCATGCTTGTGTGTGTGTGTGTGTGTGTGTGTGTGTGTGCGCGCGCGCGCACGTGCACACACACACACACGGAATCTAGAGTTATTTCAGAATGTATCCAATGAATTAAACTTTCAGGGGGCCCAGGAGGGAAAAGGGATCAAAATCCTTGCTCTGTCTATCATTATTTTAGTAGACACTGAGCACAAGTTGGGGTTTGCTCCAGTATTTTGTGTTTGTTCCACACATGCTGACAGAGGAGTGAAGTATAATGTTTGTGTGCATGTGTGTGTATATATACATATAATAAAAAAGCAGGTAATAGCAACTGAATTGAATATGAAGAGCAAAAAGCTTTAAGAGAAATTAGATAATTGTTAGGCATTTCATGTAAGTGAGGATGATGGCATAGAAATGAATTAAGAAAGTAAAATAGAAGAGATGAATGGGACCTATGAAAATTTTTCCAACAAGAAAAGCTGAAGAAATATTTTGAAATGTCAGATTGAATTGAAAGTTCCCATGCCTCACAATAAAAATAAATGTTGTTCAATGCTTGGTCAATAAATGATAATCGATTTTATTATTCAGAGATATTTGCTACTATTTTGTTACGGTATTTTTGCCCAGCAGTAACTATTTTATTCATTCTTTAATTGGAATGCTTTTTTTCTTTCTCTTTCTGAATGTTCCTTGTAGATTGGACAACTTGCTTTCAAAAGCATGAAACAATTAAACCGAATCCAGTCCATTGTTTTTGAAACTGCCTACAACACAAATGAGAATATGCTAATATGTGCACCTACTGGGGCAGGAAAAACTAACATTGCCATGTTAACAGTTTTGCATGAAATCCGTCAGCACGTTCAGCAAGGCGTTATCAAAAAGGATGAATTTAAGGTAGGAATTCAGTGAAGTAGTTTGATAACTTGTTAGACAGAACTTCATGTATGATTGTCATGTTGATATGAATCTAAGAAATTTTCAAAGACCTCTTGTTTTCTCCAATACTTACAGTTACAAAGCTTGTTGATTTAGTTGATTGCTGGTTCGCAATTCCTTTTTTGGTTCTGGAAATGTTGCTGCCTGTGTGAAAAAGGTTGAAAATATATTTAACTTGGGTGCAGAAGAAATGTTCGAAACGATAAGCCTTTATAAACAAAATACATTGTTTTGTTTAAAAAGAGCTGAGCATTTATTCTGAAAATAACCAAAATCCACACGCTGCTGTTAAATTTTCTTGCTGTTTATGAGCTCAGTATCATCTTTTACATAAATTAAGATTGTTATCAGTTGATGTGAATATTCAGGGTTGAACATTTTGCTCATTTATCAATCTAGTGTCTTTTTCACTGCAGATAGTTTATGTTGCTCCCATGAAGGCATTGGCAGCTGAAATGACAAATTATTTCAGCAAACGTCTGGAACCACTGGGCATCATGGTGAAAGAGCTGACAGGCGACATGCAGTTGTCAAAAAGTGAAATTCTCCGAACTCAGGTACCTATTTACTTTTTAGGGCACTCTGACAGTTTATAAAGAATAACTGTTGAGCCCGTTGTGTCTCATTACTACCCTACATGAGATGAGAACACACACATCATTCCCTGCCTAAGCAGTGCAAGGAATGATTGGTGGTGCTAAGCAAACTGTCATCCAACAAAACTTTCCCCATCATTTATTATCTGGAATCAGTGGCATACGTTTGATGTTCCAAAATACTGTCCGGTGACTGACACAGCTGGAGTTTGATAGGCTTTAAAAAAGGTGGAAAAATCTTCCTGATGGTGCATGTCATGTGGTAATGACATTCAAAATTTCATATTAAGAACTGCTTTGTTGGATGAGGGCCAACCCATAATAAGTGAGAGTCAACCCCATCTTCCTAGAAATATATGGATATGATCGTTTGGCTACTTTCTAGTATCTGGGAATTGGATGGTGGATGATCCATTCCGTTCTCCTTGCTCAGCTTTCTGTAGCTACTGCATACAAGGATGGGTATTCCTAGCTTTGTTAGGAAGCACCACTGCTAAATTGGGTGGGAATTTTGGAAGTTTCCATCTTAAATATCTGATGACAGCAGGTTGGGGAAGGTTGTTATAGTTAATTCTGGTTTTCTCTGCTTTTTACAAATCCTTTCTGAAATGAGCTTCCCATTCTTCTGTTGATGAGTAGAGAATTCAGGAAGTTCATTATATGTTAGTTAAAGAAGCATGCTTCCTTTTTCTCTATTTTGAGTTATTGATAATCCATTTCAAGGGAGGATTCTGACTTTAAAATGATATGCAGTGCTATTATCTGTTCCTTCAGTTGCTTTTTAAAAAACAGAAGTCTTACAGGTTTCTTGTTGAAAAGAAGATTGTTTCATAAATTTCAGTATCTAGCACACTCAGAGAAGACAAATCTAGCAACTAATTTGTCCTTTAGGATTTCCATTTTTGTTCTTGTTCTTGTTTTAAGACTTTATTCTGAGTTGAAAAGTTACAAGATGTTGTCACTAGCATTTCCTAATAACACTTCCTTGTCCAAGGCAGTGTTGGAACTTCAAATCAACTGGTCGTAAGTCAAGGACTACCTATACGTATACACACGCACACATACATACACCTGAAGTTCCTTATAGGAATATAACAAAACAATGTTTTCATGAATTAATCGATAATATTAAGCCATAACGTATTTTATCTGTGGTTTGAGCATACTACATTAGCTAGATAAACTAAGCTATAAACCATGGTTTATAAACCATAGTGTGTCCATACATTATGTAGATTCTACTATGCTATTTAAATACAGTAGTTCTGAAGGTAAATATGTGTGGCCTGGATAAGGTTGGAGGATCCAATCTAAGTTGGTCACCAGGACTAAAATTTATTCTTCTAAGTTTTTGGGCTTGTGTTGGAGCCCATCCTCAGGGTACTTCTCTTTTCCCAGAATGTGTGAACAGCCCAGTGAACACATTCTGGAGAAAGAGAAAACTTCCCTGCAGATGACCTCCAGCACAAGCTTAGAAGAATAAACCTTTGTCCCGGTGACTGACTAAGATTGGATTCCTTAATTATTCCTGTTGTTAATTTTTAGTCCAAATGTATTTTGATCATATGAAGGACTTAATCTGCTTAAACAAGTAATCTGTAAACAGAAAAGTCCCTCGTTGTGGATGTGACTATTTAGCTACATAGTGGATGCCTGCTATTTAAAACAAACGAATCAGCTTGTTCTCAGTTGGAATTCTTTGTGCAAAGAAAAATCCTGAGAAACTGACTGTTTATCCCATATATGCTTGATGGGTAGATTGGCACTTAGAAAATCAGATCATAGAAGATTTTTGTAAAGAACTGGTAATTGTAACATCAAGTTTAAGCACACAATTTGTGGTTAGTGCATTAAATTAGATGGCTGTTGATGTGTTTTATTTTGATATCATATTCAAGTGCTGAGGGAGAATCCTTAAGTAATCCCTTAAAAAGAGTCATCAGCTCAGTTCCTACATATTAACTGGTTTACTGTTGTATAAAAATACGTCCTGATTTTAGTGAAGTAGAAGATTCTTTGCTTAGTGGTGCTTTTCACGGATGGAGGAAATAGCTCAGAGGACTGAATAGAATATCATCTCAAAGTTTGGCTGATTGATTGCTCTTGCAGTGATAGTGAAGAGTAAGCAGTAAAACAGACCATCTAAAACAGTGGTTCTCAACCTTTCTAATGCCGCGACCCCATAATACAGTTCCCCATGTTGTGGTGACCCCCAACCACTTATACATCACCGGGTGCCAGGGGCGTGGCCAAAGAAAAGGGGGGAAATGGCGGACAGCCTTGTTTGGCGACCCCCGTGAAATGGTCGTTCGACCCCAAATGGGGTCCCGACCCACAGGTTGAGAACCACTGATCTAAAAGCTGAGTAGAGCTGAGGCTGGCAAATGATATTGGGAACTTTTGCATTGTGCGGATGAGGGTCTTGATGGGTTTCACCATCTGATGGATTTCAAAAACTTGAACTGTGAAGATTTTATACCTCAATTGCAATTGAACATAATACATACATAGATTTTTTAAATGTCTTAAAAAGAAGAAATGCAGTTATATGGTTCCAGAAGTGCCTGAAAGATTGGTATCAGTACTGCCATTCTGAGCAGTTGAAGATGCAAAATATTATAAGGCAATATAGGTAGTCCTTGGTTAACAACCACTTGTTTGGCAGCCATTTGAAGTTACAGTGATGCTGAGAGAATGGTGGTTTCAACCAGCACCCCACAATCCCAGCACCCCACAATCATGATTGCTATCTGGGCACTTGACAGCAGACTCGAAATAGTTGCAGCATCCTACAATCACATGATCATAATTTGCAACCTTCCGTGCCAGCTTCCGACAAGCAAACTCAATGGGGAAGCTGGCAGGCAAGGTTGCAAGTTGCTTGAGTAAGTCTCCCCATCTGTGCTCTCCTCCCCAACTCCTGTGCTCATGCCATACCTTGCTAGCCACTTCCTCACCCTCAAGACCCTCCCTGACCCTCTGTGTGCTCAAGCTGCACCTCCCTGCCACTTGCGCACCTTCCCCACCTGGTAGCAGCCAATCAAAGCCCCTCAATAGTTGTGCCAAGCTTCCCCACCACTCATACAAGCTCTCTAAACCTCACTGCACTCAAGCCATTGAAAATAAAGATCACATAACCACAGCAGTAGTTAGTAGCACTGAAGAAGCTGTAACATCCCCAAGTTTTATTCCCTTGTGAGTCATGGGCCCTGGGTTTTGGTCACATTTTGTAAGTTAGCCCATTTGAGGTGCCTTACTTTCAAAAATCATTGCCTAGTGATGCATAATTTTGCCCAGTTGAAGGTGATGAAGTGTGTGTGTGTGTGTGTGTGTGTGTGTGTGTGTGTGTGTGAGAGAGAGAGAGAGAGAGAGAGAGAGAGAGAGAGAGAGAGAGAGAGAGAGAGATGATGATGATGATGATGATGATGATGCACTGCAAGTAATGTATTTGTCTTCATTTAATGCATCTTTCATATTGGGCTTCTTTTTCTTTTTATGCTTTCAGTTTTGTTTACTTTCCTTTTTTGTGTATGTTTTGGGAAGGATCAGAATGAAATTGTTGTCTGTTGGTGATCTGATCTGGTTCATAACTGACAATTGAATTATTATTTAAAGACTTGGACATTTCAATAAAAGAGAATACGTGTAGGTCAGGGTTGAATTCTGGAGTCCTTGGTGCTCTCTGTTGTTTGCTTGCAGATGTTTCAGTGCCATAAATAACATCATCATGACTTGGACATTTATTATGACAAGCAATTGATTAACACTGCTAAATCTCTAAAAATATAATGAGCACCATTGCTTCTAGATTTTCTGTTTGTTAAGCATGTGTGTCAATTGCTTCCTGAACAATTACCTTATTCTCAAGAGGGGGCTTATATTTTGGGTTCTTTTGTTTCTTATAAATAATTAAGAAAGTAGTAGTTTTCTAGTTACTTCACTGCTAATATTCCATTTCTTATTATTATTTTTGCTCCTTCTCCAGCAGAAGGCTTCTATAATGCTTGAAAAGATAGCCACGTTTATGTCCTCCATGCTCACCTCAGTCTAAAGCGTTTTTTTCTCAAATTTGGCAATTTTAAGATGTGGAAACTGGAGAATTCTGGGAGTTGAAGTCCACATATCTTAAAGTTGCCAAAAACACTGGCCTTTTAGCGCATGCAATGTCCTCATGCCTTTTCTACCCAGTTCCAGGTATCAATGTGCTTTTCATATAAATGCTAAGCCAGCAGCTATGCCATAGGGCCCCTAAATAATGTTTGCATCATATTGTGGCAGTTGTTTCCACTGCTTTTTATCATAATGAGGGAGGATAGTATCATATTCTGGTTTGCTAGTGCTAGATTTTTTGTTGCTAACCAAAATTTAAACCTGCTCAACTTTTTTGATAAGTAAACATTTAGAGATTGACAGGAGCAGTTAGAAGTTTGTCATGATGGGATCAGCAGAGTTTCTGATGAACAAGGCTGTAACTAATGCTATTCCTGACATTAATTAGAAGAGTACTCTGTTAAAATTGATACATTTGACAAAGTGCTTGTATGTTTTTTCATAATAAATAACTGGGAAAAGGGTTAATGCTGAATTCTGTGCGCCCAATCAGAATACCTTATTTTGATCAACAGTTTGGCAAGGATGTGTAACAATAAATAAGATTTATTCCTTTACTTTGCAGAGAAATCTAGCATTTCTAAGTGGCACAGCTAAACTGAGAGTCATTATTTTTTTCACAATGACTGAAGAGACACATTATTTAAAACAAGAATTTTCTGTCCCTTAAACAAACTACAAATGGAAGTACAATAACATACCAATTTTTCTTTAAAAATATTAGTAGGAATGTTCCCAAAGGCTCGTAAGTGTGTTCAGAGCTGAACAAGGGGTTGAATCTGAAGCTCTCTTTAGTGAGTTTAGCGTTGTTTTTGGGTATGAAATTTCTTTTAGATTAAAGTCTTTCTTACCTCACACTGAGTTATCCATTGCAGATTTTCTTTCAGAATAACCTACCGTATTTTCCAGCGTATAAGACGACTTTCTAAACCATGAAAATCTTCTCAAAAGTTGGGGGTCGTCTTATATGCCCAGTCGTCTTATACGCCGGAAAATACAGATACCTAAAGAAGCCAAAGAGGTTGGCCACAAACGGTTCAGTTATAAGAATTGGATTTGCACTTAGAGGGATGGGATTTACTTTATGGGTGGCATGCCTATTTAATATTTAATAAAAAAATAGATTGGGCTTTTAAATCTCATATTTTAAGAATTTCTTTACTTAGGATTTGGAGAAAATATTATAAAAGTGATTTTAAAGTACCATTATGGGCTATACCTTGGCATGCGATAGAAGGAATAAAAAGAGGGGTTAAAATGGATATGGTGTCTTATAGACAGTTACTTAAATGGGATGGACAAAACTGGCAATTAAAATCACGGGAAGAGTTAGCACAAGAAAATTTTACTTATTCTTGGTTCCAATATAGGCAACTATTAGATAGATGGAAGATGGATTGTAAGGTGGGTTTTCTTAGAGAAGATGAAAACCTTATTAAGCAACTGAAGGATCAAAGACAAACCCACATTAAGAGAATTTATGGGGTTTTAGTTGAATTGGACTCAGAAACGGAACTAATTAAAGATTGTATGATTAGATGGGCGCAGAATTTTGGTGAGCCAGTTTCATTGGACACCTGGGAAACTATTTGGGTGAGAAATGTCAAATTTACTCAAGCACAGAACTTAAGGGAGAATTTTTATAAAATGTTTTATAGATGGCACCTTGATCCACAAAAAATGTCTTATATGTATCCTGACGTGCAACCCAAATGTTGGAGATGTGGTTATAAGGAGGCTTCCTATTATCATATTTGGTGGTCATGCAGAGAGATAAAAGCATTTTGGATTAAAATATGGTGGAATATCCAGAGAATTTTTAGAAGGAGGGTAAAATTTACTCCGCAATTATTTTTGTTAGGTATTGTTACAGATTGTGATACAAAGGAGGTTGTATTGATGTTAAACTTGATCACAGCCGCTAGGCTGTTAGTAGGACAATACTGGAAGAAGGAATCTTTGCCTACATTGCAGGAATGGTTTCTTAAAGTAGCTTATCTGGCAGAAATGGCAAAGATTTCGGCTTTCTTAAAGCAACAAACGCAAGAGAAGTTTTTTGCTGTTTGGGATAAATGGATAAAATTTATACAATTTAGATTGGGTATACAAAAATATTATATAGTTTTTTCATAAGTTTTATTTTCATATATATTATAGATAATTTTTTTATATATATAAATATAAAGTTTTTAATTTAATTTTTATTTTTATTTTTTAAGCCTATATTCTGCTCTGGGAAGCTCGGGGGGGGGGAAGGGAGGGTTTTTTTTTTTTTTTTTTTGGGAGGGCTGGGGGATGGGGTTTTTTTATTTATTTAATATATGTATTGTTTAGTTTTATTTTTCTGTATATGTTGCTTTTTGTTTTGTATTATTTTTCCTTTTTTGTAAAATTTATAAAACTTTCAATAAAAAAAAAAAAATAAAATAAAAAAAAAATAAAAAATAAAAAAAAAAAAGAATTGGATTTGCAATCAAGAATTTTGCAAGTGGGGCCAATAGAGGAACAAGAAAAAGTAACATGGCATTTTGCTTAAAGGTCCAGAGGTAAAAAGCCCCACCTTAGCATATCAAAAAACAACCCCAGAAATTATTTCATTTTAAGCGCAGTAGCACTTCACGCCGCAGAGCGGCGGTTTTCGCCAGAAACGGAGAAATATTTCCCAGGGCGGAATGGGACAAGTGAACCCGGCTGCCTTTATGTGCCCACTTCTTCTCGGGCGCCTTCTAGCTCCGCCCCTTTTTCCCCGGTGTTTTCCAGGGCTATTTGGCTGCAGGGGACATTTAAACGAACATCCAGGCTGCCAATTCGCATGGCAACGCATAGGCCACCTCGGACACAGGAAGGTGAGCCAGGAGGGAAAGGGAAGAGGAAGAGAAGGAAGGTGAGGTGCTGGCGAGCAAAAGTGTGGGGAACGGAGAGCCTTGCAGACGGAGCAAGCAAACTTACAAAAAGGAGAGCCCTCTCTCCCTCCCTCCCTCTCTCTCCCTCTCTCTCTCTCTCTCTCTCACACACACACACACACACACACACAAACAAACACACACACATGCGTGCGCTTTCTTTCCCTTATCTCTCTCTCTCTCTCCAAAGGCACCAGAACGAAATACGTGGGGGGAGGGGGTGCATCCATGCAGCAAAGCCTGATCGGATTGTTATTAACTATGTCATTGTGAGGGCAGGGGTGGCAGCCCCCCCTCGACTGCTTACGAGTATATCAAAGCAAGCTTCCATGTATCCTGCGCCCCATGCTCCTCACTCCTTGGCGCGGGGATTGGCTGTCTGGATGAGAGTTTAAGTGTCCCACGCCAATATGCCAATAAAACAAGGCTTCTGTTGCCCTGGAAACGCTTCCACTCCCCTCCGGCGAATCCAGGCATCCAGGCATCCACTGCTCTTCTGCCTGACGGGGAATCCCACGAAGGAGCTGCGGGGGGAGGGGAGACGCCTGGCTGTCCCTGTCCTCCCTGCGGCATTGCCGGCCAGCCCACTTGCACTGTTTTATGTTTACATGTTTGATGACAAACAGCCTTATGTTTATAAGTGACAGTTTTCCTGCTAAGTACCTGCATGTCATAAGCATTTGAATTAAAATTACCATATTGAAATCAAATCTGATGTTTTTTAATTTTTATTTGGTGTGCGTTGGAAGGGGGATAGTCATATATGGCAAGTATAGCCCAAACTCTATATTTTAACTGGAAAAGTTGGGGGTCGTCTTATACGCCGGAAAATACGGTATGTGCCCTAAACAAACTGTAACCTCCTAATTCATTGTAAATGTAGTTGGTCTTAGAGAGCAGAACTCCTTCTTGATAAATTTGGACCCTCTCCACTCTAAATTAACTGTTAGTAGAGAACTTTGAGATCATTCTTTCCTTTTCCTGTGTGCAAATTTGTTGTATAAACAACAAGATCAAAGAAGCTATTTTCTCCTTTTCTTGAAAAAAGAGCTTTGGTTATATTTTGGCTGAACATTTTCATAGTGAATTTGTCATATGCAATGCCGATGAATTTAGATGAGACACTGTCTCATGGACAAATAATGTATGGCAAAGAGAAGATCCCAGATTCAGTTTGTGATGCAGAAAAGATCTATAGCAAGGATGTCTCCCACTTCCTAATTTGCCTGAGATCCTGGAAGAAACATTGCCAGAATCCAGGCTTCTGTTGAATGAAAACTAATCAGATGTTAGAATTCAATTTCTACTTCCACTCACTCAAGGGCCTTGCCAAATATTAAGCAGCTTATATAAGACCATATTCCAAAAGCCCAGGAAGTGGGAGCAGGCAAAAATGAACCTGATCTTGGATGGAGTTCTTGAGGCATTGATTTCATTCCTTTAAATCTTCGCAAATGTGAAATTGAAAAGACATCAGGAAATGTTGAGGCCTATACTTTCCAGCAGGTATCAAAGGAGTTCTTGTTGCACCCATGCCTGTATTAAATCATAAGTTACTTGAAAAGGCATTTTGTTTATAGCTTTGCTTTCCTCAAAGTTTTCTTGGTCTTCGGGATATATGCTAATGGCTTCTTCAATAAATCATAGTTAAGCAAACCTTGGGGCATAAGCATTTTTAATTTTTCTTTTAAGAACAGAGAAATGACATCTGGCTTAGAGCCACACAGGGAGAGGAAATCATGAATGCCAGCCACTTCAGCCTTTCATATAGTGCTGTTTCAGGACCAACTCATGTTTTACCGTGTTTCCCCGAAAGTAAGGCCTACAACAACAATAAGCCCTAGTTTGATTTTGGGGGGTGGGCCTAATATTAGCCCTATCCCAAAAATAAGCCCTAGTTTTAGGGTGAGGCACACACCTAAAAATCAAGCTAGGGTGGAGGTGGGGATATGGAGCTGCCCCACCTTCCCCGCACCCATACTTAGCCCACTTCTTCTGAGGCCTCTTCTGC
Organism: Crotalus tigris; assembly: GCF_016545835.1. Taxonomy (NCBI): domain Eukaryota; kingdom Metazoa; phylum Chordata; class Lepidosauria; order Squamata; family Viperidae; genus Crotalus; species Crotalus tigris. Next base: position 291,901 of record NW_024097406.1, on the reverse strand, counting down.
AGCCAGGCCTGCATTTCTCAGTCACAGGGCTTTCCGGAAGGCCTGTGCAGCCAAGAACCGAGCTATGGATTCAATCCATAGCTCGGTTCTATAAGACCTCAGTAGCCGAGCACCAAGCTGTGGTGCCTTCTGGAAAGACCTGACTGCAAAATGCAGCCCCAAATGCATCTGCAGAACTTCGGCTCCAGAAGAAGAGGACCGGCTGGGTGGGGCTGTCGGTGCCAGAGGTGAGGTGAGGCCTCCCCCAAAAATAAGACATGGTGTCTCTTTTGGAGGTAAAAAAAAAAAGACATGGTCTTATTTTTTGGAAAACATGGGTAAGAAAGAACAGGATATTTAGTGTGACAGTGGAGATTTTTTTCTAATTTTTCATGTTTTATTTGTGAAACCCCCTCTCCAATTTTCTGTGACAAAAATTTTATATCTCTCCTTTGTAACATTAGATGGATTATTTAATTCAAAATATTAACTGAACAGTATTTTTAATGAGAGTGTATAAAATGAATATACTACACGTATGTAATGTGCAGAGTTTTATAGTTATATAAATATATTCAGCTTCCATAAAAGTAAAATTGTAACAAATTAAGTTCAGTGTGCCAGGTTTGAGGGGCTATGGGAGCATAGGGAAAAATAATCTCAATCAGTTGAATGGAACTATGTCCTGCTTATTGTAAGTTTTCACAGACTGGTCCAACAGTGTCACCTGTAGGTAAACAGTATATCTTTTTCTTCCCTGCAGATGTTAATTCAAAAGCTTGTGAACTGAATTTTGTTGTATACAGCAGTCATTGTTGCACAAAATAAATATGAATAAATATTATATTTTCCCTTCAAAATAGATTTCTTTTTTTGCGTTCTTTAGTTACAATAGGCACTAGGATTTTAGAGTGATTTTTATTTCAAAATTGTACGATTTATACATATTGCTCCATAAATTTGTTAAACTTGATAAGATTTTTAATGTCAGACAATAATTTCTGTAAGATTACAAAAATATCCAAGGATTTCATCTTCCCATTGATTGATTATGTGCCATATTTTGTCATCTTTTAGCAACCACATAGATTTTCTTAATGATAGTCTGTCCTTAACCTGGCCTTTCAAGTGCCTTTATCGCCGTTGTAACTAAAGCCTTCTTTGACTTTATTAATCATTCAATGTGCATCAGCAACAATGTCTTGTATTTCTTGGCCTTTTGTAAAACCTCCTTAAACATGATCTCTCTCTTTCATATAGGGCTCTGAGCTGTGTTGGATGATCCTGAACATTATTTTGCTAGCTTGTGAAATTAAGAATATTGTACAATGCTCTATTAATTCTCCTTTTTTGGTGTTTGGAAGTAGATTGAAGTATTTCAATCTATTGGTTACTATCTCCAAATTTACTGGCATAGCTTGGTTAGAACCTTGATTGATTCTTCTTCTATTACTTGTCTAATTTCAATGGGTAGTCTCTTAGTTCCTGTAGTCTTCCAACTTGGCAATGATCTAACTTGATACAGGGGTGTCAAACTCAATTTCATTGAGGGCTGCATCAGCATTGCGATTGCCTCGGGGGGGGCGGGGTGCAGCCTACTGGGGGGGCGTGGATGGAGTGGGTGTTGCCTACTGGGAGGGCATGGCCAGCTCTACATCATTCACATCAAGGGTGCCTGTGGGGGCCTGGGCAGGAGTGGGACAGATCTGAGGGTCTCTGGCAGAAGAGGGTTGGACCAGGACAAATGCCAAGGCATGGTCCACTGGAGGAGCAGTGGGTGGTTATATGGGCTGCCAGAAACGCTGGACAGCAGAGGTCAAATGCCCAGCCTGGCCCTCGAGCACATGCGGCACCAAGCCCAGCCCCACTTCCCCAAGGGGGCGCCCAGCTGCACTTACCTCCTCCTCAAGGCTGCTGCTGCTGTGCTTGCTCTCCTTATCCAGGTTGCTTATGATGGGTATGAGGGCAAAGTCAGAGGGAGGCCCATTCTTTCTCCATGGGAGGAGACCCGGCTTTGTATCCAAAGCTTCCTTAGCAATAGGATGGAAGACCCCCAGGACAGACCAAGAGGAGGGGGCAAGGGGATGGTGAAAGGGCAGCAGGGCAGGACTAAGACAGGACTTCCCTCAGACCCTCCCTCTCCTTCTTTCCCTCCTTCCTTCCTAAGTACAGAGTGGAGGGAAAATTTTTGAGATGAGGGAGGGAGAAAAACAGACAAGAAACATAGCTGGGGAGGTGTCACCTTTCATAAGGAATGAAGAAATGCACCATCGCCTGAAAATGGCCAGCACATGGCCCTCACCTACTTCACATCTGGCTTGGTGGGCTCTGGGGGAGGGGATGCCATGAGCAGCGTGAGAGTCAACGTTACCTGCGCAATGCCACCCAGCCTCCAGCCTGCCTGGTTTCAGCAGGCAGCAGGGTGCTCTCCTCACAGCACCAAGAGGTTGAGCCAGGCAGTGCAAAGCTTGCCAGCTTTGCAACTTGCTGCCTGCTGAAACTGGGCAGGCTGGGGGCTAGGTAACATTGCACTTCTCATCAGATTCACGCCACCCCGCTGCCTGCTGAAACCAGGCAGTCTGGGAGCTAGGCGGCCTCGCCTTTCTTTTTGGATTTGCGCCACCCAGCCCAGCCTCTCGGCGCTGTGAGGAGAACGCCCCGCTGCCTGCCAAAACCCCTCCACCAGAGCCCATCAAGCCAGATATGTGAAGTAGGTGAGGGCCATTTTCTGACCACTTCCAGGTGATGGTGCATTTCTTCATTCCTCACAAAGGGTGACACCTCCCCAGCATGCACCCAGGGGGTGGGGCTGATGCGGCAGGGGCTGGTTCCTCGCTGTTTCCAGACGGCCTTGTGGAGCTAAGACTGAATGCATTTCAGCATAGATGGCCACCACAAAATTGTACATTGGCTCCTGGCCAGCCTGGGCCAGGGCCAAGGCAGCGGGGGCCGTTCCCTCACTGTTTCCAGGATGGCTTCGCAGGCCACATGAAATCACTTCGCAGGCCGCATCCGGCCCCCGGGCCTTGTGTTTGACATATCTATTCTAATACTAAAGATTCTTGTAAGCAAGAAATATCTTCTAAGATATTTTGGATGTTGACTGTATAGTATTTCAGTATATTCCTTCCATCCTTATTTGCTCTCCTTTGAATTGGTTACTGTCTGTACATTGGTTGTCCATACCAATTTGAGGTTGGAACTTTGTTCTGAATTCGGAAATCTTTTGAAAGACTTTCATTGTTTTTCCTTAAATGAGTGGTTACAACCAACAGCCATTCAATATTATGACAGCACTGAACAAGGGGGACTTATGGCCCGTCCTAAGAGTTCTGGCTGTCTCAGCATCCCCGTAGTAACTTGATCGAGATTTGAATGCTCACTTTTATTATGTGACTTATGTTGATAGAGCTGTAGTTCTATTTGTAATTCTGAAATGTTGGCAGATAGGTATACCAGAATTGCCAAATAATATTACTAGACCTTAAAGGCATTAAAGTATAAAATAATATAACATGAAGGTTGATTAACTTGCCTTTATGTAATATCTCTATAAAACTGAATGTTAATATGCAGGAATCATCTGTATTTTTAATTTACTTATAGAAAATATATATACAGTTAGACTTTTATATGATAAATGTATCTTTTAATTATAGTATATAAAACTAGAAGACTTTTAGCAGTGCCCTCTGCAAATTGGATTTTAATCATGTACTTCTCATAAAACAAACAAAATTCTCCTTAAAAGAAATATTTCATTACCTCTATTAATAACTAGGACATTGTGGAATCCCAAGAGTTAGTTATTGATTTTCTTTTTTTCTTCAAGATTTAAGTCTTGTCATAAATTCTTTTTGTTGAGAGAAACCCATACTTCTGTAAAATTGCTATATAATTCTTCTGCATTTTCCCTCCAGATACCTAAAAGCACTACAAACATTAAGTAATAATAAAGCACTCTTTATAATTAATGCAAATGATACATTAAACTAGATTCTTTTCTTAGACTATAATTTAAAGGAATTCTGAAGTCCAATTATCTTTGATTTGCCTGTAACAAAAAATTCAGAGAAACAGCCATGCTTTTTAAGTGAGTATTTCTCAGTAGACAAATGGATCTGAGTGGAAAAAGCAGGAAAATTGAGACATGAGATGCAAGTGAATTATGCCTGTTTGCCGATGATTTTTTAAAAACTCCTCTAAGAAAAATATGTTCGTAAAATGGGAAGTAGCAGGACATTTACCTAAAGTAATAGAAAAAGTAATTTAAAGAAAACCCCATTGGACCCATATTATTCAGAAGTGAATCTTTCCACCATGCAGATATTTGAAATTAAACTAAGAGCTCCAAATGAATTGTCCATAATAAATGGAATACATTTCATCCCATCTATCACTGGAATATCCAGGGCTAGGAAGAAGACAAAATTGGAAAGGAGGAAGGACCTGGCAGGATCATCAGATCCTGCTCCAATTATCTCCACTCTGCATGCCACTTCTGCCCTGTTCGGTTTTCTATTTATTCCCTGAACAAATGTATACTATCATTAATATTATAGTACAAAAATGATTTCATAAAAATAAGAGAATGGGATATTCTTGAATGCTTTGTATGTGTGTGTGTGTGTGTGTGTGTGTGTGTATGTGTGTGTATATATATATATATATATATATATATATATATATATATATATATATATATATATATATAGATATATATATATATATATATATATTTGTTTTCTGAGGTTTTCGCGGGTATTTGTATATAGGTCTTTGGTTGTTCGGGTTTTCTCCCGCGTAAAATTGGAAGTGTCTTGGCAACGTTTCGACGAAGTCACATTCGTCATCTTCAGGCTGGTGTTTTAGCTTCTTGCTTTTGCTGCTCAAAGCAAGAAGCTAAAACACCAGCCTGAAGATGACGAATGTGACTTCGTCGAAACGTTGCCAAGACACTTCCAATTTTACGCGGGAGAAAAAACCCGAACAACCAAAGACATATATATATATATATATATATATATATATATATATATATATATATATATAAAAGAAACAAGTCCAGCAGTAAAAGACACATACTCATACATACATACACACTCCTATAGAAAATTGAAAGTTTTTCACCTTGTTCCTACTCTCCCTTCCTGCCAATTTCAAAATGCAGTACTATCTTAATATTTAAAAAAATGTAAGATGGTGGATTAATTCCAATATTCCAAATTATAGTTTACATATGGCAACTTTTCACATTTTGTTTAGCTTCCCGCAGTAATAACTTTCTGATTGATATGGGTAATAAAAGAAGGAAGAAAAAGAAAAACACTCACAGGTTCATTGCTGTTTGCTATGAGATACAATAATGGAACGTTGTGGTACCTGATTAAGTAGCTAATTAGCATCAATCAACTCTGGCTATAGAATAGCAGAGGTTAGTATAGCCATGATTACTGAGGCAAAAAGAGCAAATGGGAAAGGGGAGGATGATAATGATAGGTTAATAATATGGAACTCATCCATTTTAAAAAACATTTTGTTCATAATTTATATTTGCCGACTGCAAAGTCTACAGCAGCGTTTCTCAACGTTTGTGTGACGGCGACCCCCATCACACAAACGTGCCGCGCATGTGCGGCGCCCCCCATGCGGGGGCCGCCCCCATGCGCAGCGCACATGCGCGGGGCCGCCCCCTGAGGGGGGGAAATGGCGGGTTGCATTGTTTGGCGACCCCTGTAAAATGGTCGAACGACCCCAAATGGGGTCGCGACCCATAGGTTGAGAACCGCTGGTCTACAGACTGTAATCATAAGTTTTGTAAGATGAATTTCACAAGCCATAAATGTTTTTCTTTTACCTCAAAATCTTACATGCTTTAACTGGCATGGTGCTGTGTACGAATAAAGCAGGTATTTTGATGTTGTTCCTTTTAAATAATAAGTATACTACATCATGGGCATTCATACTTCCACGTATCTCAGCTTTCCTAAGCTTTGTTCAGCTTCATTCTTTCCTGCAATTATTTCACTAAATCACTGGTATACAGTATTCATATAATAATTTTTATTTTAAAAGAAAAGTCAGTAAACCAGGCTTTAACAGTTAAACAAATAGCTTAAAGAGTTCATTTGTTTTTATTTTATACTTTTCTAAACAGGAGCACTAAAACTGGTGACTGTTGGAGACTCAGTAACTTCTTCAAAATGTATCTGCTTGTCAAAGTTCTTCTGGTTCTAGGGATGCTGGTGGCTTGACAGTAGGTTTTGAGAAGTAGGGACACACTCTCCAAAAACTAGCAGAACAGGGCCAAAATGAAATATGATTTAATTAAATTACAGTTACTCTTAGATATGATTAAAACTATTAATCATTCTTTGTTATTAATATTTTACTGCAATAAATCCTATATATTTTTTTCAAACACTGAATATTTAAATATTAACTTAAATATGCATGCAAGATGGATTTAGAATGGGAACCTAATTTTCTCATTTATTTAAATGAGAAATAAAAATAATTTTTCATTTATATTTTGTTTCTGCCCAGCTCCCAAGACTCTAGGCAATTTACAAAAAAAAAAGAATCCAAATATAATAAAATTATATTAATCAGCAAGCTCCAACAAAACTAAAACAGCAACCCATTTACCATAAAAACAAGTAATCTAAATTAAAAATCAATTACCAAATGCCCATTGAAACAACATCACCTTTACATCTTTATAGCTCAACTAGCAAGGGTGCCTAGTGTACCTCCAAGGGCAAGGTGCTTTGCAGTGTGGGAACAATTACAGCCAATTATAGCTCTATCTATCTATCTATCTATCTATCTATCTATCTATCTATCTATCTATCTATCAATCAATCAATCATTTATCACCACAACACGGAGTCTTGACAGTTTCGAAGATATGAAAAAAATTTACACATTCATGGTATAATTCAGGATTTTTTAAAATAAATATGTGTATATGTGTGTGTGTCTGTGTGTGTGTGTATATATATATATATGTATGTGTGTGTATGTGTGTGTGTGTGTGTGTGTGTGTGTGTGTGTATGTATATATATATATATATATACACATTCATTCATTCATTCTGAGGTTTTCGCGGGTGTTTGTATGTAGGTCTTTGGTTATTCGGGTTTTCTCCCACGTCAAATTGGAAGTGTCTTGGCGACATTTCAATGAAGTCTTATTTGTCATCTTCAGGCTGGTGTTTTCAGCTTCGTGCTTCTAGGAGCAATGTATGATCATAGCTGTTTCTTCCTTTTAACTGCCAGTGGGGGTATGAACTGATTGGATGAGAGCTTGGCTGTGTTCTGATTGGGTGGAGGTGTGTTCTGGTTGGTTAGGAGCTTGGCTGTGCTCTGATTGGATGGGGGGGTGGCTATGCTCTGATTGGTTGGGGGAGTGTTCTGTTTGGGTGTGGACTTTGTTGAGCTCAGGTTAGTCTGAGTTGCAGGGGGATTTGAGATGGTGAGTTGCATTGTTATTGTTTGGCTTCACGTTCGTGGTCGTGCCTCATCTTCATGGTGGGTGTCAGTTTGCTTCATGTATGGATTGGAGGGTTTTAAAGTGGCTAATGATGCAGCTGTATATAAAAATACCAAACCTGTATGTATTTATGTATGTATGTATGTATGAAGCTGAAAACACCAGCCTGAAAATGACGAATGGGACTTCGTCGAAACGTCGCCAAGACACTTCCAATTTTACGCGGGAGAAAACCCGAACAACCAAAGACCTACATACAAACACCCGCGAAAACATCAGAAAACATGTGTGTGTGTGTGTGTGTGTGTGTGTGTGTGTGTGTGTGTTAAGAAATAAAATGTGATCACCAGGAAGAAATATAAAACATTTAAAAGTTTTATTTTATTTTTTTTGATCTTTTTTTTATTAAAAAGTTTTTATTTTCCATTTATTCATACAATTCAATTAAAATAAATTCCTAACCATTGGTACCGCCTGCCCATTCCCCCCAGGCTGCGTCCACCCTCTCTAAACCTTCCCTACTTCCCTCCTCTTTCTCTCGTCCCCTTCTACTCTCTTCCCCTCCCCTTCTCCTCTAACCATCCTATTTCCTCCCTACTCCTTCCTCCCCTCTCATCCTTCTCCCACACATGAACGCAGCATAGGGGAAATGCCCAAGCATTTACCATGACTATATTATCATTACCCACCCACCCTCAACCCTCCCCCCCCCTCGCTTCCCAGAGCAGAGTACAGGGTTATTAATAAGAAAGTTAACAATAATAAAAAAAGAAAAAAAGAAAGAAAAAAAAGAAAAAAAGAAAAAAAACATCATACTTAACCTTTAACTCCCCTTAAATTAAGTCATATAAGCAAATCTCTACAACAGTTACTATAAAATTTACTCATAAAATAAATGAAACTTTATAGTCCCATATTTTTTCTGAATATAATCTATCCATCTTCTCCATACAATAATATATCTTTCTTGTGTATGATCCTTCAAATAAGCAGAAATTTTTGCCATTTCTGCAAAGTTAGAAACTTTAAATATCCATTCTTCTAAAGTAGGCAACGAGTCCTTCTTCCAATACGAGCCTACTAATAACCTTGCTGCAGTTAATAAATTCAACATTAAAGTAGTTTCTTTGTCATTTAAATCCACAAAGATATCCAATAGGAATAATTGAGGGGTGAACTTTATCTTCCTTTTTAAAATATTTTGAATGTTCCACCAAATCATAATCCAAAAAGCCTTTACCTTTTTACAATTCCACCAAACATGAAAATATGTTGCATCCATATTACCACATCTCCAACATTTGGGTTGTAAATCTGGATACATACAAGATAATTTTTTATGATCTAAATGCCATCTGTAAAACATTTTATAAAAATTTTCCCTCAAATTTTGAGCTTGTGTCAATTTAACATTTCTAATCCAAATTGTCTCCCATAAGTTCAATGGGATCGGATCCTGGATATTCTGGGCCCATTTAATCATACAGTCTTTAACCAATTCTGTTTCAGAGTCTAATTCTATTAAAGCATTGTAAATTATTTTTATATGGGCCTGACTCTGATCTTTAATCTGAATAACCAGATTTCCATCTTCTAGTGTTATTCCTTCTTTCTTATCTACAGTCCACCTGTCCACTATTTGTAAATATTGAAACCATGACTATAGAATATTTTCTTGCCTTAATACATCTAGAGATTTTAAATGCCAATCCGAACCTGACCAAATTAATAATTCTTTATACGAAATTTTATCAAAGTTCATCCCCTTAGAAATTCCCTCAATTGCATGGCTAGGAATCCCCCAGATAGGTATTTTATAGTTTAACCTATAATAATACTTTTTCCAAACTCAAAGTAAGGCACTTCTCAAAATATGTCATTTGAAAGCCCGGTTTTAAATATAAAACGCTAAAAGTTTTAAATATAAAACATTAAAAGTTTTTAATAAAAAGCAGACCTAGCTTTCGTTGGCGTATAAAATGACCCCCGAGTTCGGAGGCTGTTTCGACGCTCTCAAAAGTCATCTTATACGCCAGAATATACGGTATATATATATATATATATGTATATGTGTGTGTGTGTGTGTGTGTGTGTGTGTGTGTGTGTGTGTGTGTGAAAATAAAAATGTGATTCCTGGGTGAATCCATAGTCAATTACCAATAAAACGTGAACACCAGGAATATAATAAACTATAAAAGTTTAATACCATCACCGATCACCAAGCTTTCGTCAGATACTTCTGACATCGTCAGGGTTAATGCTGATGGCTCACCTATAAAGGCACTCTCCCACAGACCAGCATTAACCCTGACGATGTCAGAAGTATCTGACGAAAGCTTGGTGATCGTTGATGGTATTAAACTTTTATAGTTTATTATATTCCTAGTGTTCATGTTTTATTGGTAATTGACTATATATATATGTATATATATATATATTTTTAGGTTGCTAACAAAGAATAAAGAGAGAACTGGTATAACTATTTCAAGTTCCTTTAACTCTCTTCAGCCAGACTTACTCTTCTGAGATTCGAACCTGGGCTATCTGCATGTTAGGCAGTTGTTATAACCTCTAAGCCACAGGCTCTCTCTCACTTTGTCAGCTGTATCAGGAGATATATATATATGTGTGTATATATATATGTATATGTATGTATGTATGTATGTATGTATGTATGTATGTATGTATGTATATATAGGTCTTTGGTTGTTCGGGTTTTCTCCCGCGTAAAATTGGAAGTGTCTTGGCGACGTTTCGACGAAGTCCCATTCGTCATCTTTAGGCTGGTGTTTTCAGCTTCGTGCTTCGAGCAGCAATGTGTGGTCTTAACTGTTTCTTCCTTTTAACTGCCAGTGGGGGTATGAACTGATTGGGTGGGAGCTTGGCTTTGTTCTGATTGGGTGGAGGTGTGTTCTGACCCGCGAAAACCTCAGAAAACAAATATGTATGTATGTATATATATATGTATATATGTATATATATATAGTATATAGATATATATAAAAACCTAGTAAATCATCCTTAATCACAAGGATAAAAAGGCAGAAAAAAGGGGAAAAAAATAGAAGATGATACAATCCAATCATGAGCTCAACAGAAATGTTCTCCCAAAGAGCTCAGTTTTTAATATCCATTACCAGGGAGGGGCCTCATCTGATCTCCTTTAGTTGACTATTCCAAAGCACCAATACCATAGAAAAGCATCACCTTCTAGCTCTGGCTCCTTTTACTTCCTAGAGGTGCAGGACTATCAGCATTTCTCTTTAGATGATCTAGTGACTTCAGCCAATTTAGGTTTGACCAGCCAGCCTGAGGGTACCAAAACATCAGCTATGAAAGGCTTTATAGGTCAAAGCTAGCCCTTTAAATTATATCCGGAAACCAACTGCTCACAACTATAGGATGCTCAGTATTGGAGCTACATGTTCCCAACATCAGAAACCAATTAACACAGGAGCCAATGTATTCTGGACCACCTGTAGTTTCGGAGTAACCTTTAAAGGCAGTCCCATGTAGAGCATTGCAGAGACTGAGTGGTAACGACAACATTATCATAACTAGGTAAGGCTGCAGTTGGTGCACCAAGTGAAGGTGGGGAATGACCTTTTAGCCATGGCTTCCATTCGTTGCTTAAGGAAGTTTGTTCCAGAGGGGCCCCTGGTTACAAACCGGCTCCTTCGCAGGAAGTGCAAGCCTATTCAGAGACCATGCTGGTGTCAATTGAGAATTATAATGAACAAACAAAGAATTCCAACTTGCGTAGATTTAATTCCAGTCTGTTCTTTTCCATTCAGACTCTTAGAGCCTCTAACCACTAGAATATAACATTGACAGCTTTTCCTTTACAGCCCAGGGTGATGATGTAAAGTATGACATGGTCAGCATCCTGATGGTATCAGATAACAAAGAGTTGAATAACCTCTCCCAGAAGCTTCATGTAAATGTTAAGGAGTAGAGGAGAGGGGATAATGCCTTGAAGCATTATCTAAGGCAGGAAGGGCCAAACTGACCTCTGATTGTTCACTACTTAAAACTGAAGTCTGTGTAGAATGGAGTAGGACCACTGGAAAAGAGTGCTTCCAATCCCTAACCTTCTGAAGGTAATCTAGTAAGATACCATGGTTGATGGTATCAAAAGCTGCCAAGATATCCAAAAAAACAGGAAAGGCATACAATGCTCATCAGGTCCTAACATAGATTATCCAGGAGAGCAACCAGTATATCTGATCCTGAGCCTTGACTGAAAAGATTCCAGATGAACTACTGTTCTAGGGTGCTGGGTAGCTGCTTTACTACTACCATCTCAACAACATTTCCTAAAAAGTGAAAAATGGAGCATCACAGATGGTTTTCTAAGATCACCATATCCAAGGACAACCACTTCAGAAGTGGGCATACTTCAAAGACTAAGCATTAATAATGTCCAGGATCCACATAATCACATATCTCTCCTGCTCCTGGTGAAAGCCAGAGTCCAAACCACAAATCACACTTTCACTTTCTAGTTTACAGGCCTAAAGGAATCTGAGATCACACAGTATGAAAATGTTGAAGTCAGCACTAACTCTGGACACCACTCTGTCCATGAGGAGTTAACACTTTGGTGAACCCCTTTGTCAGAAGAGTGCTGTGCAAATTGGTCACAACAGCCAGACAGGAGTTCACAATACTACCTGCTTCCTGAAAAGAAGTTTGTAACCCTATACAGGATAGCTGGACAACAATCCACCAATAGAATAAAGGAGAAAAGTGAGAATATTTTACCTCCCTCATTGCCACAAAGTACACCTGAACATGAGCAAGTACCTGCATTCAGTCAGATTCCCTTTTTGTTTTCTTCCACCTGCACTCAAGGCATTCCTTTCTTTTGAACCAGTCCCCTTGATTTCTTGCAAGGACAGAAAGCCAATCCTCTTCCTAAAATGCATGTATGAACCAGACAGATTTTGTTGGGAGAAGATAGTTCTCAGTGCACTGGCAATAGTAGCTGTCACTAGCTAACATCTTGACTACCACATTTTATGCCAATGACAATATCCTGATCAATTTCAGAGGCAGTGCCATGTAGAGCACATTTTAGTGGTCTAAAGATGTGGTGATAAGAATGTAAGATACTGTTGTCGGTCTTTGTTCAGTGGTGTTAATTTCAAGTTTACAATCCATTTTTACATTTGGCAAGCAATGATCATCTGCACACATCACGACTCTGCGGTGATGAACATCACTCTGCCTGATAAAAATCAAGGCGCTGCTAGGGTATTGGGGAGAAAATTACATGGGCAGAGAAAAATGTAAGTTGACAGTTAAAATATTGACAGTTAACCCATTTCTATTTTGTCATGCCCTAATATAGAAGCCAGATTGAAATGTCTTGCATGAGTTCCATTGCATTAAACAAATGTGACACTTTATTTTCTGGCTGTTTTTGTGCTGAGGGAAGTGAAGTGGTATAATAGCAATATAAATGAAAATGCTTTGCGGCACTGCTTGCTAAAGCAAAAGACAACAAGAATCTAGAAAAGTATTTTAAGAGGTTTTTATTTTGAAGATTAAATGTTTTTCCAGATGCTTAAATGAAGAATGTTATCATTCCATGCAATTTATTGTAGAGTTGCAAGTTAATTACGGTAATAATGATGAAATGTTAATAGTATGTGTCAGCAACATTATGTATTATCATTATACTTTCAGTGATGCTCACCTAGTCCCTATTGTCCTTCGGAATGAATGGAAATGTTCAGTCATACCACTGTAATAGTCTGATTATGTAGGTCACTTTATGCCCTTCAGATATTCTGGGCTATCTAAGCAAATGATCTGAGCAACATAATAATTTATTAACTGGGGTGAGTTTCCTGTGTTACACAGACCACTTAAAGTCTCTAAGCATGTCATTCACAGATCCCATTTCCCCATGCCTGGAGAGACTAGATGGGGCTGAATTTTGCGGGACCTTTTTTAAAGGGATGAGGTGAGCCCTTTTTACCTGCAGTAAAACAAAAACTCAAGAATCAGCTCTCACCCATTCCTACAATGCCATATTATTGCTGTCTCATAAAGTCCACCCAGATTAAAACTAGGAGCCCATCAAAGTTTGATCAGTTTCAGTGTCCATTAGCTTCTGTTTCCTGAACAGTATGCCTGTTTCATTTACATTTAAGCATGCAAGGACATCCATGCCTAAGCGTAAATGAGCCCATAAGAAGATAGTTGGATAGCCCTGCTGTTGGAGGGTATAGAATAAGTCTGTGGCTTCTTTCTTGTTAACCAATCTTATAGCTTACAGTAAGTACTTCATATAGACTTTTCACAGGTATTCACAGACCTTGTGATTTTTTTCCCCTCTATTAACAAAGTAACACAGGTTACTGTCTTCACTTTCAGGCACATACTCCTTCCTCTTCACTTTATCTTGACCTTCTGATAAACAGTATTATAGAAATACAAGTTTGATATATGTGCATTTGTTGAAGCATATTAAAATTAGCTCTCTCTCAGCAGCATGGAGAGAGTTAACATAACCAGCAGCCAAGCTGCAGTTAAGAAAGAATCATCTTCCCTTTGACAAAGGGAAGATGGAGAGAGTATAAACCAGTGATGGCGAACCTTTTAGAGACTGAGTGCCCAAACTGCAACCCAAAACACACTTATGCATCATTGGGTGCCGGGTAGGTGTGGCCCATTGGCTGGGTGTGGCCCATTGGGTGGGCATGGCTGCAATGGTAACGGCAGACTGGGTGGAACTAAAATCAATCAATTCCAACTTTGCAAGATCTTTTTTTTCCCCGCAATAAGTTGAAATTGACTGATTGATTGAACCTTTTTTTTTTTTTGCACACAGCAGCAGAAGCCTAAAGCAAAAAGATTTTATAAAACCCAGCTGAAGGCCTAGGACTGGGGTGATGGCACGCGTGCCTACAGAGAGGGCTCTGAGTGCCGCCTCTGGCACCCGTGCCATAGGTTCGCCACCACTGATATAAACACTTCATTGACAATTCTACTCCTTTTTAAGTTTTAGAGAAGTCTGTGACAAGATTGCCATCTGTCAGACCTCCCTCACAGATCCTTATTTTCATGCTACTGTACTATGTTCAAAGGTACAAAGAACAAAGTTTCTTTCCAATACAGCTGAATTATGCCAATGATTTGTTCTTCAAACATGTGTGACTATTAATAAAGTAAAAACTGTCCTTTGAACCATGTATATAGGGACCTTGGGCCAATGAGCAGTGGCACTTTTGCTGATTGGTTGATTTAATTAATTTATGTGCTGCCCATCTCCCTCTGAAAAGTATTCTGAAGAACTCCTTAAGCTTGCAGCAACACATTTGATTCATGTTGTGACTTATTTGAATCTTTTGCGAGAAGCCCAGAACAGATGGATAGAGATAATCTGCCTCTTTCTAAACATTGTATACCATTACCTAAAGTGTCTTAGAAATGGGAATTAGAATATGGGGACCTGTATCTTGTAACCCTGAATATTCTGTCTAATTGAGCACAGTAACATTTTTGGACCTTGAACAAAGTTTGAATTTTTTATTATTAAAAATCAAGATGAAGCACATGTTCTTGTTCTAATAAATTCCCACTTTTGTAACACTGAAAAGGAAAGAACTCTTAACTGGTTGTCATATCCTGATGTGGAATGAAAATTAGGTTGGGAGATGCCTACTGCATCTAATTTTTGGTGAGCCTGTGAATCTTTGATTTTCTTTTTCAGGAAATTACATTTCAGCATTAGATTGCTGAGGCTCTAGGCAGACTGAGAATGAAGCTGCCTACTTAAATCCCAGGGCATAGGAAAGGCTTACTGCTGTGTTTTAAACTGGACATCTCAAAGTTGTTTGTTATTCTCCCTTCCAGATTTTCCAGTTTCACAATCTTTTAGGCATAAATCTTAAAGGAAGCATTGTTGTTATTCATCTTCTAACTTTGGATTCAGTCCATCAGTTATCTGTGTGGTCTCTGTCCTCAGTTTATTTAAATTGTGTTTCTGTCAGAGCTCTATTGAAATTCAGAACAACTGCATACAATAAGTTCACATCGTCTTCAGGATAACAATGTACACAATTTCACATTTAATTACTGTATTACTATTCTTTAGAGTTCCAACAGCAAGTTTTAATTATAACTTAGCCATAAAAAAGCACTTCATTGATACAGGATGTTTCCAAATGCTATAAAACTGAAAAGAAAGGTGGGGAGGCATATATTTCTTTTTTATTTTAAGTTATGACAGTGTAACTGTGGCACAAGAAGAAGTGTGATCACAGCAATACCAGTTTAGCTCTGGCAAATCCACTAAATAGCTAGTATTTGGAGCACTTCACACCTTTAAATTCTTAATATGCATTGCTAAATATATTTCATGACAGTTGGCTAATTAATTACAGCTGCTAATTTTTGTAGCTGACATCCTGTTCATTTCAAAGTGTTAATCAGTTGCATCAATAATAGGTGTGACAACAGTTTGTAAAATCTGGTTGAACATGCAGTATTTAGAGTTATCACATACTTATTAAATACTACAATTAGTGTGCTAGAAAACTTCGCTGCTCCTGGCTTTGATATTATCAACTGATCTGTGCCTAGTTCTTTGGTGACTAGCATCTTCAGCTTTTCCCATCATAGCAGTTAATAATACTAGATACTGTTTTGGCTCCTCAATTACTTTCATTTGGCCATGATTTATTTACTTACAGTCAGTGCTTTTTTTCTAAAAGAAAAAAAAAGTGCCGGAACTCACACACATCATACAACCTGCCTTGCCTACCCTACAAGGTTCCATCCAAAAAAGGTGCCGGAACTCCGTTCTGGGCATTCTATGAGAAAAATAGCCCTGCTTACAGTATTTATTTATATCCCACCTTTATTATTTTTGCAAATAAAGTGGTGAACATATCCAGCATGCCTTCCTCCTGTTTTCCCACAATAATGACTGGCCCAAGTCAGCCAGCTGGCTTTAGGTGGAATTAGAACTCATAGTTTCCTGCCTGGTACCTTAACTGCTAAACCAAACTGGCATTTGATGCAAAGTATTGTAATGACTCGTTGAACTTTTGGACTTTTAGTGTTTCATTATCCACTAACTCTTTTCATGTTAGCAAGTTATAAAATGTCAACCTTAGGGATATTTGTTGGGATATTCAAAGGTATCCCATCAAAAAAATGATTTTGGTTGCTATGTAATCAATGTAGCAAGAGAGTCAAGAAGAATTCCTCATACTTGCTTTTTAAAAAGGTTTTCACACAGCCCAACTAAAACATTGATGATTACTATATATGTTACTAAATAAATGTCTGCATAGAATAAGAAGCTTAATGAAAAATCTCCCACATTTAGTCAAAAATACTGAGGCTCTCTCTCCCTCCCTCTCTCTCTCTTTCTCTCTCTCTCTCTCTCTCTCTCTCTCACACACACACACACACACACACACACACACACACACACAAAGCCCAATCATGCAACATTTTAAGAAGCTTATGAAAGTCTCTTGATATTCTGTTTGGAATAGAAACCACTTTAAGCAAAAAAATATAAGACTGGTTTAAAAATTGATCCTTTGTTGTGTCTAAAAAAAAATAGCTGCCCTAGAGTGGATCCTAGGAACTGATTTTTTCAGATGTTTTTTTCTATATGATTAAAAAGGGAAGATATGATAAATTGTCCAGAGCTACGTATTTTCTGTCTTTTTTTGTTACTAAGCAAATGTGTGGCTATCTAGCTCATTTTTTCAAAACCTTGTTCTAATAAGTCTGAATAGGTAACATAAGGTTTTTGTTGTTAAAATTATACTTAGTAAAAGATTTAACTAGCTTAAACCATGTTCAAGTGCAGCAAGGAAATTCCATTCCAAACCAGCAGTTAATAAACATAAACTGCATTTTGTTCTTACACATTTTATGACCGCTTGCTTGATTTTTTTCCATGTTTTAAACCTGCAAGTACTGTGGGATGTAATGCTCAATTAAAATCATTTGCTCCATTTTATTCATAAGATAGTTCTTGAATGTGAAGTTGTACAATTACTCTATTTTAATGGATATTAATTTTCATATGCTCTTGAGGTCTGAGATTTATTATTTCCAAGACAATGATTTATTATTTCTACTAAACAGATGCAAATGGGCAATACCATCTCTTAAATTTCAGTAGTTAAATGCTTATGTTTTGGTCTGTTTTCTGGAATATGCAGTTGAAATCCCATAATATTAAAACAACAAAATTGAAATTTTAAGGATTGGTAACAACTTTTATGCATATGTGCCAATAAGCTTCAATTGTAGCCCAGGGAATATGGGCAATATTGCATTCCCAATTTTTGTTCATTGTTTTCTAGGTACTTGCCAAGTTACAATTTTGGACCTTAACTGCTTCTGAAATTGCAGGGGAACTTGTTGTAACATGCCACTGACAGCTTACTCTCCCAATGATCATCCACTAAAGCAAGCAGAGCATACATCAGCCTTCCCAATTCCACTAGGATTTTTTTCTTTTGTGTTATAACTATTTAGATTAACACAAGCACAATTGCAAGAATTGCCTCTGGTTATTAATCTCTAATCAACCCAGGGAGTCTCTCCCAACCAAAGGGTGAGATACAAATGTTTTAATGTGAGAAGTTACAAGTTACAAATGTTACAAATGTGCACATTTGGAATGGTTAGACATAAAGATAATTAGGATTGGGCATCCTTTGGAAAGTTTATAAATAGCTGTACTTAGTTAATAGACTTTCTATTGCATTTTCAGTTGCAAAGAAGAAAGTTTTAATGCTGCCATTTCAAGTTGGTCTGCTTAGCTTCATTACTTTTCAAGTTGTTCTTGACACCTCAGCAAGGCAGTGAAAAATAAATTTAAAGACTACAACATTTTTATTTATTTTTTGGTCATTTCCTTTCTCAGATGCTTGTAACCACTCCAGAAAAATGGGACGTTGTGACCAGAAAGAGTGTTGGCGATGTCGCTCTCTCTCAACTAGTGAAGCTCCTTATTCTTGATGAGGTTCACCTGCTCCATGAAGATAGAGGACCTGTACTAGAAAGTTTGGTAGCCCGCACATTACGCCAGGTATGTCAGGGTTGGTTGTTAGAACAAACGTAAGTAATATTGTATGCTAGAGACAATTCCAGTCATTAATTAAATCCTCCATTATGTCTAAGCTGCTTCGGTAGCAGTCATCATAAAGATCACCATTTTTGTCTCTTTGCTTTTTGAAACAGAAGGAATATATATATAGGGTGCTTAAAAGTTTGTGAACCATTCTGAATTTTTACTATTTCTGCATAAATATGATCCAAAATGTGTTGAGTTTGCCATACAAATCTTAAAACAAGATAGAGAGAACCCAATTAAAAAAATGAGTTAAAAGTATACTTCTTCATTTATTTATTAAGCACTATTGCATATATGTTTCTAAATGCTATTCTTAATTAAGCAACCCACACACAAACACAGGGATGTGCTGATATTAAATCATGGTATTACTCTTTGTTCACAGAGTTTTGTTAGAAAAGTGTACTGTTGGTCAAATCTGCCATTTTGTTTTCTCATATGCCAAAGACTTCGCCAATAAAAATCATACTGGAGAAAAATAATTCTACATAGATAGACCTGATAATAGATTTATATAGAGATCTGGAACTGTTTATATTTATTCCATATATTTTATGGAATAAAATAAGGAATACTTTGAAATTTGCTCAAAGTTCTCATACTGTGATACATCTTACAGAAGCCTTTTGTATCTTTCAGTAAAATGTCTTTTTAGTTATTGCTATTTTAAAATCACACAGCATTTTTTTAAAAAAATAAAAAATGGAAGTACTGTTTACTAAATTACACATTAAATGGTCAAGTAATTGCAGATCCAAAATCTCAGTGTCAATAAAAATATTTTTATTTATAGTTGGAAAAATAAGCCAAGCACATAATTTTAGCAAATTAATCTCTGCTTCCCTCCTCAAGCCCTGTTATATTGCCTCATTGTGGAGGGCAAGGAAAGATATTCCTGGAAGCGCTGCTGAATAACTTGAGTGATTTATTGGTTACTGAATGAAATTAGAGAAAATTAGTTAAGTAATACCATGCTATACTTCCTAATTCATCTGTGATTCTAAATTAGATAAAAAAAAACAGGTTAATAAACCTAGTTAAGAAGAAAAAGGATTACTGAAAATTAAAACGATCTGGTTTTATGCTTAAAATATCAACTGCAGGTTAAAATATCAAAAAGAGAAATGTGCTGTGTGGGATGGGAGGAAGTATCTAACTATGGTCGAAAGTTCAGTAGGGTTAATAGTTGTTAGAGCATAGATAGGATCACAGATCTCTGCAAAGGAATTATCTGTCTTTTAATATCTTTTGCAAAGATCAGTTTTTAATCTGTTCAGCTCCGAGGTCAAGTTACAGCTACCTTGTAAAGAAGGAGCTTTGAGATCACTGATTTGGTCTTAAATAAGAATATAAAAACATGTTTGCACATTATGCACTTTATGCTTTTACATGTAACTTCAAATTGAATTCATAAAACGTTTTGGAACATTTTGGAAGAAAAAGCTTTCAGCTTTGCTCCTATGCTGAGAATACATCAAAAGAATCCTCTGAAACCAATTTGTACTTTGATGTTTAAAGTTACACATTGCTGAAAATAGTACAGATGTAAAATGAAAATGTTTAAAGAAGGGCGGGAATGAGAGCAGAAGGCTCTAGACTTTCATGATTTTTAATGCAATTGAAATTTATCTCTATATTTATTTATTCAATTTACATGGCCACCCATCTCAAACAAGAGGGTGGCAAACAATCATAAAATCAACTAAACTACAGGCACAATACAAATGAAAATTAAATACATATAGCAGCTGAGAGACATTATAATCTGTAGGAAACGAGACCCTTAGCATACTCAGGACCCGAAGCTTGGGCCCATAACCAGATTATCAAGATTTTACAAAAGGCCAACAGGATTAGAGCCATCTTAATCTCTGAAGGGAGAATGTTCAAGAGGACAGGCACTACTTTTTTGGCTGATAGGACTTGGCTCCTGCAAATTAACCTCTAGAAAGCATGCTTAGTACTTTCCCTGTTCACATCAATAAGAACCAATGTCACATCCTGGGGGAAAAAATTCAAATGAAATGCATGAGTCATTTTTCAGTGTTCTAAAATTCCAGACTTCAGTGGATACTAAAATTATTGTATTTCCATTATTTTTAAGTTGCGGGTTTTCTCGCGCCCAGCGGTCTCCCATGGGTGTTGAAGAACAGACACGCACACGTGGTTTCCTCGGGATGGGAGCCTCGAACAAAGACGAAGCATCCCTTTTATTGTGTTATCAGAAGGCGGGTTTATAGGCACCTGGTGACCACCTTACACCAACCACATTTGTTATGACACAGCATATTAGCATATTACACGTGCTAACTTTGTTTTGCACACGCTACTATACAGCTGTTGCACATGGCACTAACAAACACCAAAACAACATTCCCTTGCACCGCACGGCACAAACTTGTTTACGCCAATCTATTTTCTCTTCTGACTTCCGCATACCTTGGCCTACTGCAGCTGGTGACTCAGCCTAACAGGCCAGATAACCCAATGACTCCAACATCTCCTACTTTTCTGTTTTATTTAAAAAATAAGGAGGTTGCGCTTTATAGGAAGTCATCCTCAGTGTCGCTTGGCAAAGTGAAGGCCGGTTTGGTTAGCAAGGGTAACTGAACTGCAGTGATAGGTGTAGTTACTAAATTGACCTGTTGGTGGGTGACAGTTCCTGAAGATTACAGTTTATTGCAGAAAGATGGTTCTTCAGGAAATTGCATTATCATATCCTGCTTCCCAGGTGATGGGGCTGACTCCTAGAGTTTGGGTGGGGTATGCAGATCTTCTCTTTTGTCTTCTTGATTGCTCTGGCTCCAACTTTCTGATGGTGTTACATTTGCATCTGTATGGGCCTAGCTCTTGTTTGGGGCAGATAGATTTGGGGCCAGGTTTGGTTTTTAAAAAGTCCTTTTGAGGAAAAATATATTTTTCTGCCCTTTTTAATATTTCCTTCTGGGGGGGCTAACTTCCATCAATATCCCCACTTTGTGCCTTAAGTGTGTAAATATATGACATTAAAATTGATCTGGTCAGGGAGACTTGGTAGGCAAGCTTTTAAACTGTTAAGCAAAAGAAAAAAGAAAAAGAAAAATATGACATTAATGGAGGCAGCAGAAAAAGATCCCTTTAGTGGCTCCCAAAAGGGGAGCTTGCACCCATAAAGTTCTAAAAGTCAGGGCAAAATTTTGTTAGGTGGAAAAGAAATTTATAGTATCCAATATTCTGTGCCAATCATTTTCAAATGTTGGATGTCACCTTTAGCTTCCAGTCAGGTTTGCATACCTCCCAAAATTCTTCACAGCCATGGTTTTCCTTAGTACATGACCACTGGCTGCCCAATTTCAAGGGTTGTTTCCTGCCTTAGCTCTTAATTCAGTGCATCCAGGTTTGTAATGTCCAATATGCCAGTCTATTAAATTTTCTTTAAATTGCACGTAATGAGTTCTAGGAATTCAAATCTGAGCTCAACAGTGCAAAATATTCAGGGCTGAAGTTTGGGATTTTCCCTGTTGCTTCCTTAGTCAGGGCATATGAATTGCAAATCACCTGAGGGGGCCTAGTTCCCTCCCCCTTGGAATCTGTTGGAAGTTGGTCCCACAAAGCTTTGGTGCAATAGAGCAAAAATCAGCCTGGGGGGAACTTTACTAAAGGTAGGTGGAGGGGATAGACTCTGAATGGTGTGAATGGTGTGTGTGTGTGCATATGCAGCTATTTCTACAAAACAGGCAATACAAACATTCTGGAAAAGTTTTCCCTCCCACCAGATAGAAGTCCAAGATGTTCAGTATTTGTTCTGCCACATATTCCCATCTCTCCATTAATACATTCAACTGGCTTGTTACAATACAAATGGGGCAAGAAAGAAAAGTTTACAATGAGTTTCCACCCTCCCCCCATAGTCTTAATTTTCTCTTCTGAGGCTTCGCATGGCACCACCTTCCTTCTGCAGCTCTCACAGGCATCTGGGGAAATGGTAGGACTTGGGAAGATGCATGGTGGCTTTTTAGTGGATGGCTGGATTCAAACTCAATCCCATGGCTCAAATGGATGGAGGCAGCATCTGGGTCTGTGTGTTGTGCTTCCAAAGGCTTGGGAGAGGGTTTCAGGGCTGAAAGATACAAGAACAAGGTCTCCCCCCCCCTTTTCTGGACAGACTCTACCAGGAGAGGCAGACAAAAGGTTTGGAGAACAAAGAGCAGGAAAAGAATTGGAAGGGGGGTAGTTTGCAGGCAGTTTGAAAATGCTGAAAACTCCAAATAATTTTAAAAGCCTAATATTTTAAGGTGTGCAACTTGCCAAGGGTAGGAGAACATTTATTCTAAAATAGACCACATCATTTTAGAGATTAGAAAATGCTTATTTGTTGCAGAAAAGTTTCATAGTAGCATCACCAATAAGTGATAGGATACAAAAAGTAACTTTAAAAAGTTATTTCCCCACACAAGCAGACTTGAGTTTCGAAAGGCTCTTGTAGATAGACACACAGAGAGAAGGAGGAATACAAACAAACAAACACAATTCTTTTTCTTCACTCTGTTTGTTGGCCAGACAAACAGAGTGAGGTTTTTCCTTTTTGTGGCTTATTTTAAGCAGAATTTCTAGCAGACTTTAAAATTCTTTTTCCTTTGGATTTGAAACAGTTAACAGTCACAGTTTTACACATCCTGGTCGGCACAAACTTGTTTACGCCAATCTATTTTCTCTTCTGACTTCCGCATACCTTGGCCTACTGCAGCTGGTGACTCAGCCTAACAGGCCAGATAACCCAATGACTCCAACATAAGTAAAGTGTTAAATCTAGCATATATATGTGCATTTTTATATCTTCCTTTCTCAATACTGTATATGGTGGAAATAGTATGTTTTCTTCAGACAGCTGCAGCAGCTTATTTCTTTCCAAACCAAACCAGTTAGAACATCACAACTTCAGACACTGTGAAGTCTACACAGCTACCCAGGCCATCATTTAAACTTGACATATGGGGAGCTGGGGGAGTGATTCCCAAATAAGCTAGTAAGTACTAACCCTCTTCAAGTATTAAGATAAAACAGTGATATTCTACTCATATTCAAGACGACTGGAAAGAAATGTGGTGGTCCTAGTCCCCCTTGCACTGTCTTCTGTGTATAAAAAAACAGTTGCAGTAAAGAAAGCTCTCCCTGAAGTTAAAATGTAGAAAATCATGATTCTTGTTGATGAGGTATGTCTCTTTGGATAGGTCTATTTACTACAGGCATTCACCTATGCATGTGGATGGGGCTAGCACAGGGGCCTTCAAACTTGACCCTTTTATGACTTGTGGACTTTTAACTCCCAGAATTCCTCAGCCAGGCATGCTGGCTGAGGAATTTTGGGAGTTGAAGTCCACAAGTCATAAAAGGGCCAAGTTTGAAGACCCCTGGGCTAGCATATTCACTTTGCTCCTCCTTAATACATATAAGAAGGTCACCATTCTATCTGGAATAACAGTAGGTTTCTATGAAACCCATCTATCCTGCATATGTCTATAATGAGAGAAGGGAAAATTAGTACCTTACATGATTTGTGCTTTATCAAAATTGCATTGCTGTTCTTCCTGATATGCAGGTTCTGAGGTTTTGCTGGTTAAAGAAATACAGGAAACCAGAAAGTGCCTTTAAGCTTTACGTTGTTATTCACCTGAATAGAGACGGACTCCTCTAAATGAGGGGAGCCATGAATGACAAGAAATTCTTGTATTTATTTGTATAATTACGTAAGCAACCCATCCAGCAAAGCTGACACACATAAGATAAAGATTGCACCCAGTAAGTCTGGCACACTGTAGATAAGAAGGGAGAAAGCAGAAGTAGCTAAACATGTTCCCATTGGAGTGTTCCTTAAAGATATTGTATGTTCTTGGGTGGGTTAGGACATTGGGTGTTGTCTTTGCTATCCTTTCCTGACCCTGCATCCAGGATTACGAGTGACCAAAGAGAGAGAAGCCATCTATATGTATTCACAATTAATACTGTCCCCTAATTCCTGGTCATCATTCCTTACCATCTGAATGCATTTGTTTTCCCTATTTGAATACTTGCAAAGTTGTCAGATATTTGCATTAATAAAAACTGCAGATGCTGTTGGAAATTAGCACTAGTTTTATGAGATTTCTGTTCTGAGAAACATTGGAATTTTTTCAGTTCAAATAGTGCAGATGTATGTTGTCTGGAGAAGTCCTAATGCCCTCATTTCTATGAGTTCATAGAGTTTAACATTTGTTCTCAGGGTTGCTTATATTTATCAACTTGCTTTGGTTTTACCTTTCATATCTGCTATAGCTACATGGAAAGTTCCATGACAGCTTCCAGAGAGATCATCAACTTGTATCAGATTCCTCAGTAGGAGCATACTGTTGCTTTGTAAAGATTGTCATGTTTAGCAAAGAAATGAAAGTATGCCAATAATCACTTGATTAGTTTTTTTAATCACCTGCTACTAGAGTAAAGAGATGCAGATATGGGTGTCTCATGCTAAGTTGCAGCACTGTAGTATGCCGTTGGGAATTATGGCTGAATTTTCTATGAATCCAGTCACAGTTGGAAAAAAATGAATTTGGTTTTTTTAAAAGTTGGGAACCTTTCTTAGAATAATATGAAGATATGAAAAGAATAATTTTATCCTCTGCAAGATAAAATAGAGGCATTCTATTATTTGCTACTAGAGCCCTTCTAGATGCTTGTGAAATCAGAATACTTTAAACACCAGGGTTCATTTAATACAATTAAGTATTAAATAGTATTACTAAAATAGTTGCTTAATTACAAATGGTTATTCAGAATAGTTATGACATACTTCTTTTTCTAGACATGGTATACTAATTACATTTTATCTTTGTTCTTTGGCACCCAAAGAATTACAAACACTAAGTAATCAATATTACTAAATTTAGAATTTAGATAATTTTCCTTAGGCCTGCCACATAGGCCTGTGAGAAGGAAGTAATGAATTGATAAGGGCAGTGAAATATCCATATAATCCTGCAATAGTAAGATTCATAAGAAAAGCAACTCATGTATAAGATAAAGCAGAGAGAAATTCTGAAAGCCTTTGAAGATTTTGTTATCATACTCTACAACATACAACATTATTCCTAGAATCCTACTCAAATATCTGGCAGGTTGGGACTGAATATATACTTCAATCCTAAATATATGGGGAGGGGGCATTGGTGGAATGATGCCTTATATTATATTATCCTTAGTGCCCTCACTGGCATATTGAATATATACGTGCAAAGAATAAATTCTGTTCTACTTGAATAGTGAGCTAATATGGATCTGCCTTGTATTTAAATGTCAGCTACATATTCAGTAGATAAACAAGAATAATCACTATAGTTATTTGTAGTTGCTACATAATTTTACCTATGGTGACTTTCTATTTACATGTTTAACACATGAGATAAAGCAGGACCATACTATGAAAGGTATGCAATAAAGAGTGGCATTTAATTATGTCATATTTGTAGGTCTATTACTAACAATTGCATGATGAAGAAAGATCAGTTTGAGGATCAGTGATACCTTCTTTTTCTTTTTTATAAAAACAAAAATGTAGGATTATAAAATTGGAAGGGCCATTGAATCTAACAGTTTTCAAGAATAACATTGTCCAATCCATTTCTATGTCATCTGCAGATTGAAAAGTATCCCATCTACCATGTAAAGGGCATGGATGGTGCTGAAAAGCCCACAACCCAGATCTGAACTTTTGGGTACCCTACTCAGTGCCTCTTACCAATCTGATAAGGAGCAATTCATGAGCACTTTTTAATATGTTTTGTTAAAATATTTCACAAGGCAAAGTAATAAAAATACAATTATATGTAACAGCAAAGAGAATTTAAAAAATAAACATAATATCAAAATTAACATGTGTAGCAATTTTTAAAATAAAAAGGGGGCTAGAAGCTTGGTAATTAATTCCAAAAAACCAAACATATTGCTAAATCTTCATTGTCCTCTTGTCCCAAAAAAATTAATTTAATACATTTAAACAATTCATTGCTGCAAACCAGGTGTGGATTTTTTTCTTTCCAATACAATATAGTATTTTTAGTCGATCCCAAGGCTTGAAAAAATTATTGATTTCTTAATAATTTCCAAATCCTAAGGATATAACTACAAAGAATTCATGCTTCTTAATATAAAGTAATTGATTCTAAGTCATATTAATAATTCTGTTGATGTCAGCTCCAAATGCAACAGTAATAGGAGGCAATCAAACCATGTATCTTAATGTTCCAACTTTTGGGATAAATTTCCAATAGCAGGTGATTGTAAATAGCCCCTATTAAATATTCTCTGAGATGTCCAATATCCTCCTTTTAAAGTTATAGATTACAGTGTTCATGTTGTTTAATATGTTCTTTCATTGATTTACCAGAACAAGACATTCTAGCTTGTTATTCCAAAGGTCACATAAATAACTAATGTCAAATTCATCAGTGTCTGATAAGATGGGTTACTGGCTTAGGTTCCATGAATAATTCCTCCAAAACTACTAACTGCTGTGGATCTTCAGAAGCAATAACTGCCTATGGAGCAAATAAATGAAACAATGTGCCTAAATATGAATATACTGCTTGAATATATTTTCTGTAAAATTCTCTGGAGAAGTTCAAACTTATTTCTAATTCTGTAAAAAAATTCTATTAAAGTTTTAAAAGTGGTTTCTTCGGAGTTGAGTTGATTCTAAGTAGTAATATTGCAAGAGGTCCAGTTTACAAATCTTTCTTCCCTTTTAGATTCTACTTATTCCATTCTGTTCTTCATCCAGAACAGATAGGTCACTATCTAAATTTGTTAAATAAATCAATAAATGTGTAATCTGGGAGTATCCTATGTTCTAAGAATTTTATAGATGAGTTGGTAATATTTATATCCTTCACCCAATATTTACGGTACCATATATTTCTTGCAGTTTTTGAGCCAGCTTTACAGCTACTTAATTGTCATGTCAACTAGATGAAAGATTTGCAGAACTTCAGATCTGAAACTGAAAAGATACTGCAGAGTGGATAATACACAATGCCTATTTGGAATCTTCTTTTAAAAAGTTGCTTCTTTTCATAGGCCTGCATGGTAACTGCATAATCTTAGGAAAATGTGAAAGTGTATGATGTGCTTTGAAAAGAGTGTATATTCTCTATTGTTACTTAGCTAAAATGTGTATTTTCTTGGAATTGTGCAGCAACTATGGAAGCCCAGTAAAAGATGCAACTATTTTATGAAGGTGCTGACATGTCCAGCACATGTATACATGTGTGTTCCAAGGCATCAGATCTGAAGCATTTCATCTCCATAATGTAAACCATACTTGACTAGTTAGTTATCATTGTGTTCTTTGTCAAATACTTTGTTGAAGTCAAGCATTCTAGGACTATGTTGAGGAAGCTGCTTAATTAAAAATGAGTCTGAGAAAACTTCTACATTGCAACAGTAAGCTGAGTTCCAGTGATCACTGTGTTGTTTTCAGGATGCTTATATTTTATGATCTTCTCTAGGATCTCCCTAAGTTTCAGTCCGATTCTAGTTTTGAAATTAGAGACAATTATCCTCAAATTTCTCAAAGATAATTCATAAAGTTTTACCAGGTCATAAGCAACTTCAGTCAGTATCCTAAATAGGCATTCCATCTTTCTGTTTCAAGCATCACTTTTACTCTTCAGTCTGTTCTTTTCAATTTCTTCTTCTTCTTCTTCTCCTCCTCCTCCTCCTCCTCCTCCTCCTCCTCCTCCTCCTCCTCCTCCTCCTCCTCCTCCTCTTCTTCTTCTTCTTCTTCTTCTTCTTCTTCTTCTTCTTCTTCTTCTTCTTTTCTTCAGCTTTTTTGATAACAAGATAGGCTAGTAAGTTTCTATCATCCATCTTGAGCGATTAAATCCTCCATCACTATATCTGCATGCCTATGAAATATCTGCAATTTATTTCTGGAAAGTATTGTTTATATTTTTGGACTAGTCACTGACTTCAATAAGAATTATTTTTCTTTATATTTTATATTTTATTCTCCTAATAAATAACTGGCAACAAACTGCCTTGTATCTCATCTACTATTTATTTTAATACAGATGTTCTCTGCAATATTGTTCTCATTTCCTTGAATTTCTGTGGGAAATAATATCATAGAATACAACTCCTCCTTTCTATTTTACTTCTATTCCCCTTGAACAAATTGTATCTTTCAATTGCTATTTTCCAATCATGGGAGTCACTCCACCAGCGTATTTAGATATGCTTGCCTTCCCGTTCTTGTTTATGTTTCATACTCTGAGCTTCAGTGTGTACATAGGAAAAGCTAGGCATTTTATAAGTCAATATTCTTTCAGATTTTTAGTGTGCACTGTAAAGGAAATTGCTGTAACAAGGCTTTTCTCTGAATCTTTACTTCAGGGGTTTTCATTTCACAGGAATTAGTTCAGTTTAAAGACTTCATGATCAATGAAATCTATATGCTGCCTCTTTTAGGCCTTAAGAAAAATATCCAGATGGAAGGATTGCTGCTTCTCCAAGATTCAGTCAAGAAATGAAAGTTGTTGAATCCACTCAACTTTTAGTTGTGTTTCATAAGTAACCATTTCTCCTCTTTTGCTCCCATTCATAACCCAGGGAATTTTCCTCCGCGACAAGAATAATGGAGGAATCTGAATGATGTATCAAACTCTTCTATATATATAGGACATTATTTCCAGTCTTTTCAGTCAAATAAAAATATTTTCAAATAAACATCATAAGCTCCACAGTTCTATTTTGTATGTAGTTGTTGATCACAATTGCTGATATTACCTTTCAGAATCCCCCGTTTTGTAATTATTATTTTTACCCACAAAATAGTATGGAAATTATTAAAAACACAACAAAATTGTAGCCCTGACATTATAAAGGGTTTTATTTGTCTTATTCTGTTGACCCAAAGCAAAGACAAGCCATGGTTGCATTTTAATTAAGGATAGATTATTTAAAAACAAAGATGCAGTGATCATATTCAGGATGATTGCCTGCCTGCTATCTTGCTAAATTCCTCCTCTCATTAACCTAATCTATTTGGAAGGTAAGAAGGAGTTGTATTATATGGCATCATGCTGCTGGAACTGAATTCATGTCATGTCATTTAGGTTAACATGACAAGGTTGTTCGTTATTCATATATATATAAGTTTTCGCGGGTATTTGTATGTAAGTCTTTGGTTGTTCAGGTTTTCTCCCGCGTAAAATTGGAAGTGTCTTGGCGACGTTTCGACGAAGTCCCATTCGTCATCTTCAGGCTGGTGTTTTCAACTTCATGCTTCGAGGAGCAATGTGTGATCGTAGCTGTTTCTTCCTTTTAACTGCTAGTAGGGGTATGAACTGATTGGATGAGAGCTTGGCTGTGTTCTGATTGGATAGAGGTGTGTTCTGATTGGTTAGGAGCTTGGCTGTGCTCTGATTGGATGGGGAGGTTGGCTGTGCTCTGATTGGTTGGGGGAGTGTTCTGTTTGGGTGTGGGCTTTGTTGTGCTCAGGTTAATCTGAGTTGCAGGAGGATGTGACCTACATATATATATATATATATATGTATGTATGTATGTATGTATGTATGTATATATGTAGATCTTTGGTTGTTCGGGTTTTCTCCCGCGTAAAATTGGAAGTGTCTTGGCGACGTTTCGACAAAGTCCCATTCGTCATCTTCAGGCTGGTGTTTTCAGCTTCTTGCTTTGAGCAGCAATGTGTGGTCTTAGCTGTTTCTTCCTTTTAACTGCCAGTGGGGGTATGAACTGATTGGATGGGAGCTTGGCTGTGTTCTGATTGGGTGGAGGTGTGTTCTGAATGGTTAGGGGCTTGGCTGTGCTCTGATTGGCTGTGCTCTGTTTGGTTGTGCTCAGGTTAGTCTGAGTTGCAGAGGGGTTTAAGATTTTGGGCTGCCTTGCTATTGTTTGGCTTCATGTTCGTGGTCGAGCCTCCTCTTCATGGAGGGTCTCAGTTTGCTTCATGTATGGATTGGAGGGGTTTAAAGTGGCTAATGATGCAGCTGTGGTCTGGCTTCTGGTTTGTGGTCGTGCCTCGTCATCGGTGTGGCTTTGGGTTTGTTTTTTGCGTGGATGTGTGGTGGTGACATCCTGTGTGGTTTTTGTGAGTGTGGGTCTGGTATCATTTTTTGTGTTAGGGAGTCGTTTGTCAATAAGGGCGGGTTTCCAAATGGTTGGTAGGTGGGAGGTATCATCTCGCTTGTTCATGCTGTGTGGGCGTTTTTCTATCTCGATGGCTTCTCTGATTATTCTGTTATTAAAATGTTCACTTTTGGCAATGGTTCTGGTATTTTTAAAGTCAATTTCATGTCCTGTGGCTTTAAGGTGTTGGACCAGGGAAGATGTTGGTTCCTCTTTTTTGACTGAGTTCTTATGTTCTTCAATGCGTGCACTTATTCTTCTGTTGGTTTGTCCGATGTATGTGGTGGGACAAGTGGTGCATGGGATTTCGTATACTCCTTGATTTTCTAATTCAATTTTATCTTTGGGGTTTCTAAGGATGGTGGATATTTTTCTGTTTGTGCAGAATGCTGTTTTGATGTTGTGTTTGGAGGATCTTACTGATTCTGTCTGTGGTGCCTTTTATGTATGGGAGGAGGGCTTTGCCGTTTTCTTGTTCTTTGTCTTGGATTTTAGTGGGGGTTTCTTTTTGGATTAGGTTTGTAATCTTATTTCTATGGAAGCTTCGATGTCATATCCCTCTTCACCCAAGTGCCTATCAAAGAAGCCTTGACAACTATTCAGAACAAATATAAACCCCCCAAACACATCTTAGATCTGACCAACCACTGCCTATCCAACACATACTTCATCTATAATGGACAAAAATACAAACAAACAGAAGGAGCACCCATGGGATCACCCCTCTCACCTGTCATTGCCAACCTCTACATGGAACACTTTGAAACCCAAGCTCTAGAAAAATCAGATCACAAACCCAAACTCTGGCTCAGATACGTAGATGACACCTTCATAATCTGGCCACATGGGAAAGAAAAACTGGACAACTTCCTCACACACCTCAACAGCCTACACCCCAAAATACAGTTCACCATGGAAACAGAAGCTAACAACCAACTTCCCTTCCTGGATGTCTTAGTCTACAAGAAATCCAATGGCTCCCTAGGACACACCATCTACCAGAAGAAAACACACACAAACCGCTATCTGCACGCTCTCTCACACCACCACCCAGCACAGATCAACTCTGTAGCCAAGACACTCATCTCCAGAACAAAACGCTTAGCTGACGAACAACACCTAAAACCCGAACTACACACTCTCACCAATGTACTAACATCCAATGGATTCCATCGAAATAAGATTACAAACCTAATCCAAAAAGAAACCCCCACTAAAATCCAAGACAAAGAACAAGAAAACGGCAAAGCCCTCCTCCCATACATAAAAGGCACCACAGACAGAATCAGTAAGATCCTCCATAAACACAACATCAAAACAGCATTCTGCACAAACAGAACAATATCCACCATCCTTAGAAACCCCAAAGATAAAATTGAATTAGAAAATCAAAGAGTATACGAAATCCCATGCACCATTTGTCCCACCACATACATCGGACAAACCAACAGAAGAATAAGTGCGCGCATTGAAGAACATAAGAACTCAGTCAAAAAAGAGGAACCAACATCTTCCCTGGTCCAACACCTTAAAGCCACAGGACATGAAATTGACTTTAAAAATACCAGAACCATTGCCAAAAGTGATCATTTTAATAACAGAATAATCAGAGAAGCCATTGAGATAGAAAAACGCCCACACAGCATGAACAAGCGAGATGATACCTCCCCCCTACCAGCCATTTGGAAACCCGCCCTTATTGACAAACGACTCCCTAACACAAAAAATGATACCAGACCCACACTCACAAAAACCACACAGGAGGTCACCACCACACATCCACGCAAAAAACAAACCCAAACCCACACCGATGACGAGGCACGACCACAAACCAGAAGCCAGACCACAGCTGCATCATTAGCCACTTTAAACCCCTCCAATCCATACATGAAGCAAACTGACACCCTCCATGAAGAGGAGGCACGACCACGAACGCGAAGCCAGAAAATAGCAAGGCAGCCCAAAATCTTAAACTCCTCTGCAACTCAGACTAACCTGAGCACAACCAAACAGAACACTCCCCCAGCCAATCAGAGCACAGCCAAGCCCCTAACCATTCAGAAAACACCTCCACCCAATCAGAACACAGCCAAGCTCCCACCCAATCAGTTCATACCCCCACTGGCAGTTAAAAGGAAGAAACAGCTAAGACCACACATTGCTGCTCGAAGCATGAAGCTGAAAACACCAGCCTGAAGATGATGAATGGGACTTCGTCGAAACGTCGCCAAGACACTTCCAATTTTACGCGGGAGAAAACCCAAACAACCAAAGGTCTACATACAAATACCCGCGAAAACCTCAGAAAACGTGTGTGTGTGTGTGTGTGTGTGTGTGTGTGTGTGTGTGTGTATATATAGGTCTTTGGTTATTTGGGTTTTCTCCCGCATCAAATTGGAAGTGTCTTGGCGACGTTTCGACAAAGTCTCATTCATCATCTTCAGGCTGGTGTTTTTGGCTTCGTGCTTCTAGGAGCAATGTGTGATCGTAGCTGTTTCTTCCTTTTAACTGCCAGTGGGGGTATGAACTGATTGGATGAGAGCTTGGCTGTGTTCTGATTGGATGGAGGTGTGTTCTGATTGGTTAGGAGCTTGGCTGTGCTCTGATTGGATGGGGGGTTGGCTGTGCTCTGATTGGATGGGGAGTTGGCTGTGCTCTGATTGGTTGGGGGAGTGTTCTGTTTGGGTGGGGGCTTTGTTGTGCTCAGGTTAGTCTGAGTTGCACGGGGATGTGAGATGGTGAGCTGCATTGCTATTGTTTGGCTTCACGTTCGTGGTCGTGCCTCATCTTCATGGTGGGTGTCAGTTTGCTTCATATATGGATTGGAGGAGTTTAAAGTGGCTAATGATGCAGCTGTGGTCTGGCTTCTGGTTTGTGGTCATGCCTCATCATCGGTGTGGGTTTGGGTTTGCTTTTTGCATGGACGTGTGGTGGTGACATCCTGTGTGGCTTTCGTGAGTGTGGGTCTGGTGTCATTCTGTCTGTTAGGGACTCGTTTATCAATAAGGGCGGGTTTCCAAATGGCTGGTAGGCGGGAGGTATCATCTCATTTGTTCATGCTGTGTGGGCATTTTTCTATCTCAATGGCTTCTCTGATTATTCTGTTATTAAAGTGTTCAGTTTTGGCGATAGTTCTGGTCTTTTTAAAGTCAATTTCATGTCCTGTGATTTTAAGGTGTTGGACCAGGGAAGAAGTTGGTTCCTCTTTTTTGACTGAGTTCTTATGTTCTTCAATGCGTGCACTTATTCTTCTGTTGGTTTGTCCGATGTATGTGGTGGGACAAATGGTGCATGGGATTTCATATACTTCTTGATTTTCTAACTCTATTTTGTTTTGGGGGTTTCTTAGGATGGTGGACATTTTTGTGTTTGTGCAGAATGCTGTCTTAATGTTGTGTTTGTGGAGGATCTTGCTGATTCTTTCTGTGGTGCCTTTTATGTAAGGGAGGAGGGCTTTGCCATTTTCTTGTTCTTTGTCTTGGATTTTAGTGGGGGTTTCTTTTTAGATTAGTTTGGTAATCTTATTTCTTTGGAATCCATTGGATGTAAGTACATTAGTGAGTGTGTAGTTCGGTTTTTAGGTATTGTTCATCAGCTAAGCGTTTTGTTCTAGAGATGAGTGTCTTGGCTACGGAGTTGATCTGTGCTGGGTGGTGGTGTGAGAGAGCGTGCAGATAGCCGTTTGTGTGTGTTTTCTTCTGATAGATGGTGTGTCCTAAGGAGCCATTGGATTTCTTGTAGACTAAGACATCCAGGAAGGGAAGTTGGTTGTTAGCTTCTGTTTCCATGGTGAACTGTATTTTGGGGTGTAGGCTGTTGAGATGTGTGAGGAAGTTGTCCAGTTTTTCTTTCCCATGTGGCCAGATTATGAAGGTGTCGTCTACGTATCTGAGCCAGAGTTTGGGTTTGTGATCCGATTTTTCTAGAGCTTGGGTTTCAAAGTGTTCCATGTAGAGGTTGGCAATGACAGGTGAGAGGGGTGATCCCATGGGTGCTCCTTCTATTTGTTTGTATTTTTGTCCGTTATAGATGAAGTATGTGTTGGATAGGCAGTGGTTGGTCAGATCTAGGATGTGTTTTGGGGGGTTATATTTGTTTTGGATAGCTGTCAAGGCTTCTTTGATTGGCACTTGGCTGAAGAGGGATAAGACAAAACAGAGTTAGAAAATCAAGGAGTATACGAAATCCTATGCACCGCTTGTCCCACCACATACATCGGACAAACCAACAGAAGAATAAGTGCACTCATTGAAGAACATAAGAACTCAGTCAAAAAAGAGGAACCAACTTCTTCCCTGGTCTAACACCTTAAAATCGAGATAGAAAAACGCCCACACAGCATGAACAAACGAGATGATACCTCCCGCCTACCAGCCATTTGGAAACCCGCCCTTATTGACAAACGAGTCCCTAGCACAAAGAATGACACCAGACCCACACTCACGAAAGCCACACAGGATGTCATCACCACACGTCCACGCAAAAAGCAAACCCAAACCCATACTGATGATGAGGCACAACCACAAACCAGAAGCCAGACCACAGCTGCATCATTAGCTGCTTTAAACCCCTCCAATCCATACATGAAGCAAACTGACACCCACCATGAAGATGGGGCACGGCCACGGACGCGAAGCCAAGCAATGGCAATGCTCACCATCTCACATCCCCCTGCAACTCAGATTAACCTGAGCACAACAAAGCCCACACCCAAACAGAACACTCTCCCAACCAATCAGAGCACAGCCAACCCCCCATCCAATCAGAGCACAGCCAAGCTCCTAACCAATCAGAACACACCTCCATCCAATCAGAACACAGCCAAGCTCTCATCCAATCAGTTCATACCCCCACTGGCAGTTAAAAAGAAGAAACAGCTACGATCACACATTGCTTCTAGAAGCACGAAGCCAAAAACACCAGCCTGAAGATGATGAATGAGACTTTGTCGAAACGTCACCAAGTCACTTCCAATTTGACGCGGGAGAAAACCCAAATAACCAAAGATCTACATACAAACACCCGCGAAAACCTCAGAAAACAAATATATTTGTTATTCGGGTTTTCTCCCGCGTCAAATTGGAAGTCTCTTGGTGACGTTGAATTTTTAATGTTTCTAATAAAATTGACATAATAGATTTTAACCCTACCTAAAATTATTTTCTCCCCCTTTCCCTCATTCATACCTGTTATTTATACAAATAAAATATATGAATTTATGCTGAAACTAATAGGTTTGACAACAACTTTAAAAGTGCTGAAAGAACTATTCCCAAACAATTGTCTTTTCAAACAAATTAAAATCTCCAATTATATCTTCAATTACTCCCATAATATATGCTCACTCTTCTTATTCTTCACCTGTTCCTTATCCCTATCATAATAGTATGCTGTAGGGCACTACATAGAATTAAACTTAAATTTCTTTTTAAACTTACCATATCAAGCACTAGTGCCAATGAATCTCAAAGATGTTATTTAAGATTCGGACAAAATTATGTTGATTGAAATATTTTTCAGGTTCTGAAACCTCATATCCTTAATATAGAATAAGATGTACATTTTAAGTCATGAATATACTGTACATTTATTTCTGTAGCCTATAGGACTGAAACTCTATTTCTGCTTCTCTTGGCTGAATTTCTTGCAGTAAGGTTAGGTGATATTAAGAAGCATTCTTAACACAACCATAAGAAGGTCTATGCTTCTATTTTTTTCATGCACTAGTTTTCAGTAATTGCAGAGATGAAACGATGTTCATATTCCTCTCACTGTTACAGTAACCAATAAATTTGATACACCTCTAAATCATGACAGGATTGGTTGTTTAAAATCTATTTTGGTATTCCCCTCATAATGTGGAACCATGTTGCCTTCAGTGTATTTAGTGTACAAAATTAAAGTGCTCATTTTCGATCAAAAGCAAGCTTTGTCAGTTTTTAATTCTTGAAAATAAAATTTAGCTGTTCAGTTTTTCCAGTTAAAGTTCTGGAGGCAATTCTTCCTATTTAACTATTATTATAATCATCTGCTGATTTGTCTATACATTTTTCCATTTCTACTTTTTTTTATTTCTACTATTTCCAACAATGATTATTACAGTATGGTAAAATGGTATATGTATGTAGATAATGAATGTACGGAAGTGAACAACAACCCCCCCCCCAATATCAACATCCCAATGTATATTTTAAATAATCACATAAAATCAGTTTCTTGGTTAAAAGCAAATAGGAAGAATTAGATCAGTGCTTCTCAACGTTTGTGTGACGGCGACCCCCGTCACACAAACGTGCCATGCATGCGCGCCGGCGCCCCCATGCGCGGCGGTGCCCCCATGCGCGGCAGTGCCCCACATGCATGCGCAGCACGGCGCCACACACATGCACGGCGCCACACGCATGCGCGGCGCAGCGCCACACGCAGGTGCGGCGCCACCCCATGTGCACGTGCGTGGCGCCGCCCCCATGCGCATGCGCGGCACCCCAAAGCGCGTGTGTGCGCGGCGGCGCCCCCCGAGGGGGAAAAATGGCGGATCGCCTTGTTTGGCGACCCCCGAGAAATGGTCGATCGACCCCAAATGGGGTCGCAACCCATAGGTTGAGAACCGCTGAATTAGATCTTCCAAACCACTTGACCCTATAATAAAAAATCAGATCTCTTAACATATTTGCAGAGGACATTCCACAATCTAGCATCATAGCTCCTACTTCAGCAGTGCGTTGGACTAGAAGACCTCTAAGGTCCCTTCCAACTCTACTCTGATTGATTGATGGATTGATTTAGCATACAGTGGTTGATAACACTTGTTACAATAATAGAATATCTCCTGAAGCAATCCAGGAATTCATGGCTATCATAACAGCCAAAGATCTGACTCAAATGTGGTATTACACTTAATAAAGATGTGTCCTTTGTTATAATGGATAATGTTAATGTCATAATGACTTCAACCAGATGTGCCAGAACTGCTGTCGCTAAGCAATGCAATTACATGATGTTGTGTTTTACAACAACAACCCTTAGCAATGGAAATTCCAGTCTCAGTTACCATTGTTAAGAGAAGGCTACCTGTACAAGTAGTCTTCAATTTACAACCCAATCACCTAGCAACTGTTTGAAATTACCACTGATCACTCTTGAGGTCCTTATGATTTGGTTCTTAAGTACCAACAATTGCCCCCCCCCCAGTTCACATGACTGCATATTGGGCACTTGGCAGTCAGCCCACATTTGCAAACATTTGCAGCATTTCACAGTGTTGTGACCACATTTCATGACACTTTTGCCATTTACTTCTGGCTTTTAGACAAACCAGGTCATAGCAGATCATTGGTTCACTCAACAACCATCATGATAGGCAAGCTCCATTCTGGTCCTAAGTCAAGGACTACCTGTATGATTTTCTTTATCAATTAAAGTGCAATATACATTAAATCAATGTGAAATCTTTAATTCAGGGGTCCTCAACCTATGGACTATGGCCTACTAGTGTGTTGTTAGGGGTTTGCAACTGGGACATGGAAACAGCCGACAAGTGTGCAAGCAGCATGCGTGGGTACATACGCTCCATTTGCAGGAGTAGCAGGCACACATGTTGGCTGCTCATACAAATGGAGCTACATGCATGCATTTGCTGACCACTTACGCAAGTCATCCCCTCCCTGCCGCCGGTCCACAAAGCCGGAAACATTGGGGAGCTCTACTTTAATTTATATACTATCTAATAAAGTTAAGATAACTTATTTTTTCCTTTCTTCTTTTTCCAGGTTGAATCTACCCAAAGCATGATTAGGATTTTGGGGCTCTCAGCCACATTACCTAATTATCTTGATGTTGCTACATTTCTGCATGTTAATCCCTATATTGGGTTGTTTTATTTTGATGGTCGTTTTCGACCTGTTCCACTTGGCCAGACATTTATAGGAATCAAGACAACCAATAAGGTAATATTTAATAATGGGATATGAAGTTGAATCCATTTTTCTCAAAAATATGTTTAAGCATGACTATTAAGGAATGTATGGTTCGCAGCTAAAAGGATCCAGATTTAACTTTTGACATTCTACATAAAGTTGCTACCTGAAACCTGAGAAGACGCAAACCATGATAGATAATTTTGATTAGGTTAGAGATAGGAGCACCATGGATCTCTAGATCTATCTTTTGGTGCTTAAGAACTCCATTTGTCCCACCTAATTCCTTTAATAAAAGAATAATCAGAAAAATAATATGCTACAAAGCATTATACCAATCTACAATATAATTATTTTCAGCAAAATATTTCGGCCCCTCAAAGTTATCACTGAGATGTAGAGAATATCCTGTAAATATCACCTAAATATCATCTGATATATGACTGTTTATGACTGGCCATGCTCACCCTGATAGGCAAGTCTTGTGTATATGAGATTAGGGGACTGAGAAAGAAACAGGAATATATCAAAACATTATTAACAATAAGCAGAGAGATATATTTACAGTTTGTTTGTACAGTATGCTTAAAAGTTTGTTAACCCTTTTGAATTTTCATTATTTCTGCATAAGTGTGACCTAAAATATTATCTGTTTCCCATGCAAATCCTAAAACTATATAGTTTTTTCCTTATATTTGCATGAATGTAAGCAATAATACTGTCTAATATTTGTTTTGTTTTCAATAATTACCTAAGTAATTCTGAAAATCTACAGCATCAAAGTTATTGATAGCTTATCTATTGCAAATTGGGAACTCTGACTTACTAGTGAGTCCTTAGCTCAGTTTAAATTTGAATTTGCAACTAGTTCTATAACACTGTACAGAGTACATTGGTAGTACTATGTGAACCTCTTGTTTTCAATTGCTGTGGAATAGAAATGATTTGTGAGATATTGCATTTTTGTAACTGATAGTATTTAGTAATAGAGCAACTGTGCTATGTAGGAAGAATTAGTATTTAGCATTTTTTTTCCTCACTGACGATTCTAGTAATGTTATGCTTCAGTAAGCTTGGAATCAAGAATTCTGTGTAGGTGGTACTGAGTGTGTTTTGTTCTCATTTTTGCATAATTTGTTTATAAAGACAGATGATGTTTTTTATTTCTCCATACACCGGTAGATTATTTATTCAGTGTGGTCATTTACTGGTTTAGTCAGGATGTGCTCTGGACAGAATACCACTTCTGAGTTTGAATCTGCTAGCTTCATTCAACAATATTTCAATAATACATGGAATGAGAACAATCAGAGTTATCAAAAATACTAGCTGGTTTCAGAATGGGCTGAAGCACCTGGGATCACATTGCAAATATCCCCATAAAACAAGAGAGTTTCAAAAATACAGTTATTTTAGCTTTATTAATTATGCAGGCTTTTAGTTAGATAGATCACAAGAAATTGTGGACAGCCCTTAAAAACATGGTTATAACCAGTTCACATCTGCATAGGAAGAATTTATGTGCTGACAGCTAAAGTGGAAATGTGGAATAGCTAATTGATTCAAAATTGAGAAAGGTATGTGCCAAGACTGCATACCGGCCCACTTTCATTTTAACTTATATTGGGAACTTACAATGAGAACTATTTCATTAGAAGAAGTATAATGTGGAATTAAAATTGATGGAAGAAATATTAATCTTAGATTAGATGAACTTAGATAAAGTTTGGTAGCTGGAAGTGAGGAAATCTCAAGGAATCTCTTGCTAAAGGTAAAAGAGAAAAATGGGGAAGGTGATCTACTGATCAGTATTTTTTCTTAAAAACAAAAAAAAAGACCTCAACTACTAGTGCCAATACAACCCAGTTAGCTGAAGGGGGCAGTCTCTTGTCTCTGATCTTTCAGTCATAACGTGACTATGACAGCTGGACCATCAAAAAAATCAGCACCTTTGAAGTCTGAGGCTGGAGAAACTGGTTGAGAGACCATTGATAGCAATAACAAATTAGTCAGTACTAGCTGAAGTAAATTCAGGCAGCTCATTGAAAGCATCAGTAATGAAGCTAAAGCTTATATATTTTAGACATGTAGTGCAAAAAAACGTCAGTGAAGATCCTGATTCATGAAAGAACTGAAGCCAAGACAAAAGGCAAGATTGATAGATATTATCGGTATCAAAAAAGCAGTTCCTAACTGGAGATCATCCTAACTTACTGTTATCAAACGGTCATGAAGGACCAGAAATGACTGAGCAACAGCAACGTTTTCATTTTAAGTTGTGTTTTTTCTTAACCATTAATTTATGTTTGAAAGTAATATATTCTATGTGTTTCTACCACTTATGGAAAGAGAAATACATAATGTCTTTTGTTTACCAAATGGTGGAAATATATGCATTTTAAAAATATGTACCATGTTTAAAAAAATAGATCAAAACCAAGACTATGATTCTAAAATAAAATTTTTGTCCTGAATTTCAGGTACAACAGCTGATTAAT
Organism: Crotalus tigris; assembly: GCF_016545835.1. NCBI lineage: Eukaryota > Metazoa > Chordata > Lepidosauria > Squamata > Viperidae > Crotalus > Crotalus tigris. Next base: position 250,735 of record NW_024097406.1, on the reverse strand, counting down.
ATGGATGAAGTTTGTTATGAAAATGTGTTGAAGCAAGTAACAGCTGGGCATCAGGTAAACTTGGCTTATTGTCTTTTATTCAGACTGTATCTGTGTATAACATCATCTAGAACAGGGGTCCCCAATACCCGGTCCATGGACCGGCACAGAGCCGCAGCACTAGGTCACACAAGCAAAGCCGCATCCGCGGTATGCAAGCAGTACATGAAACCACGCCCCCTCTCTCCACGGAACAGTGAGGACAATCAACCAGTGGAATAGCTTGCCTCCAGAAATCCTGGGCATTCCATCACTGGAGATTTTTAAGAAGAGACTAGACTAGGGGTGTCAAATTCACAACATCATGTGACATGCCATTACGTATCGTGACTTTTTCTCCATTCTTGGCAATGGGGTGGGCATGGTTTCAGCATGACGCATCCGGCCCATGGGCTAGCAGTTTGACACCCCTGGACTAGACAGTCACTTGTCTGACATGGTATAGGTTCTTTTGCTTGAACAGGCGGCTGGACTAGAAGACCTCCAAGGTCCCTTCCAGCTCTATTCTGTTCTGTTCTATTCTATTCCATTCCATTCTATTCTATTCTAAGTGGTTCCTGGTGCTCAAAAGTTTGGGGACCTCTGATCTAGAACTTATACTTTGCATATATCAATATTTTGATTTTTCTCAATTCCATTTGGAAATCAGATTAATCATCCTTCTGAAGATTTTGAATAAAGGATGTCTAAAAACAACAGATTGTGTAAGACAGCCTGTGGAATCAAAGATTATAGAATTGAAAAGTAGAATTTCTCATATGTTCTTGTTTTTCTTCTGTAATATTAAAAATATTAACCAATGTACCCTGACCTAATGAAATAATGTATTCTTCTGCAAACAGACTGCATCCTTATTTTAACAAATAAAACACTTAATTGGATTGTGGCCACATAATCCATGGAAAATGAGTGCTCTAACAAACACCTGCAATCTAATAGGGCTGCATGGTGTCTTCTAGTTTATCAGGTTGGTTGCCACAATTCCAGGAAACCCGAGTGGCCAAAATCTTGCCTTTCATTTCTTGATATGGACACACTTTTGTGGCAGACTTGATCAACTGAGACAGCCTAGCTATTTTATAATTCCAATATGTACATACTAGAGAGTGATCCAACCTAAAGTCACTGAATTTCACTTAAGGTTTTTGTGAAGTTTCTAAGATTTGGTTGCTCATATTATTTTCCCTCTGTCCCCAAGGATGCAGAATGCAACATATAGCATCCTATTGTAATGAAGTTGTGTAGTTGTATCCACATTTCTAAATATGAAAAGAGCAGCTGATTTATCAGTTTAGTACTTCATCATCCTATTAGTATCCAGTTATCTTTCATTCAGAGGTATGATATTTGGGAGACCCATTTTAAATTTCCAAAGTTCCCTGGGTAATTTGATCTGTTGGAAAGGAAGAATTCTGCCTACAAATTGGGGTTACCATTATGCTTGCAAATAATGTGATATCTGAGATATGTGAATTTGTATTAAGAGAAATTAAAAGTATATCTATTTTCAGCCTGGTAATTTGGGGAGAAAAGTTAAATACATGAAAACAATATGAGTAATGAAAATTAATTTGATTTCAGGGAATGGAGTCATTACATGAAGAAATGGGAATTATTAAGAAAAATAAAAGCAATAGGCTGTTTTTGGTGTTTGCTTTACCCTATTTTCCACTGATTAAAAAAAGAGGTTGAAAAATACATAACAAAACAATCCAGTTGTTTTTCTTTTCTGGCATAAACCACCTAGACAGTGGTTCCATAATAAAAACTATTCAATTTAATTCAGACGTCAGTTAAAACATGTCTATATTAAAGCAGGGGTGTCCAACTTTGTAGCTGTAAGATGTGTGGACTTCAGCTCCCAGAATTTTTCAGTCAGCCATGGTTGAGATCCTTGAATTAAATGCTATTTCTGAATACAACTGTATTCATTCATTTGGGATATCTGTTCTAGAAACTGATGAACTTTTACCTGCTTCTTCTGTACTCACTTCATATTTAAATGTTGCTTTCTTTCCTTTGAATATCACATTGCTATATTCATCTTCATTTTTTTCTTTGCCTAAAAATGTGTAATTCAGAATAAGTTCCGATACTTTGTAATAAATTATACGTTTGGAATGGCATAAAGACTACCAGAAGAGAACCTAGTGCCGACATAAGGTCTTGTTCATTTTTCTTTTAATCCTTCCTACTTTTCTTCTTTAAAATATGTCCTACGTGTGACCCAAACATTGATAACTAGTGCCTTTGAAAAGCTCCATAAAATGTTCTTGGCATATATTCAGTTAACTTCCTAATTGCATTTTTCTTTAAAAAGAAGAAAGAAGAACATTCTATCTGTCCTTCAGGAAAGCTTGTTCTAATGAGCATTCAGGAGATAATTCTTACTTACTTAACTTTATTGCAGTCATTAACCAGCACCAGAGAATTGGTATTCAAATATTCAAGATATCCAAAACTAAATTGACAATGTCAGGATAGTTAATAAAAGTGCATAAAGACAAAAAATATTGGCTAAAAGACAATGTTAAATCAGAATATGCTAAAAGTCTTGCACAGGCTACACATATACAATAGGAAGAAATTAATTTAACAATTGGGAAAATGTAAAGTTGGAATAGCAGTGTAAAATACAACTACTACACAAATAGGCGCAAATGCACACAAAATGTATATTTGTAAATCAAACAGTAAAATTATCTAAAAGGGATTTAAGCAGTGCTTTTTTTGTTAAAAAAAAAAAGTGCTGGAACTCACACACATCATACAACCTATCTTGCCTACCCTACAAGGTTCCATCCAAAAAAGGTGCCGGAACTCCGTTCTATGACAAAAATAGCCCTGGATTTAAGAATTACATATTTCTCTTATAGACCCCTGTCAAACCCCTGAGAAAAATATGGTACAATGGGTGTTCACTCCAAAGCCAATTTTTTTTTCCAAAAAGTTTTATTAATTTTCTATTATTACATTTGATTAGTGCTTAATAAATATCGTGTGGTCTGGGTTACTTTGTTTGCTTAATAATACAAGTTGCATTCTTAGTCTCTATCCCTTTTTTCCAACCATTGATAAAATAAATTCCATGTTTAAAAATATTCTTTATCTTCTTTCTCTTTGATCCTCAATATAAGTCTGTCCATTTTGGCACAGTCTAATATCTTCTTGATTACCTTTTCATCTAATGGTATTTCTTCATTTTCCAATGCTGAGCAAATACAATCCTCACTGCTGTTAGTACATGTACTGTTAAATATACACTTTGCTTATCAAATTTTTCTGGTATTATACCTAATAAGAAAAGTTCAAGTTTAACAAAGCCAATTGTTAATGCTGAACCTGGGCCATTTTTGGCTATCCATACTTAGGCAGGTTCACTTGCTCTTAATTGTTTGCCTGATTTTGCACAAAATAAGAGGCAACTCAGCTAAGACATTATGTATGAGAGAAAGAGAGTAAAGATAGAACCTCTTTAATAGTTCAAAGAATATATTGTAGATCAGGCATGTCAAACTTGTGACATCACGTGACGTTGCGCAATGTATCAGGACTTTTTCCCCATTGCCGGCAATGGGGTGAGCGTGGTTTCGGCATGACACATTTGGCCCGCGGTCCGGCAGTTTGACATGCCTGTTGTAGATGCAGATAATGAAGTCCTCAGTCTAACAAGATTATGTCTGTAGGTGTGAAATAATAAAAAGTCAGGTTGGATGAATTACCATGTGCCATTCTTGATTTTGGGCCTGATAGTATGTGACAATTCAACAATTATTTTTTATGAACTGGACTATTTTTCATGGATTAGAGTCATTAGGGAAAGGGACATACAAGTATAATAATAAATTTAATATGTTAAAAATAATAATTGAAGTTCTTTTTGCTGAATCAACTATCCAAATATGGCATATTTCTAAACCAATGACTCCAAGTCATTGTTCCAAGTTGTTCTTTACTATATAAACAAATTCATAGGAAAGAACCCGTCAAATCTGTTACTTGCATTATGGAATGAACACTATTTTTTTTTAAACTGCTGCAGTTGTAATATTTTTAACAATATTTGAAAAGTAAGCTCAATGTCAGTCAGATTTAACCAATTGATTGTTATAATGATGGAACCCTTCACTGTAGAAGGGTCTTCAGTTAGAGCCGGATGTTCTGAGGCATCAGACTATAAAATATTAGACCAACATGACATAGGTTCATTAAATGATTCTTTGAAAGATCTAATTGTAGATATGGATAAAAGCACCGAAGAAAACTATAATTCAATAAATTTGACATAGAGGTAGTCCTCGACTTACAATATTCATTTAGTGGCTATTTGAAATTACAGTAGCACTGAAAAAATAACTTAGATGGTTTTTCACACTTACGGCCATTGCAGCATCCCCATAAACATGTGATCAAAATTCGGACACTTGGCAACTGGTTCACATTTATGACTGTTGTTGTGTCCCAAGGTCATGTGATCACCTTTTGCAACCTTCTGACAAGCAAAGTCAATTAACCCTGTTACTAACTTAACAACTTCAGTGATTTATTTAACAACTCTGACATGAAAGGTCGTAAAAATGGGACAAAATTTAATTTAAAAAATGTCTCACTTAGCAACAGAAATTTTAGACTCAGTTGTGGTCATAAGTCAAGGACTACCTGTCCCCATTCCAAAGGTTGATAGTGGGCACATAAGGCCTTCGCTCCATGCTATTTAGTGTTGAGTCATTGTAACTGGCAACTCTGTTAATAATAACCGTAATAATAATCATTATCATCGCACAATTAGCCAGATGTTCAGACTGGATTTTGCATTTTTGTCTACCTATTGAGTCCTTATGAAGGACCTGGGATAGGCAGATGTGGATGTTTGATAATGTCGTCGCAGGATGGAAGCTGTTCCCAGTAAAGCCACCTTTTGCAATTGACTGATGCAAATTTGTCAGTGCCAATGGTGTTCAAGTGGTACTCCAGTTATTTTGGGATTGCACCCAAGGCGCTTATTACTATTGGTACTACCCTTGCTTGCCTTTGCCACAGTCTTTCTATTTCTATTTATAGGTCTTTGTATTTTGTTATCTTCTCTATTTCTTTCTCTTCTGTTCTGCTATCTCCAGACACTGCCATATCCACTATCCTGATGTTTTGTCTTTCTTATTGACAATTGTTAAGTCTGGGGTGTTATATGGCAGTGTCTGTTTGAATTTTAAAGTCCCAGATAATTTAACTTCTTCATTTTCTATGACTTACTTTATTTTATGGTACGGCCAGTTCTTGCTTGCAGGCAAATGATATTTCTTGCAGATCTTCCAATGCACCATTGTTGCTGCTTTATCATGCTGCTGCATGTAGTCAGTCTGTGCGATCTTTTTGCAGCAGCTTACCAGATGGTCTACTGTTTCTTCAGCTTCTTTGCATAGGTGGCACTTACTGTCTATTGCTGTCTTTTCAATTCTGGCTTTGTATGCATTTGTCCTTAAGGCTTGGACATATGCAGCAGAATTAGTCTTTCTTCAACTTTCCTGCTCTTAGCCATTGCCAGGTCTTCTTCTTATCTGCTTTCCCTGCTATTTTTTTAAGGTACTGGCCAAGTAGTGCTTTGTCTTCCCATGCTTTGTTGTTGTTTTTTATTCTTATATTGCCATGAGAAAAACTGTTTATAATGTATTTGTTTAGCCCAAAATAAATCATATCAGAGTTAGTAATAAACTAGTCAAGTAATTAAACGTTTTCTCTTAAAGTATCAGAATATTGCTTATTCATTCAGCTAAGCCTGCCTTTTCATTGTAGCTAATTGTTTTGTTAAAGCAGAAGAGGTAGAGGAGAAATGGCTTTAAATGTATTGTTAATTATCTCACACGCACATACATACACAAACACACCAACTTTACAGCAACTATTTGCATGGTAAAAAAGACTAATAATTATCAATAATTTGTCTTTGTTTATGATAGCATTTTGCTATATATTGTAGGTTAAAAATGCAAATGTATTATTAATACTGACTGGGAAAACAGTAGTCATGCACTTTTTTCCATGCTCAAATCTCATTAGTTTTTTTCTCCAGGATTTATTATGACTCCTTTGCACCTTAAAAACATTATGTCTATAGGCTGTCTTTTATCCATTATTCCCAGCTCTTTTAAAAAGAATAAATGGAATGAAGCTCCATGCATTACTGATACTACGGAATAAATAAAGTAGGAAAGTGGTGCTATTCTGTAAAAGCATACATTACAACAGATGGAGAAAATGTTTTAGCTGTCCTACTCTAGGCTTCTTGGCTTTGAGCTCTTCTTTGCAACTGGGAAATTAAAAATTGGGAATTGAGCCTTTTATTTTTATCCATGTGCTCAAATGAAAGCGAGGTCTTATTTGTAGGTTTCTCTTTGAATTAGTCAATGTATGTATACTAACAGCACTCTTGCTTTACCGTGTTAATTGTTGTTAAGGATAATCTATTTAATACAGAATTAGTTTACTTTTACCATGTGAATTTCTTGAACAGATTTTTTTGTTAAGAAAACGTGGAATTCTGTCCATTCAAATACTTATAGAATCTCTTTTAATTGAAATGTTAAAATTCTTACAAGTTCTTACACTATCCACTGCAGGGAGGTTGGTCCTATTAAATTGGTCATCCCTCAGCAACTGATGGACCCAAAGGAGTGCAGAGGGAGCTGAGGATTTCCCTGTTCATCTGCTGCATGGTCCATTCAAAGCTTTGGTTGCTGCTTAGAATATGAGGGCAGTAGAGACCTTGAATTAGATTACACCTGTGTGATCTCTCTCTTGTGGATCCCATCCCTCCCCATAGTTTATGGAGGAGCCGAGGGAGATGAAACAGGAGAAGAGATATCTAGAGTGTTACTGACACTCAACAAAGGACAAAGTCGACCAAACAGTAAGGGCACAGACTCAAAAAGGAATGATAATAACATATCCAAACAGGAAAGAACCGGGTCTTCAAGACACTTGCTTAAAAGATCCAAGGATTGGGGCAGAACAAATTTCTGGAGTGGTGCCATTGCGGAGGTCAGATGCCACAACAGAGAAGGCACACTTCCTGAGACCCATCAGATGTCTGTCCTTTAAAGGTGAAATCAGAACAAGCCTACTCAATTGATTCTTACAGGGCAAGCAATAACAGTGGGAGAAAGGTAATCCCTGAAAATTCCATGCCCTCTGCTTGAAGTTACCACCAGCACCTTGAATTTCACCTGAAATCACACTGGCAACCAGAAATTACACAAAGTGCTTTAGGCAACTAAGATGTATATTCCTACTGAGCACACTGAGAAATTCCCATGCAGCCATTTTCTGAACTAGTTGCAACTTTAGAAGGGTCTTCAAGGGCAGCCCCATATAGAATGCATAGCAATAGTCCAAACACGATGTAATTAAGGCATAGTGACTGTGAAAATGAAATCATGATCCAAAAAAGGGTGCAGTTGATACACAAGACCAATCTGGACAAAGGTCTTCCTGGCTAGAGCTAGATCTGTTCTTCATGCAGGAGCTAGCTCTCACCCCCACCCTATCCCGCCAAAGTGCACCAGTTCTCCCTCTGGAACTGCAGTTGTATTTATTTATTTATTTATTTTTATTATATTACTTTACAAATAACTTAAGGCAGCAAACATATCCAGTTCCCTGCAGAACAAAGATGGCAGATCTCCAATTCTTAACGATCTGAGAACCCACATCCATCATGTGTGAGACAAGTTTGATTTTAAACCTTTATCCCTCCATCCAGATCTTCACCACCTCCAGGCACTGGAAAAATATTTTAATAGCATTGCTTGTCTACTCAGTGTTGATGGACAATGTATATTAATAATTTATTAATACAAATAGAGTGTAGAATACATTTCCAGTATTGTATCATAAATTATTTTTATCTTCAACCTAAAGTATTGCAAAAATGGTACAAACGTGAACCATGTGAGTTACTGTTCTGTCCCTTTAATTCTGTCTCCCGTAGTACAGTATTTGCAATCAGTCCTTACTGAACAATCACTGAGGGAAAAAATATTTGATGTTATATTATCCTACTTTTAAGATCAAAAGATTTGATGTTGAGTATATGATTGGCCCTCCGGTGGGTGAAAATGGCAAACTAAACATCTCCAAAAGAGCAGAGAGAACACCAAAGTTGGAACGGCAATCAGGTGAGCTTCCTGATCTTGTGGGACTTTTCCCGAGAAAGGAGAAAGCTAAGAGATTGCCCAAATGTGCTCCAGGAAGCCTGCAGAGACTGAAAGGATTCTGTGGACACCTTGTAGTAAGGGCAGGCAGGAGTCGTGGAAAGAATCAGGCTTGCATCTCAGTGAAGCCTTTTAAAGGACATTGGATCTGACCAAATTCTATTTCTTAAGTCACTTTGGATTGTCATTGTCATTATCAGTCATTCAGTCCTGTCTGACCCTCGACCCATCTATGGATCAGCAATCTGTATGCCCCTCTATCTCACACCACTTCCTTCAGATCCCCCTTTGGATTTGATTATATCTATTTAATTATATCTTTGGGTTACAACTAATTAAATGCTGAAGGAATCTTTAGAGCAGCAGCTTAAGACTATCTGGTCAGTGATCCATAGCCCATGACATATTTAATAGAAAAAGATCAAGACTTAAAAAAAAAATTAACTTGCAGCAAAGTTGTCCAGATGTCAAATTCCAAGTATTGGATAGATAATTCAAGAGAATATTATCATCTGAATAATGTAGATTTTGTCTTATAAATTATATTTATATAATACAGTACTATACAGTATATAATACAGTACTTTCTCCCAAAACCTAGTAAATGTATGTATGTAAACAATGTACATATTTCTGTTTCTGTGAAGGGGTTGTCATTATTTTAAAAAAGCAATAAAGGATAATAAGAAATACGAAAAGGGGGGGAAATTAGCTAAAGTTGTCTTTTGCAAATTAAGACAGAGTGAAATGGCCACTTGTAGAGAAGCAATAAAGAGGGAAGAAGAGGGTTGTTTACTGATCAACCAGTTGGGATTACATCTGAGATTTTACAGAGGTTGTTTGAAGATACGGGAAAGATTGTCACAATATATGTAACAGCATAAGTGAAATTGGTGAAGTTGGAAAAAAGAATGAATAAAAAAGTGATGAATTTGGAGGAAAGAGTGAATAAGAAATGTGAAAAATTAGCAATACAGATTAAAAATGAGAAAATTAAATTAAAAAATAAAAATTTGGGAAATGACTGAAGCAATAAGCCAATAAATAGAAAAAGATTTAGATTTGGCTCCATTACGATTGAGAGGGAAGTAATTTTGCTTGAAATTAAGGACAGTCCAAGAAGAACTGTAAGGGATAGGGTAGTTCAGACTTTTATAATTTTTTGGAATGGGGCAAAGGAGATGGAAGCAGAAATGGATTAACATCCACAGAATTAATACAAGATACACCAAATTGAGAAATGTCTCAAGAGACATATTAGTACATTTTTTTTTTTTGGTAGAGGACAAGAGACCAGATTCTGTAACTCTTGATTTCAAAGTTAAAGATAAGTAATTCAAATGTAATCCTACAGAAAGAAATAACCATTACTATAAGAGAAAGATATACCCTGCTGACTGACAAAACAGAAGAAGATACCATTTAGGTGGGCTAAATTGGAAGGAGAGATTTTGACTTTTAAACAGAAGATTATTTTGTCTTAATTCAATTGAAAACACAAGATTTTTTTTTGAAACACAGAAAATTGAACTAGAGCAAATACAAATAGAAGGAACTACACCGTTAATATCAAAGGAAACTGGGTAAGATACTATTTCATTAGGCACCAGAGGTATTAGACATTTCAAAATTTTTAAATTGATAGGTTAGCCATTTTAAACATGGAGTTCAAATGCCTAAAGTAGGAATATAAATGTGGCAAATACCCTCCCACAGAAGAAAAAAATTTTATTGTTTAAATAAATTAAAGTTGTAATTTATTTACAAGAAACACATATAAAAAGAAAGATAAAAAAAATTAATGTATGAAAACTTAGGAGTGGAATTTTATGAAGTTATTTTGTATATGAATCCACAATTGCAACTAAAATATTATCTGATGAAGGCAGATTTGTGGGAGTGTAGATTAATTTAATAAGTGGCAAGTTAAAGGGTTTAAATTCCAAACAAAAATAAATGTGCATTTTTCAATGGAAAAATGAATGGAGATGCTATATGAAAGTTGGCACTTAATAGGAGATTAATTTGGTCCAACTATAGAACATTAACAAAACAGATCTAAATGATGCAAGGCAAACTACCAAAAATATTATTTGAAATAATGGGTAATCTTGAATTGATTGATATATGGAGACATAAAAATGGTGATGCTAAAGAATATATTTTTCAGAAAGACATTGATTTTAATTTGGAATAGACATGTTTTGGCTTTCAAAAAGTTTGGACACTTGTGTTAATAAAGCTAAAATATTGCCAAAAAATTTTTCTGGCCATAATCCAGTGACTTTAATATACAAGAAAAAAGCTAGAACTTGAAGACTAAATGAAATATTACTAATGGTGAATTAATAGTGGAAGAATGTAAAAAGAATTTTTGAGAAGAACCTCAGTAAGAATAGTGATATTAAAACAGTATGGAATGCCAGCAAAGCATTCATGTGAGGACAATTTATTCAGCAGAACAATAAATTTGAACAAAAAATAGACAAAAAATAGAAAGGATTCTAAGTGATATAAAGGTAAAGGAGGATGAACTAATGAGATCTCCAGGGAGAAGAAATAGCTTATTTCAAATTAAAGTCTTATAGTATTAATGTTCTATGTTAATGGTGAGAGAGATGGAAATAAAATTGAATTTTCTTAAATAAATTTTGAGTCAGCAAATAACACAGGGGAATGGATTGGAAAGGAAAGGGAAAAGAAAATTTACAAAACAAGAAAACCATGGTGAATATTCAAGAATATTTCATCAGTAGCATATATTGCACAAACAAAAGAAATTTCAACAAGGGAAGAATTTTTAAAAAAACAAAGTCTACCAAACTTAACAGATGCCCAAACATGAATGATGAGTGGACCAATAATAAAAAAAGAAATTTGGATTGCTATAAGGAGATAAATAAAGGTAGAGTCCCTTACAGATTATCTTCTTCTTTTCAAGTTCTTTTGAAGGTGAACTTTTATTACCTATGCAAAATATTGTGAACTCCATTTTAGATAATAAGATACTGGACAGTTAAATTGGAGCATATATAGCACTGATTATTAAAGAAGAATAATTTTTGACTTTGCCAAAGAAAATAAATAAAGGCCAATATTATTACTCAGTAATGATTATTAGATATTCTTGATGATTTTAGCTGAAAGATGGAAAAATGTTTTACAACATTTTATCCATGAAGACCAATGGTAGTTTTTTGCCTAAGAGTCAATTAAGAGATAAGAGAACCAATTTGTTGTAGTGGTTAATGTACTTTTGCTCAGTCCAACTGACCTCATAAAGTTGATGCTATGGGGAAAATAGAAGGAAGAAGTATGTTCGCCACCCTGAATTACTTATAAAAATAATAACAGCATTTTAAAAAAATACATAATATTAGAAATGTTCTTAATGTATTAGAGCACTTTGACTAACCATGTAAAACAAACTACCTTAATATTTCTTGATGTTTAGAAAGCTTTTGACCATTTAAACTAAAGTTTTCTGTTTCAAATTTTTGGAAAATACAGATTTTGGAGAAAACTTTATTATATGGGTGATATATACTTGCTTTGGTACAACAAAACAAGGACATACATAGCTACTGAAATGGCAGTGGTATCAGAATGGGAAGAAAACTATGGTTAGTTCACATTTTATTGAATCTAATATAGAATGAAAAGGGAAACACAATAGACAATGCCAGTATGAGAAAAAATGAAAATAAATATTTAGCAACATTATTCAAGAATACATATTACATTGATTAATCCATTAATTAGGAAACTCAACCTAGACTGGATTTGCATGTGGCTGTGAATATTGATGTAACGATCAACAGAGTGTCTTGCTTTTGGAGTACGGTATGTTTGCAAATACTTAGGTTAAACATAGGTGTTATTACTGATGGTTAGACATGATTGGTTTGATTTTTTTAATCAAAGATGTAATATCTTAAGTCCATAAATCATAGCAATGGAACATTGTAATTTTATTGTGAGTCTTGATTTATCTTTTGTTCTAATAAGTACTTCTATTTAGTGCATTTATTATATTTTAATATGCATGTTTGTAAGACATGTGAAAGAGCCTTTCTTGGAAAGTAAGGTGAAATATTTTTCATTCTATTTAATAATTCTGTTAGCGTGCTAAAATTCAAATTTGTAACTTATGTCAAATTAAAATCAGGAGATTGTGGCATTTTTGTTATGTTTATAACATGTCATTCATCCTCAGGTAATTTCTGAATAATATCCAAATTAAAGATGAGTTCCCAGCAGCTGTTTTATCTAAATCACCACTGACAATATGAGCTAGTAATGCTGTGCCTGTAGATTTTTCTAAATACCCTATATTTTTTTGTAGAAAATTATAATGAAGCTTTGTAGCAAGTAAATGTCCAAATCAGTAGGCATTTGTATGCTGTTCTCCCAAGTTGGCAAGTGGATCAGCCAGAGAAAAGACACCTGGATAAATCAGCTGACACAGAGCTTGCTGCAATTTATATGCCTTAGCAAATGTTGAAGAGCAGGTCTGTAAATCCAAACAACAAGGAGTAAAATTTACACAGCATAATGAATAAAGATTTCTTGCTTACCAGCTAACTATTTTATGGGACTGAAAGGAAATGGGGCTGTAACTTGTAAAGAGTGTACTTTGGGTGGCTAGGTACCAAGATTCTAAGGGAAGATTTTGGAATTCAGAGAGGTTGAAGGAAGTTCACAGTTAAAAAGATGTTCATCATTTACAACGAGCATGAATAATGTTGTAATGGAAAAGGGTTCAAAGCTGATGTCAAGTTTTGAAATAAATGTTCTTAGATTATTATTCCATTAACAAGTTGCATACATGGGTCAAAAATATAAATATTAATCCTGTTTAATTTTGAGGCTACTTATTAAAAATATGACCTATGAGCTCAATTTCAGATTTTTCAGTGGTATTTTCTCATCTGTATTCATGGAAGTGTGGAGTATGTCTGCACACATGCTCAATTCTCTCTCCATTTCAGATTCCATCACAAAAGTAAAATATATGTTCATTTATATTAGAAGCACTAAGCTATCAGGGTCTCAAGTGTCTGGCGTAAGGTTACAGTCGGGAAAACAGACGTGGAAAGGGATTGAAGGAAAGTGGTTTTCTTACACTTCTGCTATGCCAATCCTCCAAAATAATTATCCTTATATATGGATGCCCTACTAGATAGAAAAAGCTACAGTGTGGGGAGAGGATTTCTAAAATTTGAATAAAAGCATTAACCATTAATGGGAACTCCATAGTACCACCTCTGACTCTGAAATTAGCTTTTCAGGAAAATGCCACAGAAGTCATATACAGTATAGCCTAACATCTCTGTGCACGTTTGCAAAAACAATCCCTAGTTATAAGTCATCTATTCATTTAAATAAAAGATCAAGTATATTGTAGCATAAATATTTCTCTGATGCTTCTTTTTTGTTTCCACGTGTAAAATAACACTTTTACTTTGTTTATTTTATACCAGCAATCAGCAAAACAAGTAATTAAAGGCAACTATTTCCCATCTTCATAGATCTCTGTGCAGTGTTTGATTCCATAAAGAGAAACATTTGTGGAAGAAATTGGCCATTTTAAATGTGGCACTCACAATTTTACTTATACGCTCTACTCAGACACTCACTTCAAAACATGTAGAGGCGTAAATGATTCTTTAACTCAGAGTATACCTGCCCATAAATTTATTACACAGGATTCTATTCTACTCCAAGGTTTTTTAACCTCTATATCAACAATAGTGTAGAATTCCTGTATGCTTAAGATACTGATATGCTAAATATCCATGACCTTATCTATTTATTAATATATAAGATAAAGCTGATAGATAGGAGAAAACTTTCACTGGGACAACAGCTGTACTGTTAATATAAAGCTGGAGTATCACTATAACAATACAGCAGAAGTATTCGTGTCATACAGTTACAAAGATTTTGACTGAATTTTCAAGCCTCTTGGGGTACTTGTGAAGATAGCTGGTTCCTACAGATATTCAAACTGCCCTGTTTTATGTTCCAAAGTTAATATTTATATTCACCATCCTGGAAGCATTTCAAACTTGAAACATTTCTGCTTCGGTTTTAAGATGCACATTTTGAGCTGGGAGTGGAATGTTTCAAATTCAAAATAAAATCTTGCAGATTTGAAATGTTTTGCACACTTCTACCTCCTATCAGTCAAAAAGATCACATTCAGAAGAGAATTTTAGTGGAAGTTATGTAATTGATGTTTTAAGTAGTAGGAGCCTTTGTTCTCATGCAGTGTAAAATAATTTAGAGATGAGTTGTACACCATAGCACTCAAAACTGAATTTCTGTCATATATTTGTAAAGAGATTTTTGAAATGTTTTAGTTTAAAATGGCTTCTTCTTATAAAAAATATCATTGTGGTATTATTTCTTTACACCAATGAACTAATTAAAAAACAACATTTTCTCCACCCACCCAATATTCTGTAGTGCTAACCTGGAGACATTTCCTTTGTGCTTTGCTTGCATATTTTGTCATTTAAAAGTTTAGTTTTCCTGAAAAAAAGCTACACGAGCTCTCGACTCTTGAGACACCAGAGCTAGCTTTGAACTTCAGAGTACAGATCTAATTACACAGCTTGTAGCTGTGGAACCACTTTTCTCTATTCCAAATTACTTTTTCCAACTTATTTGCATAATGTAATGCATAGAAGTTAGCCACTGAAATAAAAAAATTCTCTTGACATAGTTAGGACAGCCTGCGTTAACCCTCTTCTATCTGTGGGTGTTTTGTTTTTTGAGATCATTTTATAGGCTGAGTAAAAGGGATGCCTTCTGGGGAAAAAAATTGTGTTGGTCTTGGACCAATGCATGCTCTATTTTTTCTTCCTTATATTGTGTTTTGAAAGTAATGATAAATGAGGCTTGCATTCTATACGCTGAATTCCTTGCCAATGCAGGAACTGATGCTATTCACATATCCCCATCTGGGTATGAGACAATGGAATTCCCAAATTTAACACTCTCTACATACAGCTTTGATTTTCAATAAAGAAACAATTCTTCTCCTTTTATAGGCTTGTAAAAAATTATGTCTACTGAAAAAAAAGTGGATAAGTGGGTATATATTTTCTCCTTTTCTTCGATTGTTAGAATAGTGGGTGATTCCTTGAAATTTATTGGTAGCAGGTTCAAGTCAGACAAAAACTGTTTCTCGTGTATTGCTTATTGATTTAAGAATCCATTGCTACAAGACATGGTGCCAACTACTGGCTCTTGGGGTTGTGATTGGAAAGTAGATGATTTTATTCTAGTGAAGGTCCCCTTCTTCTAAGCGTACTTCCTAGTGAGAATTATTTATTTATTTAAAAGATTTGTATGGCCACCCATCTTAGAGCACAGCTCTGGGTTTATAGCAAAAATTAAAACCACAAAGCAATAAAACCATAAAAACAAAGACTAAAACATAGTGCTTCAATAGGCCTCCTAGGATGACTCAGTAAACATCCACAGGCTCTCGTCACTCTACCTTAGCACCTGGGAGCAAAGCCAGGTCTTTGTGGCTTTCTGGAAAGCGAAAAGTTGCCAGTGGGAGGGTTGCCACAGGATAGGGGCAAACTTGAGACTTCCTAGGTCTCAATGGGTGGCAATATTTCACAGTAAGAACCTGGAACATGTTCCTTCAGTCCAACTTGATAGGGCAGGCAAGTACTCTCCCGGAGAGGCAGTCCCACAAACAACTAATTCCCATGCTACATAAGGCTAAAAATGGGATAATCAGCACAGTCCAATCAAAAAGTGACTAAGGCATGAGTAAAGTAAGCAAGGCCACCTTGTCCAGAATGTGGATGTGGATGATGAATCTGTGTAAAAGTCCAATAGGCATGGCTGCCACCTGCTCTTTGAGAAAGATCCGCAAATCCAGGAGGACCCCTAAATTGTATTCCAGCTCTGTCTATGGAAATGTCAAGGATCAAAAGTGACATTTCACCAGCCCCCAAAGTATTAGTATGGGGCATTTTTAGTATTGTAGTCTTTATACTTTTAAAAACCATTTAACTTTAATGAGACCTCAGTATGCATACCAGTGTTCAGACTGAAAACTTTGTTATCTATTTTTACTTGAGATTTCATCTGTTTTATGTGCACATGATGATGCTTTACATTTTAGGAGTGTCAGGGATAATTTTAACACTCCATTATATAAATTCTTAAAAGTATTCTAATCTACACATCTTTTATTCATATGATACACTTTCTTAACATTATAACTCTATTTCTCTCTAAAAGCCAATTGTATATTATAATTTCTAAAAGCTTGTATAAACATATTTACATTGCTATTTACTCATATTCATGTAGGTATGTATCAGAAACATCATTGTTAACTTTCTTTGCATTAGAAGAATTAGCTTAAAGATGCCCACAAACTTTTTGTTACAGAAAAATAATATAAAACTAACATACATTATATCTTTTTTGTGTCAAGGTGATGGTATTCGTTCATGCTCGAAATGCTACAGTCCGAACTGCTATGGGTCTTCGTGAAAAAGCTAAAAACAATGGTCATATTTGCTATTTTTTACCAACTCAGGGTCCTGATTATGGACAATCAGAAAAACAAGTAAGTGACAGTTTTGCTTTATTAAAACAAGATCCATTTATGTACAAATTCCCATCAGATATAGTAAGAATTTACAAGAATAAATGTGGTATAGTAATTTAACATGTTGGAATAGGAGTTAGCGGGCTACGTTCTAGTCTCCCTTAGACACGGAAGACTCTGGGTGACACTGTCCCCTTGATGGAGAGTCATAAAATAGCTGTCTATGAACCCACACTATACCAGTGTGGCAGATTATGATTCATAACCATCAATGATTCAACCTTCATCCAACAGTGGATAAGAACAGAAGCAGGAAAAGAGAAATATTCCCTGAAAATAAGACAATTGTTTTTGCTGCTTTTCTTAATTATTTGTTCAAGAAGCACAGTGACTTAATAATTGTCAGTCAAAATTAATGTGTGCATTCTCACCTACATGTCTTAAGAGTTGCTTTGTAGAATAAGATGGGGGAGCATATAAATTTAATAAATAGTATCTGCTGTTAGTATAAAAGGTATTGGGATGATTGCTTAAAGCCATTGCTGTTACCTATTGGGATATGCCCTTTATTTCAACCTCGAAAGATATCAGCTGTGTAGGAAATGTCACCAATCTGTGACATTCCTATGCCACTTTTTGTACTATTGTCACAAGAATAAAACTGGCTTGAGAAGAAGCATATTGCAGCATAGTTCTCTCTCCTCCACCCTACTGGCTATTGACAATTTGGACTACAACTCAGCACCAAATATTATAGAGATTGTACTCTAATACAGGGGTCCCCATCCCCAGTCCGTGGACCAGTACCGGGCCATGGCATGCCAGCAACCAGGCCAAACGAACAAGAAAAGCCGGCAGCACACAAAGCCCCCTCCAGTCCACAGAACGTAACCAGTCCCTGGTGCCCAAAAGGTTGGGGACCTCTGCTCTAATACATCTAGAGAACACTATGCTTGGAGGCTGATCTAGCCTTCGTCCCAGAGAAATACTGAAAGCCTCTTAATGCAGTGGCTCCTGGTTCTTGTGAAAGTCTATAGCAGTGGTTCTCAACCTTTCTAATGCCGCGACCCCATAATACAGTTCCCCATGTTGTGGTGACCCCCAACCACTTATACATCACTGGGTGCCGGGGGCGTGGCCAAAGAAAAGGGAAAAAATGGCAGACAGCCTTGTTTGGCGACCCCCGTGAAATGGTCATTCGACCCCAAATGGGGTCCCGACCCACAGGTTGAGAACCACTGGTCTATAGCTTCCTAATCTCCATTGTAAAAATATTGGGGATTAAGGAGCATCTTTATTTGTTGAAAGAAGGCATAATTTGATTCAGCATCTAGTTTCCTTGGAATATAAAACTGAAGAGAATCATTTTCATTTCTCTGTGTGTAATGGGAGAAAGAGCTGCCTAGATCCTGTTTTTTATTAAGCCATCTCATATTCCCTTTAAAGTACAGGTCAGTTGTCCCCTCTTTTTAAGCCAGTCTGCTTGTTTAATTGGGTCCAAGTAACTTAATTTGGTATTACATATAGTGGTTATATTTATATTCTTCTTATTTGTTTTGAGGGGTTTCTTTTTTAATGCTGAACTTTAGAATCGCAAATAAAGATTTTGTTTCTAACATGAGCAAGTTATGTTAGGATATTTCATCATCACCACCATCACCACTTTCCTACTCCCCAAAATTAAAGAGAAAAATAAATCTACCCCATTGCAGTATTTTCAGTAAAATCTGGGTAACTCTTCCCATTAATATAATATAAATTAATATAAATAAATATAAATTTATTTGGAAGGAAATATAGTCTTCTTTTTAGGGAAAGATAACAATGGAGAAATTTTATGAGCTTGAGAATTTTAAATTAGCATCCATAGTGGACTGGAGCTAGAATACATCCCTTAAAAGGAATAAGGATATGGGATTCTAACTTTATCAAAGCTGTTTGCTGCAATTTTTCTTCATAAGCTTGCCAGCAGTTGCAGGAATTTTATAGTTACTTTAAGCTAACCAAACTAAGGCTTAAGTTGCTGTTCTCATTACCTAAACCAACTAAAAGAAAGCTAATAAAATTTCTGCCTTATTCAATTACCCAATCCTTATTCTTTAGTTTCTTATTTCTTTCCAACTACAACGCAAACCAAAGGTCACTCATAGCTAATTTATATTATTATATTATGTCAACTGATGAAATTTCACAAAGAAATTTGAGCACATTCAGATTTTTCTTTTTATTGGTACTTCATGGCATGCTTTTCTAAGTAAGATAAATTTGTTCAGTAATGTCTGCATCTTACTAAAAGATTAATATTTCTTGTAAGTGATGGCTTGTTCTCAAGTCGTTTAGTTGCTCTCTCATTAAAAATAATTAATGGAGATATTTCACTGCCCAGTGAGACATATGAACGAAAGCAATGCTTTCATCCACTGAAGTTTTCAGAAAAGAATAATTTATAATTCCTATCAAAATTTGGCTCACTTATGTAAAGGATCATAACAAAACGTACATCAAAGATTTGATTCAGATATAATCCTGTTTAATCATTCAGCAGCTTGCTGCTTTTAGTAAGTATGTTTGCTATAAATGTTCATAACAACTAAATTTTGCTTTTTACAAAACAGTGTAATGAATGTATGAAAAGGAAGGATTTAACATATGTATTATACTAAGAACTTGTTGTTCTTACCCCATATATATTCAGGTACGTTTCCACAACTATCGACAAGTTTCAACCTGTTTCATTTAGGTTTCAGGCTAGGATTTAGTACTGAGATAGCCTTGGTCATGCTTGCTGATGACCTGCAGCAGAGCTAGGATGGATAAGGTGCATCCATTCTCATGTTCCTTGATCTCTCAGTGCTTTTTACAACATCAACTATAATATCCTTTGGAAGCAGCTGGTAGTTCTCTTACATTCTCTGAGGCCAGATCCAGTCAACACTAGGTGGAGAGGAGAGATACAATAGCAATAGCACTTAACTTCACAGTGCCTTACTGCCCTCTCTAAGCAGTTTACAGAGTCAGCATATTGCCCCCAACAATCTGGGTCCTCATTTTACCGACCTCGGAAGGATGGAAGGTTAAGTCAATTTTGAGCAAGTCAGGATCAAATTCCTGGTAGTGAGCAGAGTTAGCCTGCAATACTGCATTCTAACTATTCTATCACCATGGCTCTTATAGGCCCTCCTGTATGAGATGAGACTGCTTCTCATAGTTGTAGCCAGCGTAGTGTCCCACAGTCACTTGATCATAATTTGTGCACTTGACAGGTGGCTTGCAATTATGATTTTGCAGTGTCCCGTGTCATATTCTCTCAATTTGCAATCTTTACTGCTGACTTCTAACAAGCAAGTCAATGGGGAAGCTGAAGGAGTGGCAGATGGTGATCTCATGATGTCATGTCACACTAAAAGCTGCACAGAATTCACCTAACAATGGCAACCAGAACCGTCATCGTAGATCAGAGTAGTCATGTAACATCACACCCCAGTACTTAGCAACAGAGTTCCCAGCCCCAGTTACCATCATTAACCCAAGGACTACCTGCATATGGCAGTCCTCTTGTGACATTGGGGTTTAATACAGCATCCCAGGCCAGACAACTAGTTTGCCTTCCATATATCCAAAGAATAGAAAGAGTTTATGCATTGGCTATTTGTGAACTTGTTGCTATTCCTGTGCAATCCTGTGTGATTATATAAAAAAGAATTTATTAAGAAGCAACTAAATATATATATGTGTGTGTGTGTATATGTATGTGTACGTATATATATATATATATGTATGTGTGCTAAAAATTTTTGGATTGCTAACGAAGTTAAAGGGAGGCACATACACAGATAACACATACATATACAGTACATACATACATGCACACACATACTGTATGTGTGCATTTGTGTGAGATATACATACATATATACACATACCTTAGGGAAGGAATATTCCCAGATCTTCGGAAGGGTGTTCTTCCTCTGTGAACACTTTAAAAATGTCTTTATGATTTTGATTGACATTATCTTTAGTACTTGAAAGCTTCAGTTGAAAATAAATTGTTAAGAGTAACTGCTTTGAGAAATTTTACGTCAAAATTTATAGGATAGGTTATATTCTGAAATGCAGTACAAAATTATAGTAATTTGGCTTGTTTAATTGTTCATCTTTAATGTTAATGCAGGTATAAATTGACAGTATGTATTTGAATTGAACTAAATGATGCAGTGGAGGGAGATATTTTTTTAAAAAAAACTATCGTCAGACATAATGTACTATTGGCTTAGGAAACGAAAGGGTGGGGGGAAGTTTCATGATGCACCCAGAAAATATTGGGAACTTCTGAAAAACATTTAAGTTTTGAAAAACACTGTTTTAAAATATCACTGTCCCCATGCAACTAGAATTGTGATCCTGAAATTTTTAAATTGATAAAATAGAAATTGTCTATGGCAATTAGTTTTGGAACTTCCAGTCTACTTTTGTTAGTCTGCAGTGTCTCCAAATAAGGGCAATAAAAGGGCAATAGATGCTATTTCATTTGCAGACAATAAAAGCAAATCAGAACAATGTACCCAAATTCTCATGGACATGTCCGTGCAGTAGAAATGCTTTGTTTTCTTTTGTATTTTGTATTTTGACTTCTGACTGAAAAAAGCAAATGAATTCGAAGAGTCTTTTTCAAATATATCCATCCATTTATTAAATTAATCCTGAAAATTTGAAAATAATACAGTCAAATGGTTCTGTTGTAGTGCTTCTGAAATGTTTTCTTTTTTTAGACCATCATAAAGGTAATTCTTAATAAATACTATTCGTGGACTTGAAATGAACTTTATGTGGAAGTAGTAAAATGAAGAGGGCTTTTTAATAGTTCTCTTGTTATTGTTCTGGAATTGTATTGGAAATGTAGATCTCGTGGTACCAATCTTAGACATCTGGTTCTGGAATGTTTAGCTAATAAAAACCCTCCATACCTGAAATTAAAAAAATGTCTGAAGTGCTTGTTAGACATTTTATTAGTTGGTTAATTCCAAAAAAGAAAAGTAATAACTACTCTAAAAATTAGAAAAGTACATAAAGTACATCATCAGGCGCATCCTAAGATTTTGGGAATTCAATGTAAATACTTGTAAATACTTTTCAGTAAAAATGAAAAGAAACAATACAAATACTCCATTATTATATTTTGAAATAATGGTGTAAGATTTGAGATGATTGAAATTTGTTAGTGTAAATGCTAAATAGCATTATTTTAACTCAACTGTAAGTCGCTTTTCTATAATGTAACTTCAGAATACAATTAAAGATAGCTCCATAAAATCTATATATAAGATAGCCTCATTGTGTATGTTTGAGAAAAAGAGAGTGGGAGAGATATGCATTGAGAGCCATCTTGTGGCTTTCTTGTTACTACATATTTTCTTGATTGTGTTTTTCTGTATAAGTGAATTTGCTGTGTTTGGAGATTCCTTGATGTAGGATATCCGTGTGTCATAATTGCTTATTGTTGCTTTAAAAATAGAGAAAGGTGTCTGCATGCTTAATAGTTGTGCATGTAATTGAATAAGGCATGTTATATTTGCCAAAACTGGATTACTCTAGAGATCTAATGTTTTCCTGTAGTATCTATTTATTCTATATTTAACATAGTTGAGTTCTGTGATTGGGTATTTAAAAATAATTCAGTAAATACAGTACATGTGTGCATGCTCTTCTGTGTAATGTATATTTATGTGACTGTAGCTGTGTATGTGTATGTATGCATATGTGTCTTTGAGTACACACATACATGTATGATATGTATTGTGTAGATTTTTCTGATAGATATGAAATAGATATCTATATCCAGCAGATATTTATTTTAATAAAAATATTTGAGATATTTATTTACTACTATACAGAGCAGGTTTAGTGTAGTGGTTAAAGGCACTGGGCTAGAAACAGAGAGACTTCTAGCTAACATGAGTTATAGCCAGCTGGGTGATGTTTGATCAGTCACTCTTTCTCATCTGTAGGGGGGGGGAAAGCTATGGCACACTATTTCCTGAAAATGCTGTGAATGCAATTACATAAATTTGTCCTTGTGCTCACCAGAGGTCAAGACTATTTATTCTTTAGAAAAAAGCTCTTGCATAGTGAAACTTTGCAGGCTCATTCTTCTTTTAGACCCATTGATAGCAACCACTATAACTACCTTTGCTGAGATCATCATCAATATAAAATAGACCAGCTGAGTAGTGGATAGCTGTGCTTGCTTGTATTTCCATCTCTTGTGCTCTAGTTGTCTGTGAGCCTTTTCCCAAAATTGTGACACCACCCACAGCTTATCAGCCCCTATTAGACTTCTCATAGCAGGTCTCAAATTACAACCACTTATTCAGCAATCATGCAAAATTATAATGGTGCTGAATAAGGTAGACTTATTATCGGTCTGCAAAGTTGCAGCTATCGCAGCATCCCCTGGTCACATGATCACAACCTTGCAGCGAGCCATCATCACATGATCGCTCTTTGCAACCTTCCCTGCAGGTTTCCAACAAGCAAAGTCAATGGGGAACTGGCAGAGAAGGAATGCATGGGTGACCTTGGGGAAAGGGGAGATGAGATGCTGCTTAGGAAACAATCAGACAAGAAAGGTAGTACCCACAATCATTAAGAGTCAAAGAAAGATATTAAAGAAGAACCTGTCCTAAAGGAGCAAGCAGTCACAATTGGAGGGAAGTTTGTACTTTCAGACCTGCAAGATTATGTAAATGTAGCCTTGCAATAAAGTAGTTTTAGCCCATCTGTCATGTTTCCTCTCTGGTTTAGCTGGGAAGGCTGACAGAAGATCACAAGTCATTCCCATAAGTCTCTCCTGCTGCTTTTTCTCCTGACAACTCCCACTATGGAATATGAAACCCACTCAGACTTACTGCTAAGCAGTCATGTGTACGAGTGGTTTGCTTAGCAACAATTATCCTGATCCCAGTTACAATTGCTGCTGTATCCGAAGGACTATCTGTAGTCTACTTTAGGTCATCACACTTAGGCAGAATTCCAGAACTTCTTTATTTCTGTACACCATTTCTGTTACACACCACACACATGCACACACAAACACACACACCTATCCAGTAGGCTTGTAAAGCAATACTATTATCAACAAGTAAGAGAAATATCTCTGTGAACCAGCACAGCCCACTTTATTGGTCTTCCATCTGTTATTACATCCTGAACTGATAGAGTAAAAAAGCACATGTGGCAGGTGCATGCTTCGCAGTTGGGGTTGTGGGTGGGGAGGAGAAATCAAAGGAAAAAAGGTGCCCTGAACCCATGTTTACAATGTGAGGTACATGCAATATAGCTCTTGAGCTGATAGACATTACAACATCCAGGTGTATGCCTACAATGCTACTGGCTAGAATCAACCAATTTGGGACAATCTATAAATATTTTTAAACAAATAATGCTCCTTTCCCCTTCCCTGGCCAAATCACTGTTGCATTGGAAGATTCTTCAATTGGCAAATTGCATATTGGACAACATTCATCATAAGACCAGTTTTAGCATTGAAATTTGTAGCTGTCAATACTTGTATTGGGTTTTTATTAAGGCATTTATTTATAACCTTGTTGTTTACACAAGGTTGAACAAATATAATCAGAAGCATCTATAACTGTGATAGAAGTATAAAGATTATAGCAGTATTGACAATCCATTGTATTATGAACAATACTAAATCAAAGTAGTAAGCTTTGTGCTGCCTTTTTCCAAAGCCACACTTTCTTTCAAAATACCTCAGAAATAAGTAGATTTGAAGCCCACTGCCATCTTTTATTCTTTGTGGAATGCCTGCATTATGTTGATAAATATATATCTGAATGTTAGGATTTGTTTTGCTCCTATATACATTGTGTCAAATTAAGTTTCTGACACCATAGTTTCTCTGTACATATCGCAAGAAACTAATAGCCTTGAAATAATCTCTGCGGTACCCATACAAATAAAATAGGAAATACAGATAAAGGTTTAAACTGCTTATCCAGTTTGGATACTTTAAATTCCTCAGTATAGGTTGCTCTGAGGTGTGCCTTTGAATTGACCTAAAAAGTCGGGTTTGGAATATTACTTTCTCTGTTGACCTCAGAAAAATTTTTTGGGGGGTGAAGGGGATATTTTGTAGCAAATAGTGGCTCAAATTTAGGAAGCCTTTCTTTTCAAGAGATAGGGTGGGTATGGGAGTATGAGGAAAGACAACTCCACCCCCTTCCATTCTCCATCCTTCCCATCCCCCCCCAAAAAAACATTTTTCCACTAAACTCAATAGCAGAGTTTCACATTTTTGCTGGTTTTAGGTTTGATTTATGCGGGAAGATTGAAATTGTTTGCATACTGCCAGCTTTTCATCACCATTCTCTTATTCACCATTAGAGCTAAGTCTGCCCAGCATGATAGCACTCCTCTCCCCCCCCCATTTCAAGGTTATGAAGCACATCTTAACAAAAATAGGTCAAGTGGCTTTTTCATCACCTTTTGCATATTAAATTCCTGCTTTTGCAAATTCAGTGGGGGATTTTTTTCCCCTTATGTTTGCTTTAATATGCCTAGTTCAAGGCTTAACCTAACAATTCTCTTCAAATAACAGATGCTATCTAAAAGTATTTTACTGTCCATTTTGCTCAGGGTCTTATATAAGTTTGCATCCTATTAATGCACACATGGAAAATCTGTGGTTTTTGTACATGCTTGAATTGCTGTGTTTTTCTGTAAACACTGTATTAAATTTGTATGTATTTCCTTTACCAATGAAAAGGTGCAGAAATCCAGAAACAAGCAATTACGTGAAATGTTTCCAGATGGATTCAGCATTCATCATGCAGGAATGCTTCGGCAAGACAGAACTTTGGTGGAAAACTTGTTTTCTCGTGGTTACATAAAAGTCTTGGTTTGTACAGCTACATTAGCCTGGGGTGTCAATCTTCCAGCTCATGCAGTCATCATTAAGGTAAAAGCATATGTTCTGTCTATTTTGGCCATTAGACATCATCAAGTGTCAGGGAACATGATTTTTTTCACTATTTGTAGAAGAGGAGAGGAAGGATCTGCTGCTAATTATCTAGCAGTGTTCGGAGAGGTTGATTGTTAAACTGACTCTCTCCTTTGGGAGAACCAAGTTGGATAGTAAAGATTTAAATTTATCACAGGTTATAAAAGGATCACCTTAAGTACACTTTTTCAAAGCCTTTTGTATTTGCCTAATTTTGATCTCCAGCTCATCTGATTTATAATGATGTATGTTTATGTTAATTTTTATTAACTTTTTGTCAAATAGGGAACACAGATCTATGCTGCAAAAAGAGGATCCTTTGTTGACCTTGGAATTTTAGACGTCATGCAGATATTTGGTCGAGCTGGACGGCCCCAGTTTGATAAATATGGAGAAGGTGTCATTATTACATCACACGACAAGCTCAGTCATTATCTGACTCTGCTTACTCAGCAGAATCCAATTGAAAGTCAGTTTCTTGAAAGCCTTGCAGACCATTTGAATGCAGAGGTGCGTTTTATTAATCAATTCACATACTTAATATATACAGGCCTTTAAAGAATAGCATAAATAAAATGGAGGAGGGAGTAGGCAAACAATGCTATTTATATTCATATCTATAAATTGTAACTCTTTTCATAAACTGTTTTGCATGGATATGCCGTGACACTGGTAACATATTAAACAAGAAATATAATGCTTCAAAGGAAGGAGTATTTTAAAGGATGTGACACAATATTTCAACATTGTTTCTGGGAAATTATGTGTACTTCTAAAATCAAGAAATAATATAGATAGTATTCTGTGGATAATACTGAAATGAATAAGATAGTATTCTGTGGATAATACTGAAATGAGTATGTTATTCACCATATCATTGGCTCATCCTAATCTGTTGTGTTCTTTCTAAGAGTTTGCTTTTCAAGACCACATGATTTTGAAAGATAAGGCTTTAAAAACAAAAAAACAAAAGACAAAACTAGAATGTGCAGAATGGGGACAAAATGTTTTTCTTGTCTTCTGGAATAGAATGAATTACCCCAGTTGGGACGCCATTGCTTTTTCAGAAGTAAACGTCATAAATCATTTCCAATTTACTTAAAGGACATTTCTGGACAGTCCCTTGAACAAATGGATTGGTATGACCCAAGAGAAAATAATGAAATGCTTTAATATTCCCTGGAACTTTCTGTCCTTTCAAATCATTTTGTGGATTGCTAATTCTGAGCAAGACTTCACTGGTAGAAAAGCATTTGATTGTCATGAGTCAATGTCTACCCCAGAGATCCCAAATTTAGAAGTACATAACTCCCTATAGGAGTAATTAACACAGCTTTCCAGAAATGAAACAGAGACAGATTGGCTTCATCTCTAAAGCCCCTCTCTCAGTGGTGGGATTCAAATAGGTAAACAACCGGTTCTCTGTGTGGATGATGCTTCTGGAAGTCCATTCTGGGCCTGGGCAACAAAAAATTAGCTACCGGTTCTGCCGAAGTAGTGCGAACCGGCTGAATCCCACCCACTACTCTCTCTTGTCCTGATGGGCCCAAAATTTGGCACTTAAGAAGAAAGCAATTTGACGCTGAAACAACCAATTTACTCCTGTGGGTTTTGAGGGGAGATAATTTAAATCTGACTGTTTGTCTCTCTATCTATCCATCCGTCTTATACCCCTATCCTAAGGTATCCAAGTCTTCTGAAGAATGGCTCTAGTTCAGGGGTAGTCAACCTTGGCTCTTTTATGACTCGTGGACCTCAACTCCCAGAATTCCTGAGCCAGCTGTGCTGGCTCAGGAACTCTGGGAGTTGAAGTCCACGAGTCATAAAAGAGCCAAGGTTGACTACCCCTGCTCTAGTTGAATACTTAGGGAAGTGATGCTTTCCCTGTGCCAGTGTATTTTGCAAAGAGATTGTTTCACTTGCTTTGCACAACCCATGTTGACCCAGTATGGCATGGAGTCGGATAGAAACAGTGTTACTTTAAAGAAACAACTTGGCCCTAAATCTGAAACATTTGAGAATGAGGATGAGTTGGGAACCAATTGACAATGCCATCATCATATGTTATGTTGCAATTTGTGTGTGTATATAATATAGGTGCACAAAGATTTTAAACCCTTGGTTGCCAAAGGAGTATTTTCAGAAGAAACATGTCTGATTCAATAACCTTCCACAGTGGAACAACAGAAACTATACATTGTTTTGTGAATAAAACATTATTCCAGCATATTTCTTGCATACTTTTATCATGCAAGGAGAAATTCATGTAGTTAATTTAACAAATTCAATTTCACAGTTTGTGATTATGGGTGTTGCCTTACTTTGTTTTAAATGAGAATTAGAGAAATATGTTAACTGTATAAGAATTAGCATAGTTCTGAATACCAGTTGCTGGGAACAATTGAAGGAGAGGACCAGTTATATTTATATCCTGATAGTTGGATTTGTAAATGAATATGGTTGGCCATGGGAGAAAATAGAATAACAAAGTAGATAGGGTTGCAGTTACATCCATTTTCATTACAGACAGTGTTGATATGGAGATTACTATTGAATAAAATCCTCAAAACTGCACGAGGAGACAACTCATTCAGTAAACCTCCTTTGGTTACTTTTTCTCTGCAGTCTTGCAATGTTGGATTACACCAATCATTTTAATTACTTGTTTTTTCCAAGGTTCCAGGAAAATAATGTGATTTTAGAAGTACTAACAGAGAACTAAACAGAAAAGAGAGGCAGCTATGCTTGTTTTCAACTTTTCTTTTCATTTTGAATATAGATTATGTATATGTGTTGATTAGAATGCTGCCCGCACGGAAACAATTTGGTTTCGTTTATTTCTATTTCTTTCTATTGCATAGAAGAAAGGCAGTGAAAACTAATTTTTCTTTGGCCTTCCCAAAAACCCAATTTTGTATTTGGAAAAAGTTTAATTGTTGTTTAAAAGATCTAGTGCACAGTAAGCATAAAATTCATCTTCAGTGGTCAGGAACGGTGCCAGTTCTGACAACCGAGGGTCAATGCTGAAGTGTGTTAATGATTTCAAATAAACTTATATTAGTGAAAATTGCAATGCATCTCGGCTAGTGTTACTGAAAATGCTGATAAGCAAAAGTGTGAAACCCTGACAGGGCCATGAAACTATAATTTTTTATATACTCTGGAACACTGGACATGACTTTCCTGCTGACATGATAAGGCATGAAAGATCGTTATTTGCTTGATTACAGAAAATCGATTGTAAGTCAGGCCAATTACAAAAGTTTTTCATTTCCCTTGGTTGTAACTCAGTCATTTATCTCTTTCAGATCCAATCTTCGTATAAATATCTTTTCTTTTTGCTTAACTAGCTTTTGCAATGACCTGAGGGGAAAAAAATAGCTTTGGAGTCTTCCTGGAGAATAGATTTTAGGTTAAATTTTGTGGGCAATAGTGCCCGAGAAAGAACAAATGAAACATGCAATCAGCATTCGGTTTAAAATCAATTAAAATTATGTCAATTGAACACAGTTCAGATGATCCTCAGTGTTTACCCACACTGAGATTACAGTTTGGTAGGAAAATGTTTGGAATGGTTCTGGAGTTTGCCTCTGAATCTTTTTGTGGAAGAAGTTTTGTGCAGCACTGAGGCTTTCAAATAAATATCCCTGCAAAAGATGTGCCATTCATACCATGAAATATTTCATCCACCTCTCCTTTTCCCATTGCGATTCCTTGTCCCTTTGAAAAAGCTGTTCTTGAATTTTCTCATCACTGATATTTAATGCTTAAATGGGAAGAAAGGCATTAGTTGAAATTGGCCTAATCATATCAGAGTCCCAGAGTACTATCAGACTACCTGAACAGCTGTTTTAAGAATTGGGTGTACAGACAAAAGGGCAGAAATTACCTTAAGTAATAGGAAGATTGATTGAAGTTAAACATTTATGTTTGAAATTCAGCAATTGGGACCTGCAACGAAATGGCACAGTATTTAGCATCTTTTAGAACCTTTCCATGGCGTTCTCTTTTCATTTGTCATATTTTGCCCTTTCTATACTTTTTTGAAGTTTTCTCTCCTTTTGGTTTTTTTTTTATGCTAAGCTGTTTTTGTATTTTTACAAACTGGGTTTTTCCCAGCCAGCTAATAATTTTGTCATGGCATCTTTATGACTCCATGCAAGCTACAATTTGGGAAATTGAGCTTGTTGTTACAATGCACTATGATTCGTTGGTGCCGTAAACATTTAACCATAGTTATGGATTCTTTAAACTAAAATAGACGCCCTTGTGGAGATCATGCACACAAATATTTTCTAAGATGTGTGTGTTTGGGTGTGTGTGTGTGCGCACATGCGCACACGCAAACACTACTTCAGATATAGTTACCTTAAAACAGTTTAAACTATAAAATGTTTAAATACTGCATCAGTGTGATGAATGCATTAAAAGGATGGAAATAAAAGAAAAAAAATACCTTTCACATCTACTGTATGTAAAGAGATAATTCAACGAGAATCTAAAAGACAAAATAATAGGTGTCTTACAATTCTGAATAAGCTGGAATTCTAAAAAGAAGTTCCACTCTAGAGTACTTGCAGGTATAAACATGTACCAAGGGTTGCAGAGAAGCTGTCTAGCATTTGCCTTCAACTGAAATTCTCACAACTCACCATTTGGAAACTGCATTTTCTTTGTTGTGTTTAGGAAGACCACTTGCTCTGGAGTTAAGCTGACATCTTGGGAAGCTTAGTTTAGAATGAGACAGGGAAGAGGATTGCCTTGATTAGACATGGCAGGAATGGAGAATGTTACCCTGCAACTAGTTCTGCCAGTCTCTGGGTAGGGATCAGGATTGATACCTATATGCCTGAATCATCGTTTATCATAACAATAGGTAACATGGGCAATAAATGGCATATAGATAGTGGGTGGTAGGGTGGAAAGAAGTCATAACTAGAAAACATTTGCAGTGTTGAGTTGACTTTCCTTACCTTTAATCCTGTGCAGTTTTCAGACATTGCCTGGAAAATCCCTGCAGTTTTCTAGGTAAGGTTTTTCAGAAGTGGTTTGCCATTGCCTCTTTTCTAGGGTTGAGAGAAAATGACTGATCCAAGGTCTTTGTGCCTAAGTTGGGACTAGAACTCACAGTTTCTTGGTTTCTAGCCTGATGCCTTAAACACTATACCAAACTGGCTATCAGTGTTGCATTTACTTGAAATAACACAGAGGCTGGATCCAACTCTCCTCTGTGACACCTAGGTTCAAAGATAATGATTTAAAAACAATAAGTGCACAGAAGATTGCTTAGCTGGGACATAAAATGTTAAAACAGCTGATATGCATGTGTTGGAGAAAAGAAATGGCCATTTCAGCATTCCAAAGCAAGCAATCTGGGAAAACTAAAAAGGATGATAGTCCACTGGAGAAAAGAATTGATGTTGTATCTGTTTTAAAAAAATACATTTTGCCTTCTGTGCAGGTTTTTTCCCCCCTCAAATATAAAAATGTTGACTGAAACGTTTGTATATACATAGTATATACTTATTTTTGTAAAGGTTTTTTTCATTATAATGTTCTCTCAACTTAAGTCATGTTTTTCTTAACTATATACCTTTGCTGATACATATGTTTGAATAGTTCACATGTGGAAAGTATTTGGATAAAGGCATATTTCAGTGTTTTAGATTTTTCAGTAAAATGACAAATATAGAGACATTATTTTTCTCTAACTATTTTGGTAATTGACTGACTATATTCTAGATTTCAGCTTTATTTTATGTTGCATAACTTCCACTGAATGTTATCATTTGAAATGTCTTTGCGCCCGCTCAGTCTTTATTGTTTATTTGTAAAGAGGTTAAAAAGTAATCACTGAGGTATAGATAAAATTAAATTAACTTTGCAAAAATAAAAAAAAACAGAAGAAAAACTCTTTGGGATAGATTTGGGACTGTATCTGTTTGAGGTTTTTGTGTATGGATGAACCATACAGGAAACTGTATATGTTTTGTTGCGGAAGGAGGTAGGCATCTTCTGTTTTGAATATTTTTTCTTTATTTACAACTTATTATGCTGGAAACTATGATTCAGCACTATCTATCTGAAGAACTCCAAGTTTCTCACTACACCAGGCTTGTCAAACTCACGACGTCATGTGACATCATGCAATGTATCAGGCTGGTTTTGCCATTGCTGGCAATGGGGTGGGTGCAGTTTCCACGTGACGCGTCCGGCCTGCGGTCCGGCAGTTTGACACCCCTGCACTACACCTTTATTTAGGTGCTCAGCTGATTTGATGGCTTAAACTGAGATTCTTGAGGAACTATGCGAAAGGAACAAAAGTCCACATTATTTTGCTATTTATAAAAAATCTGGTGCATTAAGTCTCCCGAAGGCTGATTTTCAAATTTTCAAAGTTTGAAAAACCATGCAAATGTAGCAATTGTTTATAAATCAAAGAAATGTGTAAGTTCCCCACTCAAGAAACAACCTAACTAGAATCTCTAGATATACTTGCAATAAAGACTGTCCATTTGGTTTGCAATAGACTTATTTACAGTCATATGTGTTTGTAATTTTCTTAAAGGATAACATAAAGTGTCTCTCAAGCCGAGCTCAACTCTTAGCAATTTCATAGACAGTTATTTCCATACAGTTATTTTGGGTAACATTATGGGTTTGCATTGCTGCCTTTTGTTTTTCAGTTCTTTATTCTAGGCTTTCTAGGTTTCAGTTTAACTCTACTTTTTCTTACTTATACTAAATTCTTAAAAGCTCACACTGAAATGAACACCAGGTGGCAGCAAATCTTCAGAAGTAATTTTTGAGGGTCTTACTCAGCATTGGGTGAACTGCAATAGTAGCATTGCATTGTCTTATCACATCTGGATCTAAACCATTATTCCCTGCAAACATATTGTTTGCATTCATATAGATTTTAAAGTGTTGAACAGGTAGACATGCCCATGAGTCATGAGAATAAATTTAACAGTGT
This sequence comes from Crotalus tigris, assembly GCF_016545835.1. Lineage (NCBI taxonomy): Eukaryota > Metazoa > Chordata > Lepidosauria > Squamata > Viperidae > Crotalus > Crotalus tigris. The sequence continues at coordinate 217,907 of NW_024097406.1, read as the reverse complement.
AATATACTAGCCAAGTTATGTTTTCTCTCTCTTTTAATTTAGCTGCACTCACATTATAAGAGGTGTGCTATGTATCAGTTATCAAACTTATATTTGACTTTTCATTTCCATGATAATGAAGTGATGCAATTTGCTTCATATCAGTTGGGTGACTTTTGTCCAGTCACTCTCTCAGTCCAATCCACCACACAGGGCTATCGTGTATAAAATAGGAGGAGGAAGGAATATTTAATGTGATCATTGCCTTGAGTTACTCATAAAGTAAGGAAGGCAGAATAAAAATCGAATACACACATAAATACATACATGCATGGAGTTGCTTTCTCTGATGACAGTAGGATAATTTTTTGATATGTGATGGTTCAAATTTAACAATTTCATGTCATCTTTATAAAATACATAGGAAACTGGAGACAAGGTTCATGGCTGACACAAGTAAACATGAAAAGGAGACTAAGAAAGAATTAATTTGTGACCTTTGGAACAGGAAAGTACTATTGACATCTGGCACAGTTCCATTCTACTGTGAGGTTTCTTGGTGGCAGAATATTAAATTTAGTTAATTTGCTGAATGGCATTTGTAAGCAATGAGGATTGATTATCTAGTAAATGTCAAAGAAATGCAAAGAAAATAAATTGTGTTTAAATGTAAATTTCAAAGTAGAATCCATTTGTTTATATGTTAAAGTCTGTTTATTCAAGAGTCTTATTGTTTATTGTTTTACTAAAGTCCTTTTCACCCTCTGATTTGCCATTTGTTCTTGCAGAGCAGGATACTTGACTCTAAATTGACTCCTGGGCATGTCCTGGATATGTCCATATAGTTTTTTGATAACTATCTAGAACAGCGGTTCTCAACGTTTGTGTGACGGCGACCCCCGTCACACAAACGTTATGCGTATGTGTGGCGTGGCGCGCATGCGCGGCGGTGCCCCATGTGCGGCAGCGCCCCCATGTGCGGCGCGCATGCGCGGCGCTGCCCTCCGGAGGTGCGGTGCTGCCCCCATGCGCGGCGCGCATGCATGGTGCCACCCCCCGGAGGGGAGAAAATGGTGGATCGCCACCTTTGGCGACCCCCGAAAAATGGTCGATCGACCCCAAATGGGGTCACGACCCATAGGTTGAGAACCGCTGATCTAGAACTTATCTTTTGTTTATTAACTCATTCACTCACTTACTTACTTACCAGCTGAGTCCTGGCCTTTCTCTTGGCCTTGATATGTTCTGCCCATCTTCTATCCCTGTAATAGCCTGGCTCAATTCTGATTAACTTTCTGAAGTCAGGTAAGGTTAGCTAGATACTGTGGGAGAAGGGGGATCTCCTGCTGGAGCAGATTTTAAAAATGCAACAAGATCTATATAGTTAGGAATGGCAATTACACTTTGTCTTCCTTTCAGGAAGTTTTATCGGCCACAAAGAATCATTGAAGTCCATTCGTGGAATTTTGAAAACTAATTTGCATTTACTGGTTTTGTTTTGTTTTTGCTGTGATTCTGTCCGGACTCATTGATCTTACTTTCCACAATTAAATGCATGTTTAGAATTGTAGATGTTCCAGTGTGGAGGGGTGAGGGAATTGATTATATTCATTTTCAGTGCTAAGCGACCGCGTAGATAACTAGTGCATTGTGGCACAAGATTATCAAAGAGGAAATATAGGCATTTAGCTTTTTGGGGGGGGGGACTAATTCTATCCTTTGTGTGATATTCCAGCAAGTCAGCCTTCAAATTCAGCTATATTATACTATATTATACTTTATAAAATATATCAGTTAACTTGGATAGATTGCAATTCTTTATTTAAACAGCTTGCCAACCTGCCTGCCTGTCTTCCTCCCTCCCTTTTTCCTCCCTCCCTTCGAAAAATCTTCTCAGAATGTCATTTGTTGTGAAAGAATCCATAAAGAAAAACTGGCTTTATTTATAAAATGGAGTGTTAAATTTTTGCCCAATGTACATAATGCAGGCATCCAGAATGGCTGAGCTTATATATTCCATCATAGCAATTACAAAATGGAAAATCTGATTTCTGAAGTAAATATAATTTGACAATCTGAAAAGTGCTTTGCTTTTGTATATTAGAAAAATATAATCCTATCTTCAGCAGAAAACTAAGGATAGAAGTCTTCTCAGCTAAACAGTAAACAAGGGAATGAAATATACATACGTTTCCCCTATTCAGTCCAATGTTACATAATTGTCCTCTCTTTCCATATTTGACTTATGTTTTACTCTATCTCAAAAAAAAGGCAGTCTTAAGGAATATATTTTGTTCTAAAAAAAGTACATTTTAACCACTTCATTGATGAATCTTTAGTGTTTTGCTATAATAATCTACTGGAATATTCAGTTCTGCTCATATAAAACTTGAAATATTATAAACCTTATTTCACGTTAACCTTTTAACATGAAAATTTGTTTTTATTTTTCCACACTTGCAGATTGCTCTTGGAACAGTGACAAATGTTGAGGAAGCAGTAAAGTGGATAAGTTACACTTACCTTTATGTACGGATGAGAGCAAACCCATTAGTATATGGCATCAGTCACAAAGCTTATCAGGTAGAAAATGTGCAGAAAACCTAAATTGCTTTCTGTTTCTGTAATCCTTTCCTGATGGGAGATTAAATATTTGCCCTTGTTGGTTTTCCTGAGATCAGCAACTCCAATATGTTTTGAAAATCTTCAGCGTGAAACATGTAAAAGAGCATCCTTAGTTTTTTTTTCTGGGGCATCATGGTAGGTGATATTTTCAACAGTTAGGCTAAATATGTGGAACACATATTTGTGTATCCTATGCATTTTTTGTTTATCAATCTCTGCCAGTTTTTTAGTGTTAAATGTAAGATTTACATAAAAATGAAATACAAATAACATAGTCATTATAGCCTGTCATCAAATATAGATAGAATAGGTATTCACACGTGCAAAGTGTTCAATCAGTAAGGACTAAAGGAAATGCTCAAAGTTCCTCATACAGTTCTAAATATGAAAAGTTTATCATGTATGCCCTGCTGAAAATAACACTACTTTGCAGTATAAAGAAAAATGCCCCTCTTTGTTTCAGAGTGACCAGGCACAAAAAGAAAATAATATTCTATAATCTAAAGTTTTAGTGTTCTCGCAACTATGTCTAATTGTAACTAGAAAATAAATGGAGACACGGCCTTCTTAAGTCTGCCAGAAATAAATAGCAAATAAAGATTTCCCTTCTCACTATTTCACAAGGATGGATTCACTCTTAAAGAGAAAACCTAAAATCCAGTAACTTTGAGAACAAAAGTGTTAGGACTAATAAGGCACTAGCCCTCAAAATCACCTATAATTATACCCATTCTTTTCTTAATTTACCTTGAGATTTTCTGTCTCCTTTTGGGCTCCCCAAAGTAGAGTATTCTTAACATTATATCACCATAAAGGGATCAGATTAACTTAATAAATATTTTAATTCTAAGTATTCTCAATCAATCGTTTATCTTTATTAATTCCAGAATAAAATCCACTAAAATGTACCCATCGCTATGTGTTTTGCTGAAGGAGTAGGAAAAAATAAGACAAAATCATATTTACCTTCTCTCTTATTAATCTATCCATCCATCCATAACATGCAATTCCTGATTGTATTTCAGATGGATCCAAGTTTAGAGAAGCACAGAGAACAGTTGGTGATTGAAGTTGGCCGAAAATTGGATAAAGCCCGGATGATTCGGTTTGAAGAGAGAACTGGATTTTTTTCTTCAACTGATTTAGGCAGAATTGCAAGCCACTACTACATTAAATATAACACAATCGAGGTAATGTTCTCTATAATCCGGTATATTATGAAGCAAAAGCATGGTATTATATTTAACATCATTATTGTCTTTCTTTAGGGAGTAATTTGTAACCCTATGTCTGATTAGAGCTCTACAACAGCAATGTGGAGATAGTAATTGCAGATCTATATTATAGTTCACATTCTGTAATAAAGGAGGATTCTAAAATCACAAGAATGATTTCATAAAACAATATATAGAAAGCATTTATATTCATAAAAGGTCTATTAGCATGTTTACCTACATAGAGTATGCACATATTTTGGAAATTGCAATGTACTTCTAAAAAGTGATGGCCTTTATTTTTCTGAATTTCAGAGATTCTATGAGTGAAGATTCTAATTAATCTTATTCAATTTTTGTTTCATTTTTCAATGGACTTAATATCAGTAAAATTTTGCCATAATAATTAATCAGTTTGCATTTCAATATGGGTAGCTTAAATTTATTTTTAATATCAATAGGTTAGTTGTTGTTTTTCCTTGATAAAAACCCTCAGAAATCAGTGACTTAGCAGAGTTCAATCTGACATTTTAAATTATAGTATATGAAAACTGTGCATTTGTTTTCAAAGTTAAAAAGAGTGTGTTTTTCTAATGGCAATTGTTATTTGCTGTGCAATTTGTTCCTTCCTATCTTTATTCAGTGTCTAGTGGGTGGAAGGGGAGTGTATTTGTAAATAATGCTTTAAACAGCAACCTGATGTTTCTTGATTTTGCAGACTTTCAATGAACTCTTTGATGCTCATAAAACAGAAGGTGACATTCTTGCTATTGTGTCTAAAGCCGAAGAATTTGAACAAATCAAGGTGAGAATGTTTCACACTTCTTCTTTTTTAAAAAACTGTTCTTGTGAGTGTCCTGAAAGAATCTTATAAAATGTGTCTAGAAGTGTTTTTAGTCAGAGATACAGTGTTCTAAAACAAAACAAAACAAAAAAATCTGTATCAGAGTATTTCTGGAAAATGTTTGTATGCAATATTATTCTAATGAATTTGTTATCTCAGTGATGACCTTAGTTTTCTGCAACTTCTTCAGCTGCTTTTCCCTTCTTCTTTTTCTCAGTCACTAAAACCAGTCAGGTAGAGCCATGAAATCCCAGCTTCTCAATTTTATATAACAATCACTTGTAAAGCAAATATACATAGCTTTGGTACTACTAAACTTGCTTGAAGGTGGAATGTTTTTATTTTATTTTTTGTCTGAATCTCTGATTTCAGTAAAATGTGATTTTCTGAAATGGTTACTTTTATGAATTAAGCCCATCTAAGCATATTTTATACAGATGGGGGATCGGTGTATCTTGGGTACAGTAATTTAGCACTGAATTAAACCAGCTACATACACTCTGTCTGTCTGTGTCTCCCATTCTCATAAAAGATACAGAGGGATGTTCATGACATTATAATGAATACCAGAGTTTGCATTCGGAGAGGCTCCAGAAGATTGATCTTTAAATAAAAATGAATACATAAAAATTGATAAGATGCAGCTGCATCAACCAGAGCAGCAAAAATTTTACTTTTCTGAAATTTTTGTTGAGAGAGCAGCCAAGACCAAAGCCTATCTACTGGGCATATTTAATTGTTAGGAGTTTGGCAGCAGGCCTGCCTTACAGGTACAAATACAGCAATATATATCATATGAATATTTACTGGATTTGTGGCTGTGCTGGGTATGAACTCTTGCATGCATAATAGTTAACATTGCCAAAAACAAAAATATTGTTCCAGTTCTCCAAATCAGCAGAACCTATATTTAAACATACTCTGTTACTTCTTGTTAATGTCCATCAAAGGTGGGAGAAAAAATTAAGGAAAAATTAGTGACAAGCAGAAAATAAAACCAATTGCAACTTGAAACTCTCAAAGCAACACACTTGAAAATTATCACATTTTGTTCCAAGTCTGGAACTATCAAAAGGGCCATTTCAGACTAGAAATGTTTGTCTTTATTTTTGTGCACCAAATATTTTACCTAGAGGAAGTCTTTATACCATTCTTTATATATATATATAAATCTATCTGCACTAGATTTGGTTTTAATTCACTAAAAGTTTGATTTAATTCTATCAATAATTGGTATATCCCAGAGTATTACAAAAAAAGTGCCTTCTAACAGTATTTAAAGAATTAAAGAATGTAGTAGGAGATCCTTTGCTTTTATTTACTAAGATGATTATTAACAACCACTGCAACTTCCCAAATCTGTTTTGAAATGGGAAACATGGTCTGACCAGTAGGCAATGAGATTCTCCTTTCTAATAAGCAAAATTGACATGATCGAAGAATAGAATAGGTGCTTCTGATCAAGCCATTGATTGGCCTGATTGACCATTGATTTTTTTTTTCATACCAGAATTAACAACATGTGCCAACATACAAAATGCAATCATTCAGTAGTTAACAAAACTGAGTCTCTTTTAAGATGAAAAATGGGGAATGAAAAAAAATTGCTGAAAATTATTTATTATGAGGTTTTTTTCTTAGCTTTCATATTGCATAAACGGTCAGTGTTTGAGGGAAATGGCCTTCAAGCGATTCCTGTCAAGTGCAAACATGCACCTTCTTTAAACAAGTTTTAGGCTAAGAACATTTCAGGAAATCAAAGAATATGTAAATTCATCTCTGTTTTGCAAGTAAGAATGAGAAATTGGAATACTATGCATTATTCAAACTGTAGATATGAATACATCTTTAGTTATATTAAATCTTAATCTTATTAACAGTGAAAGCCTTAATATCCTGAATCATAGTACTTCAGAGTTTTAAGCTAAAAACATAATACGCCCCATGCAAACTGTACCATTTTAATGAATGCATTTAAAGTTAATTCAAGTTTGCCCTAATCCAAAATGACTAGAGGTCAGATAAAAAGGGAAATCTTATCAGGTGAACGATGGCATGGTCAAAATATTTAATTTGTGGGGTACATTTTTATCTGTCAATGGTAATCTTAATAAAAGGTGATGCATAATGAAATATAATTGTGACGTTATTAAGATTGTTTCAATTAGGCTCCATTAAGTACAGTGCTGGGAGACTTGTTTTTCAGAAACTGTAGAATGTTTTAAAACACATTTATTGAGAGATAATTGACATTTAATTTGCATGTGGAAGATTTAACAAGTTGCACCAGCCTTTTCAAAGTCCATTAATTTATATTTCAGGTGAGAGAAGAAGAAATAGAAGAGTTGGAAGCCATGCTGAGCAATTTCTGTGAACTTCCTGCACCCGGTGGTGTGGAGAACAGTTACGGGAAAATAAATATCCTTCTGCAAACATATGTTAGCCGAGGAGAGATGGATGGCTTTTCCCTAATTTCAGATTCTGCTTATGTTGCACAGGTAAACCTTAGTTCTTTCTCCTACCAATGGCTTACCTAACATACACAGAAATACACAGAAGTCTATGTGTTTATGTTCTAAATTGTCAAGCAATTTAGAACTGGAAACTGGGAGTAGTATTTTTGTTTTTAAAAACTATAGCTTTTCAACTTAGGATCTTTTCCACAACGACATGTGTACCAAGGTACTTGTCTGTCTCTAATGAAATCCATAAGTGCTGCAAAGGGCTATAGCAATGATGGCGAACCTTTTAGAGACTGAGTGCCCAAAAACTGGCCCCACCCCCATTCCACTCCCCTGCCCCGCCCCCACTCTGCCCCCCTATCCCCCTCCCCGTCTGCCCACAGGACCACTCACCGCCTCCAGGGCCCGCCGCAGATTGCCCAGGCAGCCCAGCAGTGCTATGGCGGCCACACCCTCTGCCTGCGCCCTGCAGCATCAACTGCATGATGAAGTGTGAGAGGGCAGAGTCTTGTCTACGCTGCTTGGTTGCCATGTCGTTGGCTGCGCTGCTCCGTGTGGACCACACTCGGGGGCGACTCTCCTTCAGGGGGGCTGCTGGAGAGGAGGGAGTCGCGGGGGGAGGCAAGGCTGGGGCAATGGCATGTGTGCCCACAGAGAGGGCTCCAAGTGCTGCCTCTGGCACCCGTGCCATAGGTTTGCCACCACTGGGCTATAGAGTATATTCCCTTAATTAAGCAACCGTGCTGATTCTGAATATTGTTATGTAGAAGTAAGAATTATAGAATATATCCAACAATTCTTTCAGTGGCTACCCAGATATTTTTTAATTTTTTATTGTTATTATTTATCATTATTTTAATTATCATTATCATCATTTTGGAGACTTCTTTCTGTTTCAAAGTGATGTATGAAGATAAAAAAGACATTAATGAACAAATGTAAACAAAATTATTGTGTATACTGCCAAAAGAAAAAGAATTGTCTGGTGCTGGCTAGCATCTGAAAATGTCATGCAGAACCACGTTCTGTGGGAAAATGTGAAACACCCAGTTACATCTATCTGTAGGAATTTTCACAATGTAAGTTCCATAACAGAGAAGATCCCGAATGCCAGCTATCATTGTGACTCTGATTCAAGCCAGTGAACATGACAGTAGCAAAGGATTAGATGTAATATTGCATGCTATCATTGCTTTATTTGACAGAATGCTGCACGTATCGTTCGAGCTCTTTTTGAAATATCCCTTCGTAAGCGATGGCCGGCAATGACATACCGACTGCTAAATCTCAGCAAGGTTATCGACAAGCGACTATGGGGTTGGGTCAGCCCTTTGCGGCAGTTCTCTGTCCTGCCACCACCAGTCCTTACCAAGCTGGAACAAAAGAATCTCACCATTGATAAGTTGAAGGACATGAGGAAAGATGAAATAGGTAGGGTGCAAGGGGAGTCGGGGAAGGGGGGAATGAATGCATCTCAATATTTAACACTCTGTTTCACTTGCTGTTCTACTGTAGAGCTAACTTCTAAGGGTTTAGAAGTTGGAAAAATATTTCTCTTGCAGAATACTCCGAACCTAAGTTGTCATGTACTACCTGATGCTTAAGGATTTAAAAATATGTCTTAATCTGACTATTGGGTCATCTGGTTTAGTACTATAAATACTGACCAGCCTCATCAAGAGATACCAGGAATTTTAAAACAGTGAGTGATCTGCTGTAGAGTGAGAATTCTTCTTGATTTGCTTCCCCAGGTTGGGGAAGGCTGGTCAGAGTAACAGTCAGATAACACTGATAGCCTTGAAACCATAAAAGACAAGCAACAAAGTTCCTTTGCCTTCACCTACTTTAGATATTTATAAACATTTTGTTTCAAGTTTCATATTACTTTGCAGGTCATATGCTTCACCATGTAAATATTGGATTAAAGGTCAAACAGTGCGTCCAGCAAATTCCTTCTATCTTGGTAGAAGCCACCATCCAGCCAATTACTCGTACTGTACTGAGAGTTAGGTTAAATATCACTCCAGATTTCAAGTGGAATGATCAGGTAACAATGCCTAGAATATAAAGTCTGCAGGACATATTGATAATGTGGGCTCATCTAGATGTAATTTATAGGATATGTAATAATAGGGCTGGAAGGGATTTTGGAGGCACTGCTGTTTCTCCTTACCGCCTTATCTCAGAAAAACCTTCAGATATGTTCTAAGAAAACAATACTATAATTCAATAGTTTCAGTAAGCTTGGAAGTACAATGGAAGCTATGGTTCCCATACTGGCTATCGTTAGCTATGCATTTGTGGTCTGAATTCCTTGTAGGGCAGCATTTATAATAAGCATATAAGAAAATGAGCCTATTGGTCCTCTTGTGCGTGAGGGCATGTAAGTAGAAGGCAGACCCCTCGCTTCCTATATTATAAGGGTTCAAATGTACCTCATGGTCAGTTAACTGTCTTTCATTTATCAAAATGATTTGTTCACATCATCATCATCATCATAATGTTGGAAGGTACCTTGGAGGTCATCTAGTCCAACCCCCTGCTCAGGCAGGAAACCCTATACCATTTCAGACAAATGGCTGTCCAGTTTCTTCTTAAAAGCTTCCAGTGTTGGAGTATTCACAGCTTCTGGAGGCAGGTTGTTCCATTGATTAATTGTTCTAACTGTCAGGAAATTTCTCCTTAGTTCTAGGTTGCTTCTCTCCTTGATTAGTTTCCATCCTTTGCTTCTTGTCCTGTCTTCAGGTGCTTTGGAGAATAGCTTGACTCCCTCTTCCTTGTGGCAACCTCTGAGATATTGGAACACTGCTATCATGTCACCCCTTGTCCTTCTCTTCATTAAACTAGACATACCCAATTCCGGCAACCGTTCCTTATATATTTTAGCCTCCAGTCCCCTAATCATCTTTGTTGCTCTTCTCTGTACTCTTTCTAGAGTCTCAGCATCTTTTTTACATCACGGTGACCAAAACTGGATGCAGTATTCCAAGTGTGGCCTTATCAAGGCATTGTAAAGTGGTATTAATACTTCACATGATCTTGATTCTATCCCTCTGTTAATGCAGCCTAGCACTGTGTTGGCTTTTTTGGCAGCTGCAGCACACTGCTGGCTCATATTTAAGTGATTGTCCACTAGGATTCCGAGATCCCTCTCACAGTTACTACTATTGAGCAAGGTACCACCTATACTATACCTGTGCATTTGGTTTCTCTTGCCTAAATGCAGAACCTTACTTTTTTCACCATTGAATTTCAGTTTGTTAGAGAGCACCCTATGTTCAAGGCTTTCAAGATCCTTCTGTATCTTAAGCTTATCTTCTGGAGTGTTGGCTATTTCTGCCAGCTTGGTGTTGTCTGCAAATTTGATGAGTTCCCCATCTATCCCATCCAAATCACTGATGAAGATGTTGAAGAGTACTGGGCCCAGAACAGAGCCCTGGGGCACCCCATTACACACTTACCTCTATGTAATGCAGTTCCATTGAGGACCACATGCTGAGTATGGCCGGTCAGCCAGTTACAAATCCATCTGGTGGTGATGCTGTCTAACCCACATTTTTCGATCTTATCAAGTAGTAGTTGTGGTATACTTTATCAAATGCCTTACTGAAGTCCAAGTAAATTATATCCACAGCATTTCTCTGGTCCACTAATTTTGTCACCTGATCAAAGAATGCAGTAAGATTTGTCTGGCATGATCTGTTTTTGACAAACCCATGTTGGCTCTTGGTAATGACTTTGTTTGCCTCTAGGTGTTCGCTGATTCATTGCTTGGTTATCTTTTCCAGAATCTTCCCAGGTATTGAGGTCAGGCTGATAGATCTGTAATTTCCTGGATCCATTTTTTTTCCTTTTTTGAAGATGGGAACTACATCAGCTCTTTTCCAGTCCTCTGGTAGTTCCCCAGTGCTCCAGGATCTTTGAAAGATATAGTTCAGTGGTTCTGAGATCACATCTGCCAGTTCCTTCAGAACCTTGGGGTGTAATCCATCTGGTCCTGGTGATTTGAACTCATCTAGAGTAGACAGGTGCTCACTTACCATTTTCTTGCCTATCTTAACTTGTGTTTCTAATCTGTTTTTTTACGGTACTATTTTTGATAGGTTGGACTGTTTTTTCCCTTTGTGTAAAGACTGATGCAAAAAACCAGTTAAGTAGTTCTGCTTTCTCCCTGTTGCTTGTCAGCTTCTTGCCAATTTCTCCCATTAATGGACCAATCATTTTCTTCACTTTTTTCTTGTTTTTTACATGTTGAAAGAAGCTTTTTTTGTTATTTTTTTACTTTTGTCACAAGCCTTAGTTCATTTTGAGCCTTAGCTTTCCTCATTTCATCTTTGCAGGCTCGGGCTCTTTGCTGATATTCTGCTTTAGTTATGTGCCCCTCTTTCCACTTTTTATACTTGTCCTTTTTGACTTTCAATTTATCAGAGAGTTCTTTATGCAGCCATGCTGGTTTCTTTTGAGAGCGGTTATTTTTCTTCATTAGTATTATGCTAGACTGGGCCTTTATAATCTTACTTTTCAAAATTTTCCAAGCTTCCTGAGTTGTAACATATAGCATATTCCTCAGCATTGGATATTTTATTATCAACATGGTTGATTGTTGATTATATTGGTTACTTTAATCAATCTCACATAGGTCGGGAATGTCACACTCAGAGTCAGTTAGATGAATGGGAGTGCCATATAAGCCCAGTGAAATAAATAAATAAAATGAGGACATTTTTAAGAGAACATATATGTAACATTGTGTATTTACTTTGCCTCATAGGTGCATGGAACAGGTGGAGAGCCCTGGTGGATTTGGGTGGAAGATCCTACCAACGATCATATTTATCATTCAGAATATTTTATTATTCAAAAAAAGCAGGTAAATCTATGCTGTATAACAGTATAGAATGCATGTATTATGGGATAGTTTCCTAAACACTAACTTCATATTTATTTTTACAGTGTTTTGAAAAAATAGGAAGAAACCCAACCCTATACAAGTATTATATCACACTAAATATGAATTAAGAAGATTTATTTATAAAAAATCTATCTTATATATTTTATACTTATTAATAGTTACTGGTTTATTAATTATTACACTGTATAACATGATTTTATAAAACATTATTATATAATATCACAAAATCTCTGACACAGTAATACATATTGCTGCATCCTTTGATTAGTCATAATATTGCCTTTTCCAAAATAGACAGATCATATTTTCTGACAACTATTCCTTGATTTATGGAACAATACCACATTTCCAACCTCTCAGTGTGATGTTTTTAACCTCCACCGCCACCATCCCATGTCCACTACATCCCTACATCCAGTTAAGCAGTCAGATTACACAGCTTTGGTACATAGCTCAACATTACTGCAATATATTTAAAATTTAAAGTTTTCCCCATAAATCTGGTTATATCCATTATTACAATATCCTGAAATTCGCTCACTCATATATCACATAATGATATATGAGTGAGCGAATCCTAAGTTGAAGATATCTCCACTGTTATGAAGACTAAATTCAATTTGGTCAGTCTTTAAGACAATTATACATAACGGTTGATTCAATGCCATGACTCATCTTCTGCCCAAACTTTCCAATAGAACAATTTTCCATAAATTTTGAAAATAAAATTTTTCTACAGAGTTAAGTATCTATGAGTCTCATTATCAAAACTCAGGCTACTTTTTCCATACCTGTTTTATTTCCTTATTTGTGTACATCTATATAATAAAACAGATCATCATGTTAACCACTGGAAAAGAAATAACTGTTCATTTTTTTCAACCTTAGGTCATTGCAAAAGAAACTCAACTGTTAGTATTTACAATCCCAATTTTTGAACCATTGCCCTCTCAATACTATATTCGTGCTGTTTCTGACCGATGGCTAGGAGCTGAGGCTGTATGCATTATTAATTTCCAGCATCTGATTCTGCCAGAGAGACATCCACCTCATACAGGTAACATTGTACTGAGAACTGCATTCCTGCATAATTATATAGAATTTATTTCTTAAGTTGTTTACAAGTATTAAATATTGGAGTGTTGGGAGGGGGGGTGCTACTTGTTTATAGTTTAGATTTTCATTGATTCTCCACACCAGTAAGATCTATCATGGATGAATGTATGTATGTTGTAATTTATAAATAACTTACAAATCTGCCCTATTGCCCAAGCCGACTATGATTTTTTTAAAAATGAAGGGCAGCATCTCTTAAGCCTGTTGTATTAGCTCATACCTCACAGCATTTTTCTGAAATAACTCTTATGTGATCATTAATTTGTACCACAAATGGGAAAAAAGTGAGGTTGTTATTTTTAATAGCTATATTTGTTTGCTTAATGATGCCTTATAGTAAGAATTTATTTTACTTTGTACCATTTTCTAAAGTCTCTAGTTTACATAGAAACAGGTGGTGCATAGCCTGTTTGCATAAAAAAAAAGCAGTGGCACATGAACTTGTTCACCAAAGACCTATATACCAATATGCCTATTGTTGTGGTAACCTCTATTATCATTAAGCCTGGCTCATTTGCAATTCAGCTTAGAGAATGCTTTCAGAAATATTCATGTCACGTGATATATGTGGGGTTCTTTTTAAACATATAAATTCATATGTGTATCTGCTGTATTTGGTATTGTTGCTCTGTATCTAATCTGTCTGGCTAAACATGTGTACCTATTTATCTAATTGACTGGTCAATGAGTACTATTCAGAAGAAGCAAAAAGATATTTACACATCAGCAAATAGGAGACTTTGAGGATTTATGGTAATTGACTGCCATTCCCATCTGGTTCCTGTGAAACAATGAAGTGCAGAGAGGTCCTGCTAGCCAAAGATCAAGAAAAAGGCCTTTTTTTCCCCCTCTGACAGATCCCAAGAAATCACAGCATTAGCAGGGGATGATGAAAGAGTTCTAAAGTATCTATGAAAAGTATGTTCAAATATCAAGGCTTGAAGCCTCCACAAATTTTATGGCTCTCCAGCCATTCCTTGCTGTGAAGCATCCTGAAAGGGGTACTGAAATCTTGAGCCAAACCAAACTTCAAAGAAAGCATCTGTGTAACAGAATCATTGCAGTTCTCTGCTAATTTACTAAGAGTCAGGCTATATACACGCTCCAACCTCTGTACGCCAAACTTCTCAAGTGTTTGACGGAGAGACACCTCCAAATGTAATACTTTTTTTAAAAAATGTCTAGTTACTATTAGAAACTTAATACAAAGATGTAGGCACGGATGGTTCTAGCTGAATCTGTGTGATTTTATATGATAATGTGTCACTTCTCTTTTGTTGCATAACACTAATTATCTTGCCTTTACTCACATTTGCCCTTTGAATAATTTCTCCCTTTGGCAGAAATATCAAATTGAAATTACTACCAGTGCTACCATTACTACTATTTAAATTTTAATACCATCTTCCTAGAATTTTAAATATAATTTCTAACACTTTAATTTTGCCCTGCCTGAAAACTGACAAACAGTTGGATGTGTGCAATGTGTTGGTGGTTCACAAAGGCTACTACATTCAACACTGACTGAAAATTTATTTAAAGGCCAGGCATATAATAATCAAGTCTAAGTGTATGGTATAATGGTATCATTTACCACAGCAACACTGTTTTCTTTAAGCTGACAAATTGGCAAATTAATTAATTCACTATGTTCCTTGTAATCAGTGTCTCCTAGGTTTCTAGAGATAGCACCAAATGCTGAAGAACACCAATCTGCATAATTGATCCTTTATAGAATATGTAGTTTATTATCCATTTCCAATCTTTAGCTAGGACAAAATATTTTTTTACCCATAAGAGTCCTGATCAGGCACTGTCCTCACATATAAATCTGAACAAAGAAGGATGGTGATTTCTTCACCTCTCTTAACTGTCCTGATAAGGTTACTGAAGAGTTGTTCTCCATAAATCCTGTGCACAGTTCAAAAATGCTTACATTCCCATGTACTCCAAAGTACTTTTTCCTGTTATTTTCCAAATCATGTTCCTCTTTTTGGAATTTGGACTGGATTTTTGTCCTTTTCATAAGAAGAAGTAGATCTTCCATTCAGAGAAGAGGCATACCATCTGTTTATTTTTATGATAAATATATTTTGCATTTTGTTGCATGGTCTGATAGATGTGGTTGATTTAATAAGATTAAATGAAAGAGATCATAAAGTATGTCCTTGTGTCATTCTTGATTAAACTACTTACAATTTTACAGTTTTTATAAATGTATGCATCATATCTAAGAGGCTAGATCAGTTTATAAATTAAATTGATCCTGGTTTTCAAGTATGATGCTGTATTGGAATAATTACACAGCAAATTAAAAAATATCTAAAACAAATTTCCCATTTTATGTTCTATTCAATTAAACAGAACTTCAATATTAGCAGAAAACCATAAAGCTAACACAGAGGCAAAATAAAATTAAATAAACAGATTCATAGCTCCTAAATAAAATGTCTAAGAAAAATAGTACTTCATTTATATAAGTTTTAATTCCAGAACTGCCTGTATTATTCTCTCTTCAAACATCTCAAAAATACATACACATCCTCGTCTCTTGTCTCCATGTAGTAGAAACAACCAAAAAGAAGAAAACTTGATGATGTACTTGAGCAGAAAGAATAACCTTGAAGAACAAGAGGAAAAACTTGCGTATCTGAATGCATTCCCCCCCCTTTAAATTTTTTTTTTTGTGTGTGATAACTAAGGAGTCTTGTCTGAGACAATTACTCAGATTACACCTCTGTCCCAAACACAATTTTCTTTGATTTGACTGTTATCTTGATAGTGGCTCTTCCTTCTGTTCATCAAGGTTATTCCATCTGCCCATTAGAGATGGGAGTAAGCAGTGAAGAGGAGGGGTAGTGCTGGTAAGGAAAGAGAAATGTGGAGAGATGAGGTGACAATAGAAGATAATTGAAGGAAAGAAAATTCTTTATAGGCATTACCCAAAGTACTAAATTTGCAACATAAACAGCCCTTCCCAAGCAATGGCTCATCTCCAAAAGTATCTCAAGTTTGGGGATTTGGAGAAGTCTCAACTTCCCCTTTTTTTCACTTTCAAATCAGTATTGACTCCTGGCAACTTCCTGGACAGTTTTCTTAGCAAGATTTTGGAAGTGTTTTGCCATTGCCTGCTTCCTAAGATTGAGAGTGACTGTCCCGAGGTTACTTAGCTGTCTTTGTGCCTAAGGAAAGACTAGAATTCACAGTCTTTCAGTTTTTAACTGGATGCCTTAACCACACCACCAAACTGGCTTTCAAGATGAATTAACCCAGAAAATTATATCTTCTTGCTCATCTATATGAATCCTTATATGATGTTTATTGGGATTTTCATAAATACTTTGTATTAATTGATATGTATTATTACATTTTTAGAATTGTTGGACCTCCAGCCTTTACCCATCGCAGCTTTAGGACATCCCAAATATGAAGCTCTCTACAAATTTACTCATTTCAACCCAGTTCAGACTCAGATATTCCATACATTATATCACACAGATAGTAATGTACTACTTGGAGCGCCCACTGGTTCTGGAAAGACAGTTGCAGCAGAATTAGCCATCTTCAGAATTTTCAATAACTATCCCACTACAAAGGTTTGCAATACATTTTTTTTTCTCTGAGAAATGTTTGTTTTCTGTAATCTGGTTTTCATTAGGACTAAATGAAAAACGGACAGTTAGTATTACATAAGGCTTACTTTTTATCTGAGTTTGTGTGTTTAATGAAAAATTCCAAAGTAACAAAAAAACCCTGCTTAAAATGAGGGAGGGGGGATGCTTTCTATTAAAAAAAATTATGACTGATGGAATTTGTCATTATTTTAGAATATTTCTATATTCCACAGCGTCAAACTCTTTTCTGGGTAGTTCACAGATACTACAAAAAAACCCAAAAACCAAATATGTTAAAACTAGGCATTCTAGAGAATAAAAGGTTTACCTGATATCAGAAAAGCAATTTTTATATTTTAATTTCATTTGGATTTAATTGCTTTGAAGAATGAAATAATTTTATCAATATTGGAAGTTTTTAAGAAGAGACTGGGCAGCCATTTGTCTGAAATGATATAGGGTTTCCTACCTGAGCAGGAGGTTGGACTAGGACCTCCAAGGTCCCTTCCAACTTTTATTATGATTATGATTATGATTATTATTATTATTATTATTATTATTATTATTATTATTATTATATGTTAAAACTAGGCATTCTAGAGAATAAAGGGTTTACCTGGTATCAGAAAAGCAGTGTTTATACTTTAATTTCACTTGGGTTTAATTGCGTTGAAGAATGAAATAATTTTATCAATATTAGTTTAACATCAATAACAGTGAAGCTTTAAATACAGGCCCTGAAATCTAAATAAATAATTACTGTATATTATAATGATTTTGTATACTTTAATCTTGTTTTGACTTGACTTGTTTTGTAGGCAGTATACATTGCACCCCTTAAGGCACTGGTACGGGAAAGAATTGAAGACTGGAAAATTAGGATTGAAGAAAAGCTTGGTAAAAAGTAAGCTTTTAAAAAGAAGTTCAGTAATCAATAGAGATGGGAAGGTTTATTTCCTTGATACCTGCTTGCTGCAGTCTTGAGAACTTTCAACTAATACATAAATATTAATGTATGTAAATTTGGTGTATTTATGAATGTTC
Organism: Crotalus tigris; assembly: GCF_016545835.1. Classification (NCBI taxonomy): domain Eukaryota; kingdom Metazoa; phylum Chordata; class Lepidosauria; order Squamata; family Viperidae; genus Crotalus; species Crotalus tigris. The sequence continues at coordinate 200,097 of NW_024097406.1, read as the reverse complement.
CTTACCATAATACCACATACAGTCCATGAAATCTGAAAACTGTTTTCTTAAGAATATATTTATGTACAGATAACAAGCTCTAGAGACTTTTAAAATATTTCTTTCTTAATATATGTATGCATACAAATCCAGCTTAATAAAAGCTCCCTGTGTTATTGATTGAACTTTATGAACTGTACATGAAACAGTTCAAACTATTTTCTAGACTTTTTGCAGTTTGCAGTCACTTTGGAAAAAAATGCATTCTGATTTGGCTAGAAAATTAAGCAAACCTTTCTCTCCTGTAGCATGGATTTTCTTACCTAGGACCTCTATGTTGCCATCTTTCCCTCCTAATTACAGCAGCCTAGGACCTGCTTGTGAAAGGAATTGCATTCATTAGGATGGCAATGCACTCCTTTTGGGACGGGGAGTGGAAGTAAACACAGTATTAGGAATACTATTGTGGTGTCACCCTTACGTTCAGAGCGAATAGTGTTGTTCCTCATGTTCCTGTTAACATTCAGGACCAAGTCACCGTTTACAAAGTGATAAAAATGTGTGTCCTAATATTTCACAATGTCCGTTTGACTCTTTTTACAGGGTTGTAGAGTTAACAGGGGATGTAACTCCTGATATGAGATCCATTGCCCAAGCTGATCTTATTGTTACGACACCGGAGAAGTGGGATGGAGTCAGCCGAAGCTGGCAGAATAGAAGTTATGTCCAAAAGGTTTCTGTCCTCATCATAGATGAGATACATCTGCTAGGTAGGAATTGCTTTGATCTTTATTGTTGTTGGAACTGAAATATGTTGGCATTGTTATTTGGCACTCCCACACCTATCTATAGCTGTATATCTATATCTTCTTTTTTATATTTTCCTAGGGGATGAGAGAGGGCCTGTCCTGGAAGTTATTGTATCTCGGACTAATTTCATCTCGTCTCACACAGAGAAGCCTGTCAGAGTAGTTGGTCTGTCAACAGCATTAGCCAATGCCAGGGATCTAGCTGATTGGCTAAATATTAATCAAGTACGTAAATGATGCTTACAGTTGAACCTCTGAGCATTATCTTTAAAATATCTACAGCCTTAAGCTTTGAAAAAATAACCTTATTTATCTCTTTAGATGGGGCTATTCAACTTTAGACCGTCCGTGCGTCCAGTTCCATTGGAGGTTCACATACAAGGTTTCCCAGGCCAGCATTATTGTCCTCGCATGGCTAGCATGAACAAACCAGCCTTTCAGGGTATGCAGCCTTAGCTATTTCTTTTGCCTAATACTATCAGCAGACAAATGTATAATACATGTTTTTTGTATCTTTAAAGAATGTCTTTTTAACAACATGGCTTATGTGTGGGCCCTCTACATTTAAAGAGCTAACAGCACAGAGAGCAACTGAAATATATTTCAGACAGAGTAATTACTGTTACCATTTGACACTGTGAAAATATTTTCCTATTAGTGTGTTGAGATTTACAACATGTAAATCATTCTCAGTATTAATTCACTAGGAGATTTGCTCCTAATGGGATCTTTAAAAAATGTAAACAGAAATTGGACATCAAGTTAAGCTTGCATAATTCTAATTTCACAGCATAGCCATAAAGTTCAGAAATGTTAGTGCATCCAAATATGTCTCTGTTTTCAACTTTTGATTCTCACACTGGAAAGGATAAATTTAAGAACCACATTCATATTTTATTAAAGCATGTACTGTGTAGGTTCCATAAGGAATATTTATTATATCAATTAAAAGGAAGTCCCCAAATAAATTTTGGGTTGTGAACTGCTGTTAATTGTAAGGAGACAGTTGTGAGGTGGCTTTTTAGCTGATCTAATTAGCCTTATGACAGAAGCGAAGTATTGATTGGAGACTAGAGACCAATCTTGGCAGTTCAGATTATTTACACCTCAAAGAAGAGCATTGTAGAAAAACACTAATGAACTATAAATCTGTCCAGAGCTGTTCAGCCACACCTGTTCCTGAAACAACAAAAAAATCATTATCTGTCAAGCTTTCTATCAGGAAATAGATGTATTGATTTTTATATGAAGAAGAGACAATGTCAGCATTGTCATTTGTTATATGTATACACGTGTATATGCCTATGTTCCTACTTGTTATATTGTCATTTGTGTTAAAAGTAGATTGTCAAGTATCCTTCAAACCTTTCAGAAAGTAATAATTATTTTTACATTCAGTATTTTTTGTATTTTAAATAGTGTGTGTCTATATGACTATACTTGAAGGAATGCTGTTAATACTTCTGTGTTCTGATCAAATTACTATAGTAGTATAATTTAGGGAAAGTTTTTGTTTCCTTATGTTTGATAGAATATAGTTATGCATATGTCAACAGCTGCCATTATAAACTTTATTTCTCAACCCATAAAACTGGTAAAAGCTGGAGCTTTTCATTTTGTGCATTTAAAAAAATGCCATTTTGACTGCTTTCCTTTTTTGCTGTATTGACTGTTAAACCCCCACTCTCCCCCCTCCATTCCAGGAAAGTTGACTTTGCTATAATTTTAGATCTTTGAAATAATTTAAAAGAAAAATGTAATTATTTTATATTTTTCATAACAATATTGACACTACAAGAAGAAGCTGCTGAAGGTGATACTAGAAATGAGAAATTGCATTCCATCGTATGATTTTTCTTTTGTATTTTAACAGCCATTAGAAGTCATTCTCCAGCCAAGCCAGTTCTTATTTTTGTATCATCCAGACGACAAACTAGACTTACAGCTTTAGAACTCATTGCTTTTTTAGCAACTGAAGATGATCCAAAACAATGGCTGAATATGGATGAGAGAGAGGTAAATTTTTTATTACTTGAATTAAGTGAATTACAATTGAAGTTTTTATTAAAAAATAGAATTTGGTGACTTTATTCATGTTTTTGTTTTGCTTTTCTATATCACTTTTTTGACATAAAGTTGTCATATACAATACTTTTGATGCATTAGTTGAGAATGGGCTTCAGGGTTTTATGTTCCTTTAGTCATTCCTTGACCTCCTCTTTCAAAATACAAGTTCCCATAACTTCATCCACCAGAAAATGAATGTTTCATCATTACTAAAGGAGAGTTTATTTCTATAAAAGGAGCTGTAACCAGAGTTCAGAGAACACTATTTGCTTTCCAAGAGCAAAAAGCCAGAAAGATGCATGTTATTTTGATTCCTTAGGCATTCTTGTTGTTGTTAGTTGCGAAGTCGTGTCCGACCCATCGCGACCCCATGTACAACGTTCCTCCAGGCCTTCCTGTTCTCTACCATTTTCTGGAGTTCATTTAAGCTCACGCCTACTGCTTCAGTGACTCCATCCAGCCACCTCATTCTCTATCGTCCCATTCTTCTGTTGCCCTCAATCTTTCCCAGCATCATGCTCTTCTCCAGTGAGTCCTTCCTTCTCATTTGGTGGCCAAAGTACTTGAGTTTCAACTTCAGGATCTGGCCTTCTAAAGAGCAGTCGGGGTTGATCTCTTCTAAGACTGACCGGTTTGAATGCCTTGCAGTCCAAGGCACTCGCAGGAGTCTTCTCCAGCACCATAGTTCAAAGGCCTCAATTCTTTTGTGCTCAGCCTTTCTTATGGTCCAACTTTCACAGCCATACATTGCAACTGGGAAAACCATGGCCTTGACTATATATACTTTTGTTGGCATTATCCTACAGTATTGCATACATGTCTGCATGCATGCTTGAAATAAGCTGTGACTTGTTTGGTTCATGTTTTCAGATATAACATGTCTATGTTTTTAAAACCATGAACCATTATCTTTGATGTTTTTAAAATCTCACAATAGATAGACTTTAGTAAGCAGCTGAAACCCAAGCTTAAACTGGCTTTGGATATTTATGTATGATTTTTACTATGGCATAATCAGATAGAACGTGATTTTTCAATATTGTCCTGTATTTCTTCCTCTTTTTATAGACTATTTAGGGCTTTTCCATGAGCTTCTTTAATCAACAAGTATCACGCAACCAAAAAACCCCCTCCAGAATGGATGACATACATGTACCATTTTATTTCACATGTCTTCAAACGTCTTCCCAATCCACTTCATTTTTCTTAGAAATTGAAGGTTAAGAACATTTCTGAAGTTTTATGTAAGGTCCTGAACATGGCACAGGAACATTTGGTCCCATAAAGAACAGAATAATCACTCTTCTCTCTCTTTCTCTTTCTCTTTCTCTTTCCATCTCTCTCTCTCTCTCTCTCTCTCTCTCTCTCTCTCTCTCTCTATATATATATATATATATATATATATATATATATATATATATATATATATATATGTAGGTCTTTGGTTATTTGGGTTTTCTCTCACGTAAAATTGGAAGTGTCTTGGCGACGTTTCGACGAAGTCTTATTCGTCATCTTCAGGCTGGTGCTTTCGGCTTCGTGCTTCTAGGAGCAATGTGTGGTTGTAGCTGTTTCCTCCTTTTAACTTCGTGCTTCGAAGTTGAAAACAGCCTGAAGATGATGAATGGGACTTCGTCAAAACTTCGCCAAGACACTTCCAATTTTACACGGGAGAAAACCCGAATGACCAAAGACCTACATACAAACACCCGCGAAAACCTCAGAAAACATATATATATAACATACACTCACATATATTTGTCTGTGTACATACAGTATGTACCAAAGGTCACGTCCCACAAACAGCTTATTATATCAATTACATTAAATGTTTGAATTGGTTGCCATTTTCTTATAAACTCAAAATTGTTTGTTTGATATATAACCTTTAAACATTCTTAAGTACAGCAACATTTTTTCTGATGTTTGCAAATTCTAACCTAAAAGTAAACTCTTTAGATCGTCTGTTGGCCTATGAGATCTGTCTTGGTACATCTGGCATATTAAAATAACAACGCGCGTGCACGCACACACACACACACACACACTTCCAAAATGTACTCTCATTTATGGAAATAACTAAAAAAAGCTTTTTGTGCAGCTTTTCATTACGCAAACAGTAACAGATATCAGTGGCCTCTTTTTGTTTTTGCCAGCTATGCCACTGTTGTGAACCTTATAGCAGTTTGTTTCAGTGGACATCAATTTCAGATGTCTTTTTACAGATTTCTAGATGCAGTAGTATAAGAGGGAGGATTAGGCTTTGGCTTCCAATAAGTACAGCCATCCTTTTTTAATGATTTTTTTTTCTTTTGTGGTGTAGGATTTTTTCCTTGTAGGAAGAAGGGTGCTACCTTCTCTTTGAAAAATAACTGTAAAAGCACACTCACCATAGACTGAGAGTAAAGCAGTTGTCATGGTCAACTTGAGTTTTGAGATCCCTTGAAAGCAATTTATAAATACATTTTCATTATTCCATTTTTACCACAAGAAAGGGAAAGAGACACATGGCTGGATGTTTTGTTTGTAGTGCCAAAACAACTCTAATATTGAACATATTGGCTTCAGGGAACAGAGGTTTGAAAGGCTATTGCTGTTCCATCTGAAGCAGTAAAAATGTCACAGATTAGTCCTGGATAAGATAAAGCAAAATAAATGTAGATTGGGCATAAATTCAAAATAGCACAAGGGGAAATTACAGATTTAGTCTGAAGGTTGCAATAATGATTGCAATATTTTATAAACTATAGAATTTGCTTGATAAAGATTCTAATGCCAATGGGAGTATATAAAAGTTGAATACATGAAATTCATATCTGTTTGTCTGAGATGGTTGTCCTGTGCTATAGTTTGACATTTCCATTGCTTTTAATTTTGAACTGGATTATTGTCAAGCGTGTGATATTATTTTTGTTACTTATACTCTAATGTCAGTGTGATTTTCATAATTGCATAATCAGATTATGTGTGATTTGGGGGGGAGGTATTGTATGTTTCATCTTTTTACATAATAAGTGGAGTTTTTTCATGAACTTGTTTAAGCAGCAAGAAATACACGCGCGCACACACACACACACACACATACACACACAAGAATGGGCAATAAATCTCCAGATACTGTCAAACTTGATGCCCTTCATACCAAGTCAGCACAGCCCATGTCAAAGAATGATGGAAGTTGTAAGCTGGAGGTCATGCACTGTTCACTTCTTTGTAAAGTCTTAACACTGGGCTAGAATGTGCTAATGTTATTTCTTAAATTATATTTATTTATTGGCGATATATTTATCTTTACTTTTTACCCTAGAGTGAAGAGTAAGTTGCATAAGTTGTTGTTGACCTTGCCTGAATAGTTTGTGTTCCTGGGAAACAGATTAGGTGGAAAAGATATAACTGCCTGAAAATTACTGCGTAATTTAGATTCAGTTCTAACACTATCCCCAGTATTAAGTCACAACACTTAGAGTGATGCATATCAGTATTTTTGTCTATAAATAATGTGGAAGAAGGATGGGAAGAATCTGTCTTTGCATTTTTAGCACTACTTTCTTTTGCAATATTGAATGATGTTGTGTGTTTTTTTTTAAATGTACCTTAGCACAGGGGCATTTTAACATTGCACAACATCTGTGCCAGATGTTAAATGTGTGATTATACTTTGTTTTAAGACTTCATCACTTTCCTGATTCTTTGTACAACCCATCATTCTTTACTGGCCATTTTCAGATCATGGATAAGCATTATACAGTGGCATATGGTCTGAGTCTGAGGTGCTTTGAAAAGGCTACAGAGTACTAATAATGAGGATTCCCCGAAAATGGGAAAACCAGGACAGCAGATAATGCTTTGAGAAAGTATGGGGTTTTAGCATCTTGAAACAATATATCACACTCAAAGGGACAAAATTGGACTGCGCAATCTGTTAGCTCATTCTTGTCCAATCTGGTCTCCTCCTTTCTTTTGGAGCCAGCGGTCTTGTCATCGGCTTGCTGAATTATACTCTGACTGGAATGAATTTCAGACACAGGGTAATGTATCTACTTAAATGGAATTCTGCCTTCTTTTTTTAACAAAAGCTTTTTAGCTATATTTTTAATATATATTAATGCTATATCATTCCTAATTTTACACATATGTAATAAATAAAAGAAAAAAATTCTACTTCCAAGTTTGGCAACAATTTCCATAACCTTGTCATGAACTTTATTTATTTCTTTACTTCCTCTTTGCTACTTTAAAATTGTGCAAAGCATATTACTGTCTGCTTTGAAAGGAATCTTAGGCTCAGATTTTAGAGATCACAATATGAATGAATGTGCTTATAATTAAGTCAAGTAAAAACAACAGGGTTTTTTTTCCTCAGTATCAACAGGTTACATTGATTTATTAGGAAAGATCTAATTTTTATTTGTTTTATTAATATTACAATCAGCCCTTTTCAATAGACTTAAAAGAAATTTTATTTGTCATGTGAAAATGTAAGTTTTCTTTGAGCTTCGAATAAATTTGGATATGTTTCAGGCAAATTACCCTTGGTCATAAAATTGATTCATTCTTTCAGAAGAAAACTGCCATGTATGCCTTTGGATTTGTAGAAGATGGTATCTTGAGTAAAATAAAAAATGCATTTATTACATATCCTATATATATCTTTACTTAAATACAAGTCTTCTGAGTTCACTGAAATTTAGGATCATAACCAAAAGTCTATTTTGTACTTTGAAGAATAATTATTAAGCAAGGGCTACCATAAACAGTGGTAGCCCCTTCTAGATTAATTAACTTATTCTCGTGCAGCAATCTGGAAATTGTTCTTTCGGTAACTTTACCACTTTTGTCTCAATTTGTTAAGATAATAAATAATATCTATTTAAAAAAATCATCACACAGGAATTTTTCACAAAATGTTTTCAGAATTCTACAGTCATGGTATGTGCTCACAGGTTATCAAGATAGTGCTGTAATTTTCACTGTGTTGCTATACTGATTTCTGTGAAAATAAAAGAGGATATGTTAGAAATAAAATAAATAAAATAAAATGACCCATTATTGACATAAGAGAATGGCAGGATATATAGCAGAACTCCTGATAAAGGTGCTTTGGTTTTTACTGTGATAAATACATGGCATTGCAAACATAATCGACAATACCTCAGGTCACAACACTAGTACAAGGCGGTGGACAGATTGGATCTTGAATGCGATCCCCAGCCTAGCAACTCTTAAATGCATCCCCTCTGAATAAACACCCAGTGGTATAAATCAGAGTCTGTGGGGTGAGAATGTTTTATGATGAAGCTTTGCTAATAAAATATACAGTTAATATTATAAAACCCGTGATCCAATATGAATAGGAAACAAAGTGATGTGAAATTCTTACATTATGGTCTGTACTTAGAAGAACAAGTGAGCAAATGCAGTGTCTGTACTTGAATTATTTAGTGTTATTTGTTCCAAGGAGAAACCATATGCCTCAGTCACAGAACAGAACCTAGAGGATTATTACCTTCTGTTTTTGTTCTTGATTGTTTGTTTCTGACTCAAAGTATTATTTGAAAAATGAAGTCTGTTACTACACAATCCTATTCTCTGTCTGATTGACTGTACTTCTCAGATAGATTTGGATTACAGCAGAATCCATCTTTTCTTTTCTTTTCTTTTCTTTTTTTCTTTTCTTTTTTTTTTCCTGTGGGAGGACTGATCTAGAGCTTTCTTAATACCATATAAACTTTTTGGTAGCAGGACTACAACAAATAGTGTCCACATTGTAATCATTATCAAATATTTTGTGACATTTGCATTATATTGTTTTCTGTCTGTTTTTTTTAAAAAAAAATAGTCTAAATTTAAGTAGCTTATAAAGCTGATCTTTGGAGTTTCTTGTATTCATGAACTTATTTTTCTTTATTAGCCAATGGGGGGAAAACAGTTTCTTCATTATTGATAGACATACAGTAATATTGATGCCATAAACAAATTTATCTGCTGTTATTAATCTGCTACTAAGATAAATTGTTTTGTTTAATATTTTAAAGAAAGCAATAATGCTTTCCAGTCTACAGGTTTCTGATATTATACCATATATTTTTATGTGTTCTGTGTAAAAGCTTAAAAAAACTCTCACACACTGCTTGAGACAGTGTTTCTGAGATTTGCCAACTTTTCAGAAGCAGTTGAGTAGTGTGTGGAAGATTGCTTTCAAATAGGAATTCCAAAGATTTATTTGTATTTGTCACAGGTTGTGTCTTTGCAGTTGGTCTTATAATTATTTATTATCTGAAAATTGTTCTGACTTAAGTTGGATATTATTTTGTGTCCCTGGCTTGATCTATAACATTTATTTTGTGCCAAGTTCTGTTATTTCACTGGTTTGTTACTCCTAAATAAACCACCACGCAGGCCTTCCAGAACGGGACAGAAAAACTGTGGAAGAGCCTTTTGTGAATTGTAAAATCCATGTATGTTTACTATATGCATAACAGCATACAGGTAGTCCTTGCTTACTGACCATTTGTACAGCAAACTGTCCAAAATTGTGATGGTGCTGAACAAGTGATAGACTGTTTGTGAAGTGTCTGACTATTTCCGATCTTCCATACTACACTCCATTTATCCCTTATTGGAACTAAGTTATACCAGCATCACATTTGCTATCCCCATATCTTGTCCTTATCCTGCTTCTGTTTCCTCTATGCCCAGTAATGCCGGTCTTCTGATTTTTCTACTAGAGAATGGGGGACAAAGCCTAACAAATTATACCCACATTCAGGTGGTAGTTGAAGAAGACTAAAACACTACTTTTAACACCAGGTATTATTGATTACTGTGTAAACCTCTCCCACTTATGGGCTGAGGATGATATGAAGATACTACTATAGGTGCATCATAAAAAAAGTGCCATGACAGATTTATGCCAAGGTTAAGTTTAAGAGGCGAAAAAAGCGTTTAAATAATTTAGCAGGGGAACTGTTTTTTTTCTTCATTTATAAAATGTTGTGAGTAGTACTTTGTTTTGGAAACCCCTTTTAATTAATATTCCTGCTATTGATGAAAATGTTCTGAAAGGTTCTCAGGTAAATCTGTTATCTTATGTGTTACAGATGAATGTCATCATTGCAACAGTACGAGAGTCTAATCTTAAACTGACCCTGGCTTTTGGAATAGGCATCCACCATGCTGGCCTTCACGAACGGGACAGAAAAACTGTGGAAGAGCTATTTGTAAATTGTAAAATCCAAGTATGTTTACTATATGCATAATAGCATACAGGTAGTCCTTGCTTACTGACCATTTGTACAGCAACTGTTCAAAGTTGTGATGGTGCTGAACAAGTAATACATATGACCGCTCCTCAAAATTCCAGTTTTCTCACTACCCCTGCAGTCACAAGACCATAAGTTCTGTAGTTGGCAACCTGCTGATACTTATGCTAGTTGTGGTCATAAGTGCTCTACAGTCATGTGGTTGCCATTTCCAACATTCCCCATGGCTTCCCACAAACAAAGTCAACAAGGGAGGTTGCAAATTGTTCTAGTAAATCACCCCAGACTCCCAGCACTTGTGTGATACTGTGCTCTCCTCCCCCCAGCTTCCTTGTTCTTGTGCCAATCTTCAGTCTCTTTCCCCTAGCCTCCCTATGCTTGGACCAACCTGTGGACTCCTCTCCGGCCTCATTGTGCTTACATTGCACTATGCCCTGCTTTCCCTGTCATCCCTGTGTTCATGCAGCACCGTATCCTGCTTTCACCATCCTCCAGGTGGTCTCCTTTCCCTGTTTCTCTTGCCTCCTTGTGTTTGCACAGCACTACAACCTTCTTCCTCTGGCTATTCTGCATCTCCACACTGGTGTGGTGCTGCACCCTACTTCCCCTACTATGCCCTCACGCATAGCCTGTATTGGGCCTCCAGGGCCTCCCCACCAATCCCAGGGCCTCCTTACCTGGGACTTCCACCATTTCACTCTTAATGACCCACATATCGGCAAAAGGAACTGCCAGGATTGTTGTCACTAAGCAATGCAGTCATGTAACATTTTACTTTACGATCGCATCACTCAACAACTGTTATTGCAACCCAAAGATTACCTGTATGAGAGACATTTTATTAACTTTGAAAAGATAAGTTTTGTTTACACTGACAATCTTTTCCTTTTTAGGTTCTTATTGCTACAAGTACACTAGCCTGGGGTGTCAATTTTCCAGCACATTTAGTAATTGTTAAAGGAACAGAATTTTATGATGGCAAAACCAGGCGTTATGTGGATTATCCAATTACAGGTATAGTCACAAATTGAAAAGGTCTATTTTACTCTAAGAAAGATTAAATGAATCTTTGTTCCTAAAAATGAAAGAGAACTAAGCTAAATTACACATGCCACATGTTTTGTTCAGATTTTTCAGTAGTAACAGGATCATAATTCTCTTAATTTTTTTGATATTTTAAAGAAAACCAGAGAATTTACAAAAATGTATTATTTATCTTCACTTCTCACCCATTAAACAATATAACGGGTTTGTTTTAAAATTTAAAAATAATGCTTTCAGTAGAATATAAGAAATAGCATTAGAGCTGGAAATAGTAATTTTATCCCTGTGAATTACAAAGAGGAAATAAGGTGACATAGATATATACGTTATGTAGCTGATATGGTATAGAAGCTGCAATCAAAATAATTCATTTATGTATATAAAGTTCCAAAGAATAACATACACAGTTTAAAAGATCTCAAATCATGCCTGGGATTTTATGTTTGTTTCCTTGTTCTATCTAGTACTTATCAGAGATGTGAAATTATAATGTTTAAAACATCTTTCTATGGCATTTGAAATCTTGGAAACAATATATCCAGTCCCCATTATTTTTTACCTTTTATGACCAAAATTTCACACTTAGCAAGTGGGATGATGTTGTTGGATCTTTCATATAAGCAGTTGAAGTCTGTTTTAACTTTCTTTTTATAAATTGGAAATAACTGGAAATAACTTCTTAATGTTTTTTAAAAAAACAGATAAAGGTTTATATTTTATCTGTATAATACAACATTTTAAAAAGGCATTATTGTATAAGCAAAATAAATGCAATACATGACTCTTAAGTAATATTGCTGTGTTTAAAAATACTACTTGATGTTTCTGAAAATCTACTATCTAAAAAGAGTGAATGAGAGAGAGAGAATCTGTCTTATGTTCTTACTGTTTCACTTTCGTAGATGTTCTTCAGATGATGGGACGTGCTGGTCGACCTCAGTTTGATGATCAAGGCAAAGCAGTGATTCTGGTTCATGACATCAAGAAAGACTTTTATAAAAAATTCCTTTATGAGCCTTTTCCAGTGGAATCCAGGTATAAGAGGAACATATATTGTTTTGATATGAATCTATAATATTCCATTAGTAATTATATTTTCTATGCCTGCATACTGAACATTGACTGGCCAAAATCCATAAAACCTTCTGGATCATTTTTCCCCCTCCAGATGGATTTCTTTCATAGATCTTCAACTTAAATGATCAAACAGTGTTACCAAATAAATCTATGTCAAGTTTTAATTACATGTCTCCAGTGTGGGGGTATATATATATGTATGTATGTATTTTTCTAATGTATAGATAAATATATCTGTAATGAAATCTGGGTTTATTTTCTTTCTTTCTATGCGTGTTCATGCATAAATAGGTCTTGTTTTTAGAAGTTAGAGAATCTTAATGGTAGATAGATGTCAAAATATATATCACAAGAACTAAAATAGTAAAATAGTAACATTATTTACAACCAACAGTGTTCTTTTAAAGTATCTATATTTTGATGGCTCAGCAGTTTTACAATGGGAATTAATTCTGTGTTTTTCTATTCATAGCTTCCAAATAAGAAAAGGAAAAGAGTAACGATCTTCCTTCAAAATAATTTTGCATTTGTGCATTCAATTGTGCTAAAATAGCAGACTCCTAGTACAGAAATCTAAAATATCTAGTAGGTTAATTAATACCTGTAATCAGATTAAACTAAAGCCAGGTATTAAAACTGTTTATCTGCTAAATGCAATTTTGTGGATTTTTATAGCAAAATTATCTCAAGAAAGATGGTATACTATTTATTTGTTTATTTTTGTTCAGTTTACTAGAAGTTCTGTCCGATCACTTAAATGCTGAAATTGCTGCTGGAACTATAACTTCAAAGCAAGATGCAATGGATTATATCACCTGGACCTATTTTTTCCGCCGTCTTATTATGAATCCCAGGTAAGTTATTACATTCTTCATCCCTATCTGAAGTGCCAAATGAAAGACAAGAATTCAGGCTATGTATTTGGTATGTGCAAAACGCATTGTTCTTCCTATGAACCGTATGTTCTGGGGACAGTTTTGCAGTTTCTAGATACAGATCCTCCAAACCAAAATCAGTTCACAGAGTTCTATTATGGAAACTAGCTTGTTTTGGAACTGGTCTACCTCCAGAACCTTCAATCACTTCCAGAATCTAGAAACCATTGAATCATGTTGGCAATAGCATGCTCTGTCTGCAAGAGTAACAAAAAATTCCAGGGTTTTCCAACACATTTCTCATCAATCATCTATACTAGAGATCTCCAAATTTGGCAACTTTAACACCTATTGACTTCAATTCCCAGAATTCCTCAGCCATCATGGTGATGATTGATGAAGTGAACTCTTTAAGTCAGAATTAATATTGCTATTTATTTTCAGGTGAAATTCTATAGATGGTTAGAAAGAAAGCGCATTATTGGTTAACCCCAACAATTACAGATCAATCCCACACACTTTGGTCCAAATTCCAATTTTGCTTATCAATTAAGCTTTTAACTGAGGAGGCAAATAACCTCTTAAGTTTTAATTATTGCAGTATAATTTTAAAATATTTTCAAAATTCAGAGAAAATTAATTTTCTCATCAGTTTTTCAAACTTATATTGATTTCCTCCACCTGCCCACCCCAAAAATGCAGATCATGTGACACAGGGCTACTTTTGATTGGGCAGAAGGGGAATTTTGTTGCTTTTTTAAATTCTACTAATTCTTGGCCATGTTTCATTACTAATTCTGTATTTTTATTAAGCACTGAATGACTCCATTTTTTGCAAAGCACTGAGTTTAAATTTCAGAATGAGTCGTGGTAATAATATGGCGAGTTTTAAACTGCAGCTTCTAATGTTCAGTCAGTATGACATTCATTATGATATTCCACCTTAAATATTTTGAGGATTGCAGTGTGGAATAAGAATTAAGTACTCAGCCATATCAGCCACAATGTTGGGGAAGCAAGTATCTGAAAAACCAGAATAACTGTATTAGTGGGACAGATAGTTTGATCTGTAGAAAAAATGTATTTCAAGATAGTCAGTGCTGTGAGGCGAGAATAGTAGTGGTAATCTACTATTACAGCAATCTATAATCCCAGACTCGCCCTTTTTTAAGACTAGGAGCTGTCAAATTCCTGAAATACCCAACCTTTCCCACATATATAATTTGTATCTAATTAAAAAAAATATGAATGCATCCATTGGCCACTAAATATTTCCTACTCCCTTATAATAAATATGAGATTTGGCGCTCCAAAAATAATTTAATACAGTATGAACTTGAGAGCATTCTCTGATACTTTTTACTTTTTTGATTTTTAACCAATAATTAAAACCATGTTTGTTTGCAGAACAAAATATTAAACACTAGTACCAAATACTTTAAAAAAATCATTACAATACAGTATTTGATAGGAAAAGAAAGTAATCTTGACTCAATGTCAAAGCACATAACGTTTTTATATATATATAAAAATGAACTGCTATCAGTTTATGCTGTCTTGATTTCAATAAAATATAAGCATAAATTGGTTTTCTGGAATGAGATTCTTTCATTAAATATTCAGTTCCACTTTAGTACTTTTTAATTTTCCATATAGGACTTAATTCTCAGAACAAAGGCAAGGATAGTGTGTCTTTTGTTATAGAATTGCCAGTCTATTGTTTAGAATCCCTAGGGCTGTGCACACTTTTCAAGTGATTCAGAAGTAACACAGCACCTCTTTGTTTATTAAATGTTTATTAAAGAAACTTGACTTCTTTCAGCCTTCTGGACAAGCCTAAAAAAAAAAAAAAGGATGCCACTAGTTTAAGGAATCTATTTGGTAGAATTAATATGATATTTAAAGCAGAAGACTTGCACGGGAACCTGGAAAGGGTTGGGCAACTCTAATGAAGAGAGTTGCTACTTTCATGTGATGTTCAAACATTTCTCCCCCAAATCATTATCAAACTATGCACAAGGTTATCATTCTTGAGAATTTTCTGAAAGTGCAATTTATAACCCACAGGAAATGAGCATAATGGTTTCTACTCTCTCTGAATTGGCAACATCAGTCTAATGAGCAGAAGCCAATTATGTGTTTTGTTAAATAGAAACAGTGCCCCAAACCTTTGGAACAGATCTTGAGGGTGTACATCAAATCTCAAGAAAAAGAAAAACAATGCCTGTTGAGCAGATGGATGTCTACCTATTGAATTTAAAATATGTCACACAACTTACTATCTAGAAAGACTTCATATTTATATGGGGGGGGGGAATTGGTGTTCAGTATTTCCAGCAATCAGTTCCTAGGTGGTATTCGTCCATTGCTTCACTTTTTTTCTATCTTGATTCAGAATTTCCAAAGATCTATTCCCTCCTCTTAGCCATTTAATATAGTATTAAGCCAGCTGGGCGGGCTTCAGCTCCCTGAATTCTTCAGCCAGTATGGCCATTAAGTAGTAAGTATTTGTGTCTGTGTGTGTTTGTGCGTGCGCACATGCATATTTACATACACACTCATATGCATATACCATGCATATATACTGGTCTGCTTATGTTGCACAAACTTCTATGTCTGTTTTGTCAAAAATTATTTTGTTTAATTCTTAGTCAAAACAGAACTGCTGGCTTCAATAGAAAGCCTTCCCAATTATAATTGTAATTAACATTTTATAGGACCCAGGATATAAAGTCTAGATATGAATCTTTCTTAGCAGTTGCACAGAGCCCATCAGGGATGTAAAAACAAATATAAATAGTGATTTTATCAGGCAGAGCAGTCCATAAGTCAGTTTAAGCATGGTTCAGAGTAATAATTCTCATACTAATGCTTTGCTGTCCAGCTTTTCCTGGCATACTAACCAGCTAGTTAGTTTCATTCTCTGCTATCTTATCATGCTATATTAAGGACCTATATGAATTTGTCATAAATGATAAAATGCTTGTTACAGTGAATATTCCATGCATACCCTGCTATGTTCATATGTAGTCATTCGGTGTGCAAGCCAATTTTCATATAGTTTTAAATGTCACCAGTTGCTAAAATCTAAGATGCAAATTGGGCAGGTAGTAACAAATGAGCTAAAACACTAGAAAGTGTGTTTGTGACAGAGTGAATAGATAGAATTCAAGGACTTCATCCATTGGCACCATCCTAATTATGAAAGGAATGAGCTAGTAGAGATACAGACTCCATAATGTGTTTTAAGTATTCTCTCTCCCGTCCCTTCTTTAACAGTTGAGCTCTAGATAAATAGCTGTCCTCTAAAATTAAACAATCGTATGTGCTAGTAAATGGAATGTTAGGCATTCATCTTCATTGTTCTCAGTCATAAGGATCTGGCAGAGTAACACCATGGCAAATGCCATTAATTTTAACGGGACTCAATTCCTTTATAAATGTACTTAAGATCACAGTATTGTCAACACTTCCTTTTTCCCTTTTTGATAATGCTTCTTAATATTTGTTTTAAAAATGAAATTTATGTCAAGTTATAGGAAAAACAAAGACATTATACGCAGAGCACTTTTTAAAATGTGTGCCATTATGTGAACATGCCATAACTTACCCACCCCCTTTTCTTCCCTGAAGTATTTTTTGGCTGGAGCATAATACCTCTGCATTTATGGAGGCACACACTAGTGTAGGAGCAGAAACCAGAGAAGAAATCATCAAGTATAATTATCTTTGGATGTAAAGAAAAGAGACTTGTTTGGCAATCAAAACTCCTCTCCAATTTCTTTGATTTAGGAAAGATGTAAAAAAAATGAAAAATGATAAGGCAGCACATTCATTTGCAAACATTGATAGTGACAATTTAATACTAAACTTAATTTCAGAAAGATGTATTAATCTTTCTGTTTTTATCCTTTCTATTTATTGCTTCTGGGATTCAGCTAGAGGAAATATGCTAAAACAGAAAAGCTCTCCTTTTAAAAAGGTAACCAAGCTAAAGTCCAATAGAAAATGGGAAAATATTTTTTTCCATATTCCTTTTCCACTTCTGCCTGACATCTCTTATGGCTATTTGGATGATCTCCCAACACTTCAGAGCCTCTTTGAGTGCAGCATAAGGAGCTGTACAGTTGTGCAGCATAATTTGTTGTTTTTTAAGTATCGTTCTGTAGTTATATGAGATATTCTATGGAAGCAAAAGTATAATAGGAAAGTAATTTTGACTATAATCTCTGGCCAATATTCTACAGGTCGACAAATAATTAAAATAACTAAACAATTTCTGCTTCAAATAAAATAAGACAACAGTTTTATATATAAACTTATATCTAAATCATTGAGGCCTTCAAAGCATGTCTGGTTTTGCAGACAGCCTAACAAATTGTATTGGTCAGATAAAAGTAACTCTATAGTTTGGTTCCATTTTGATTACCAGTCAAAAAAAATGATAATAATGGCCATTCGATGTATTAATGGCAGAAATCTCTTTTCTCTTGTAAATGAAATAGCTCTCCAGGGAGTGCCAATTTCCTACCCATTGAGGCGTGTTGAACCACAACTCGTGGATTAGATACAGAAAAGACATTGATTGGGTCATCTCCCCAGTGTTTCATCTATCAGGGCTATGCTTAGAAAGGCATATTTTGTCCAAGCATCCTATCTCTGGCCTGAAGTTAAACCAATTTTTATCAATAGTCTCACCTAAACTGAATGATATTGAAAATGTTTTAAGTGAATAAAATGGGACACCGTTTGTTAACATAGCTGTTTACGTTGTTTATATGAGATTTCTAAGCTTCAAGAAAATTATAATAATAATGAACTAGGTTCTTGTGGGATTTTTTTGTCCACAACATTCTTTGAATGGAAGCAGATTTTTTTAAAAAAAAGAAATTCTAGAATCTGCTTTCATTATCTGTATCATTGCTTCTACCATATAATCCGAACATTAAAAAGCATGGTGTTTTGTAACAAATGACTTGCTGGCCTGACAGTTTTAGCAGTGCCATTTCAAGGCTGATGAAAAATTCCCAGGGAGATTGTGGATCAGGTTTACATAAACTAAACAGGAAGCTATTGCCACCATCATCCACATTAAACTCAAAATGGTCTTTGTAACTTCATCTACATTTTATGTCTCTGCACGTCTCTGTTTCTCAGCTGATGAAATTCCAGTCTTGTTTATATAAGAAAAAATAGTTCTTTTTGTGTGTGTATGTGTGAAAGGGTTATTCTGGATAGTGCTGTTTTAGTGGTTTGTTTTTGTTGTCATCTGTTATTTCAGGGCCATTCAGAAAAAAGGGTAGCTGTTTTAGTGTTTTGATTATTTAAACCTTACACACTTAGTAAATTTTTATGGTACCTTGGAGTTTGTTATTGTATTGTTCCCCAATGGGCAACTAATGAAAGTTACCCTGTCTAGTCCATGTGCTAGATGCTGTTAGTATAAAACTGCCTTTGACTTTCACACCTCTCAGGGGACGAGTAATTGTTGTGTTCAAACAGCCTGTAATTGTGATCCCGCTGGCTTTCTCAGTACGCTTCTGGCTATTAGAATCATTAAACAACTCAGCACCTGTTAACAGCATTGTAAATATTCAACCTTGCTTGTGTGCAGGTTGAGCAGAATATAGGAGAAAGCTTACAGAGCCCAGCCTCATAAATTAAAGCTCCTGACAAGTCAATTATTGTGAAACTGGGTTTCACTGAGAAATAAATGAAATGGGGTGCTGACAAAAAAGGAGGGCTGTCTGTTTGCAGCAGAGGGGAAATAATGACTAGATGATTCAATGCAGGGACCATGAAACTGCATTGTTTTTATTCTTTATCTTCAATTAAATAGTTAGATAATACAGTTACCCAGAAAAGGGGGAGGGTGATATATAGTATAGCTTTATGCAGCTTTGAACATATGAACATTTAAAGTGCACAAAAGTGATAATAGTAGGGTGGATAATCTTTCTAGCTGAATTCCTGTTTGACAGGATAGAAGTTTGTTTGTTTTTTTTTTTAAAAAAAACTGTGTTAAGTTGGAAATCTTGTGCCTGTTTATGCAAAAGTAAGTCCTACTGAGTGAAAATGGTATAACTCATTTATAGGTTTGTTTAGAGTCGTGGTCAAAGAATTAAATCTAACATTATGCAAGGAAGCCTCTAGTTGCAGGGATATGCTTTTACTCGTCACCCTTACACGTGCCCAAATCTATTCTAAAGAGTCCCTCTAAATTGGCAGAGTAGACCTGGGGTATTTGAGGAAGAAAAATTCTACTTATTTGCCTATGTTATAGTGTTTGAATAAAACCTAGGAAAAGTTTGATTCCATTGGATCTCCTACTGGCACTTTAGTTTTTTCTCTTCAAGTTGGGAAACTAGAAGATTTATTCAAGGATTTCTATGTACTCATCAGTCTGTTTTATTCTATTTAAAAGAATGTTATTCTATTACATGGTTCATTATTTGTTTTGTAGGCTTGCGGTTTTCAGAGGAGGAGGGTGTGATATATTGCTCCACAATAATGTTCATAATTTATTTAGTTATATATGTACTGAATTAGTCAAATGCAATTGAATATTATGATATAAAATTATCTTCCATTACAATTAACACCTCTCCCTGACACTGTTGAAATTAAATGAAGTATTAGCAGAAATTAATCTCAAAATTACATGGGCGTATACATAAGGAGAACGTTATTTTTTTTATAGAGGATCAAATCATAATATGTTCAAAGATTACTACTTAATCTATAGAGTGCAAAGTATTCAGTGTATACTGTTTCAGTCTTGGTAGCAAATTTATTTCAGAATCAGTTGCCTTGAATTTAATGGATTTAATTTCTGAAAAATCATAAATAGAATTGTATTGCAAACATAGATTTGTTTAAAAGCATGTATTTTGTACAAATATTATAATGAATGTAGGTAATACTTGTATTAGTGTACCGTACAATAAATGTACAATATTGACAATTATGAACGCCATTAAGTTTTAAGCAACATCCTTGTGATTCATGATTAAAAACACAGTTCATAATCTGTCTCCTTATATGTAAATAGATTGTTTCACTGAAAACACTAAAAATGTTCTTAAAATTATCTCAAACAAAAGTAAAAAACTCCATCCCTTTCTTTGGCCATAGTCTCAGTCTCCCAAAGGAAACGATCTAACTATGCTAAATGTTAGAATTGTTCAACTGCAATTTTTTTAGTAGATGTTATTTTCAAGATGCAAGACTATTTTATCATCATACATCAAGAATTTATCAAGACTTTTTTTTGGGAGGGGGAGATAAAATATATAACAGTAAGATAAAATGGCAGAAGTTGTAAGCTGCTGAGGAAAGTGAATGACAACAAATTCACAGAAGTGGGGAAACACGGTGGAAATATGAAATGCATCAGCCTTAGTAGTTTAGTGCACAATAATATATAGAGATATTTATATGAAAGTATTAAGGTAGTGTGTGAAAGCCAAGCATTTATAAAAGATCTTTTGTATGTACAATTTGTTTCCAAACTACATATTGATATATCAAATGCATGCTGTAACCTTTCATAAAATAACTGTTATACACGTCCCCTCAAATAGCAAATTTACCTTATAGCAAATTGTGCAGTAAATACACTCTTTGATAGCTAAAGGAAGCCACTTGGAGCTAAAAGAAACTACTTACATTGGGCAACAAGCATAAACTGATATATTTGAACAGTGTTTGTTCTCAAAACATTTTGCTAAGTTTTATCCAAATGGTGCTCTTGTAACAGGGAGCACAAACAATACAAATTCAGAATCAAAATAATTGGGAATACATAATCTACAGTATTTGACACGTGCATTTTAGTAAAACACACACATCTAAAGTAGTAAAGACATTTATGGAAAAATCATTATGAATGGTACAGCAAGACACAAAGACAGGAAAGTACAGAAGTATCCACTATTGAGGAGTGGATTATGAAGATGGCAGGAACTTGCAAAATGGCAAAACTGACCTGCTTAATAAGGAACAAAAGAATAAGTGTTTTTATAAAAGACTAGAAAATTTTTATGGATTTTTGCTAGAATTGGATAAAAGTTAACTGAAGATTTCTGGGTTTGCTGATTAAAAGAAGTTGAATATGGAAAGAAGGGAACTATGATGTAGTTCTAAAGGGAAAGAAATGGTAATAGTTTATTTGCAACTGTAAATAAGATCCAAGGCTGCTGCTAACTTCTACTTTTTTCTCTTTCTCTTTTAATGTATTTCTTGCACTTTTACCTTTTTTCTTTCATACATTTGATCTCCTTTATCTTTTAATTACGTAAAACTCTCAATAAAATTATAAAAAGATTATTATGAATGATACTGATTATTCTGTGTTTTCCCAATTGTTGACAATCCACATAGAGTGATAACCAGAAAGCATCCATATATCTCTGTCAGTTGTAATATAACTTTATGATGAAATGATCATATTGTAAAATGTATTTATTTGATTCATTTACTTATTTTTTATCCTGGCTTTATTATTTTTATAAACAACTAAAGGCAGCAAATATAATTAATAACTCTTTCCTCCTCCTATTTTCCCAACAACAACCTGAGAAATGCTTTGGGCTGAGAGTGATTGGTTCAAAATCCCCCAACTGATTTTCATGCCTAAGGTGGAACACTGATTAATTGATTTTTATCCCATCCTTATTTTTGTTCAACTCAAGGCAGTGTACAGTACATACATAATATAGGTAGTCCTCGACTTAACAACAATTCATTTAGTAACATTCAAAGTTACAACAGAACTGAAAAAGTGACTTATGACCATTTCTCATACTTATGACCATTGCAGCATCCCCATGCTCATGTGATCAAATTCAGACGCTTGCCAACTGACTCATATTTATGACACTTGTATTGTCCAGGGGTCATGTGATCAACTTTTGTAACCTTCTGATAAGCAAAGTCAATGGGGAAGCCAGATTCAAAACTGTGTTACTAACTTAACAATGTGAACAGTGATTCACTTAACAACTGTGGCAAGAAAGGTCGTAAAATGAGGTAAAACTCACTTAACAAATTTCTTAATTAGTAACATAATTTCTGGCTCAATTTTATCCAATTCATAGTTTGAGGACTACCTATATCCCTGCCTCTTATTTTCCTCACAACAACTCTATGAAGTGGGTTGAAGTGAGAAAAAAAAAAGACTGACTCAGAGTCACTATTTGGCTCTCATACCTAGAACTCTCAGTCTCCCAGTTTCGATCCAGCAAATTAAGGGAATATAGAACTTCTTGTTCTTTTATCTCAATTATATTCCCTCGAGCATTCTAAATTACTGTCAGGGAAATGTAATATTTAAAGTGCCTACTGATTTACACCTAAAATGAATGACATTTCACACTGCATGTACATGCTGGGCAGTGTTACATTATATTGTTATTTGCATATCAAAAATATTTATTTTTAAATCTGTCCTATTTTCATTTATGCAGTTACTATAACTTAGAAGATGTGAGCCATGATAACATGAACAAGTTTCTTTCCAACCTTGTTGAGAAATCCCTTCTTGATCTGGAATATTCCTACTGCATTAAAATTGGAGAGGTAAGGTTAATTTATATTTCATCCAACAATTTGAGAAAAGTTTGTATCATATATATGAGTGTACCGTATTTTCCGGCGTATAAGATGACTTTCTAACGCATGCAAATTGTCTCCGAAGTCGGGGGTCATACACCAAGTCGTCTTATACGCCGGAAAATACGGTAGTTTCCGGCGTATAAGATGACTTTCTAGGCATGCAAATCGTCTCCGAAGTCGGGGGTCGTCTTATGCACCGAGTCGTCGTATATGCCAGAAAATACGGTATATATATATATTTATGCACCTCTGATATAATACTGTCTAAAATGTCTTATTTAACTCTTCTTGTGTACACTCTGCATTACTTCTATATCCAATGTGTATTTTTTTAATGTCTAATAGGATGACCGTAGTATTGAACCCCTGACGTATGGCCGCATTGCTTCTTATTACTATTTGAAGCATCCAACCATCAGAATGTTCAAGGAGCGTTTAAAACCTGAGTGTGGTGTGAAAGAACTGCTCTCTATTCTGACAGTAAGTTATTTCTTTTATTAATTAGGATGAAGCCAAGGAAAGTATTCTTCCCTACTGTCATGGTAAAACGTACAAAATAAGATATTTGCTATAATTTTTCTGAGATCTTAAATTATCAGAAGTGAAATAGCAAAAGCTATGAAGGCAGGACATTAGGAATTCATCTATTAGTTTATAACTAGATTTCAGCAATGGATAAAATTTCCATCTGCATCATATAAAATATATGAATATATTTGGGAGAATTGTAGTACCTGGTTGCACAGTTGTTAAAATACAATTTTGCAGACAAACTCTGCCCACAGCCTAGAGTTCGATCCTGACTGGCTCAAGATTGACTCAGACTTCCATCCTTCCAAGCTCGTTAAAATGAGGACCCAGATTGTTGAAGGCAATATGCTGACATTGTACATCACCCAGAGAGTGCGGTAAACCACAATGGGGTGGTATATAAGCCTGAGCTATTGCTATTACTACCTCTTTTTCTCTCATTAAACCAAGAATTATTTGAATAATGTTTAGGATTTTCAGACTGGATAATATAAAAATTACACATATTAACTACATTTAATATTTATGTTTATTAACTTTCAGACAAGAGTAATAGAACTATTTTTATCTTCTTTCCAGCAAAATTGTATACATACTGAAAGCAGCTCTTGTTTTTTTTAAATACTAATTTCAATTTTATTTTTTTAAAGAAAGATGTCATACTGCTGGATACAATTAAAAATTGTGCTGGAAGATTGGATTGCTTTCATGGTTTTAATTTTAAACTTTGTCTATGCCAGCTTAATGTGTTGTCTGGCAGCCACAGGCAGCTGTTAGGAGCAATGGAGTACATTTTTATTCAGTAGTGTAATTTTTATTATAAAAAAGAGAGAGGCAAATATATTGGCCAGCATCCAGGGAGCTACTTTGGGCACACCCAGAGGAATTATTAGTTCTTTTTTTTTTTTTAACAGTAAAACTCCCTTTTCCTGTTGCTAATTGTTTTTGAAAGTTACCTCAATTTCCAGCCAAGTGGATTTTATTTTTAAATCAGAAATCCAGAATATCCTTTGGTCATATAGAACTAGATATAAGATGATTGGAGCCAGACCATTGATAAAATAATGGATCATTACCCTATTCCTAACTTTTATCTCCCTTTTTCCTCATTGTGACATGAATTTATCTTAAGTACATCTCTTACCGTCAGCTCTTCAAGGCAGAACAAACTAGGAAACCAAAGTCATGCATGCTAAGGCTACTTTTATTATAGGGTTACAGTAACAGAATCTCACAACTCTAAATGTGCTTTCCCCCCCCCCTTTATTTTCCTGAGAACTAGGGAGATTCCTACTCGGATTGCAGTTCTATCCCAAACTCAGATTTCTTTTAGCTGCCCTTTTGTCTTTATAGCGGCTCTTCTTTCAGTTCCCTTAAGGATATTCCTTTTTTCCCATTACACGTTGTCATTGCGAACCAACAAAGAATCAGTTACTTGCCCTCTCTCTATTTTGTCCTTTATGTGTCACATAGATTTACAGAGAATTGGAGCTCTTAAAAATGAGCCAAAGTAAGGGCTGGTTATGTGATCCATCCAAAATGCAGTAGTGTTTAGATCAAGTCAGTCAATCAATGCCTAAAAATGTTATAGGCATTAGCTAAATTTAGCACTAGAAACACATTGGTTAAAAAATAAGAAAATGAATTAGAGTATAGAAACGTTCAGTTCAACATCTAAGTATATTTACCCATGTTATACAGCTGTATTATTATTATTATTATTATTCTCATCTTGTCTACTGCCCCCTCTTATTGGTACATGATGATTATTATTACTCAGTTTATTTGCATGTACATTGAGAGCTTATGCGCTGGAGACAAATTCCTTGTGTATCTAATCACACTGGGCCAAATTAAACCTGTTCTGTTCTGTTCTACCTCTACCTCTAATCCAGACTTTCAGTCCTATCTGAAGAAGGATAGGATTTGCAAATCTTCCCATTTGGGAACAGCTTATGAAGGCTAATTTCACAGTCTGCTCTCCCTGCAGCCCTACCCCCACCCATTTTTCTCAGTTGCTGGCTGGGATTACCTCCAAAAGGGTTTTAGGAGAAGCAATATTGTAACTGATAAATATGGCTTTCCTTTTGGCATGAGAGTCCTACTGGTGGAAATCAGGCTCCAGATAACATAGAGTAGTGGCCAAAATTGTGGAAACCTTTTTGGAAAAGTGTACAGTAGAAATGCCACCTTTGGTTAAGTTTCCACCATTAAGTGAAGACTTGTTCACTTAATAATACTATTTTACATCGCTTTCTGGGCAACCAGACAACTCTTTGTACCATTACTTTAATTTTATTATGTTTTACAAGCTCACTAAATGAAAGAACACACACAAAAAAAAACCAACCAACTTGATAGCAATTACATAACACACTGACAAATGTCCTCTTCTCAGCTTCAATACATGACATCAATAACTGAATCCTATTGTGATCTGATTGGCTCATTGCCAAAACAAGATGACACCTGATTGGCTCTCTAAACACTCATGCTCATTGGCTACAATTAGATGAAGGAAAGCTACCTGATATAAACCTAAGCAAGTTGTGCTTCCTTTTTCTGGTTATTTGGCTACAACTTTTCATAGAATACAGTATAGATAATTGAACAAACTTTCAGGGGTGTATTACATTCTTGATTAAATTATCTTTCCATTGATATATAATTTTATGGTACTACTCCAAAAAAAAGTGGTGTTATTAGCCATCAAACCTCAAAAATACACTTTTCCCAAAAGGTTTCCACAATTTTGGCCACTACTGTAGGTCCTTCTGTAAATAAATGAGTAAAACAGTATAATTATTTCTGTCAAATGTAGGCTGCCTTAATAACAATAAATAGAATAACTATGATTGTAGCTGCATCCTTCATTTAAAAAGATTACATTTCTGAAAATACTAGTTAGACACTTTAGTTAAGCTTTTGCTTACAAATAATTGATGCAATTTTTCAATAATGGTTTTGGCTGCCATCCTAAATTTTAGGATTTATTTGATGGAAGTTATATCTTTGGTTTGCTTTGTTGCCAACATCAGATCTTCTCTTAAAATGTAGTTTGCTTCTTTCATTTGTCATCCCAGAATAAATTAAATTAAATTTCAAATATAATTGGAATATAAGGATTTTTGTAAACGTAAATCGAAGTGTAAATAATATTACTGTTATCACATTTTCGTTATTAACATTCAGCCTAAGAGTTTTAGTTTCTTGTATTTCTGTTAACTAAGAGACAGAGAGTTTTTCTGCAATTGTTTGCTTTGTAGAAGATATTAGGTATTTTAACAGAGTTGCCACTAAGTGTCCTCCCATAGATTCCCAGAACCCACACACACATATGCAAACTATGCATTAATGAGCTTCATAATTAAAGGAGTCACTTCACACCTCTATTGTTAATCAGTGGCATTGCATCTGTCCTATTCCATTGATGCCTTTCTCACTTACTTATTGAAGCATTTAACAGTTTTGGCAATAGGGAATTACATGGCATGGGGTAAGTAGTCTAATTAGATGCAAGTGAAACTCCTTGGGGAGAGAGATATTTAAAAAGTAATTTGAAGAATCTCTTAATGATGCTGGCAGTGAAAACTGTAGTCCAGGGGTGTCAAAATGCCAGCCCGCGGGCCAGACGTGTCATGAAGAAACTGCACCCACCTCATTGCCAGCAATGGGGGGAAAGCGCAGATACATCACGCGACATCACGTGATGTCGTGAGTTTGACATGTCTGCTGTAGTCTATAGTGGAAAAAGGCACGTCAACATTGCAAAACATGGTTGCAGTAATAGCCGTGTTCACAATTCACTCATAAGGTTTGGAGGGTAGAGAGATGTTTGTCTGTTTAAATTTATTTTGAATAAAAATGTAAATAGTTTTTTCTTATTTTGAGATACATTGATTGTCTTTTTAATTTAATAACATTTCAAAGCTTATCTTATAGATAATAATGTATTTACCAACAGTAAAACAAAACTCACAGAAAGCAGATTGTACTCCACAATGGAGTGGTCATTCAGGCAAGAAGATTTATACCTTTAGAAGGAATCCAGCTTTATTCCTAGTTCCTTTATTTTATTTGCAGAAAGTTCTGGAAGTAAGAGATTGCTAATATGTTCTAAGGATCAAAAAGGACTCAACGATGAATCTTAGATGGCAGAAATTGGTTTCTGATTCCACTGTAAAAAAATCACAAACAGAGCAATTTGAGCACTCTCCCCACAATGCACACTTTCTAAATCTGGAGGTTACAAACCTAAAGTATGATCAATGTGTATTTTGAATTTGTTTTATCCCAACAATATCATCCCTTCCCAACAACTTTGTGGATCCAAAGAAAATTATCAAAATGCTAGATTTCCAGGCCCAAGAATATTCTTCTCGAAGGAACTCATCAGCAATCTGCATAAAGATGTCAGAGCTTAGATTCTAGATGGATATAAGGATCACTTTTATCATTGTAAAATAATTCTTGCTAACATTGTAGGCCAAAGTTCCCCAGTTTGTTAAGTCCGGATGATGGGAATATAATACAACATATCTGGTTAAAAAAAGGTTGCCATGGAGTTATAGCTGATTTCTTTGTCTTCCTAGGTATAAATAAAACCATTATTTCAGAAGATGACAGGGTTTTGATATGCATGAACTAGTACTAGCCAAAAGGAGGAAAAGATTATTTGAATGCTTAATTAAAACATAACTTCTCTGATCTTGCTCCAAAACCAGCCAATAAAATGGGCAGAATGAAAAATAGATCTTGCTTAAGATTACTTTTCTACAGCTTCAAGAGTTGGATTGCTAAAGGTTTTTGTCTGAAAGGAAGGTGTTTTAAGGTATTTCAAGCATCCAAAATTTATGGGCCCTCCTGTAGCTCTTGGTTCATTGCAGGTATCCTTACTTTCTATTCTGTCCATGTGTGTGGTGTGTTTGTTTCTCTTTTTACCAGCTTTACCACAAGAGGGAGCTCACAGGGCCCTTCCTGTGTTTCCACAGAAGCTACTCTCTATGTGGATAAGACTTCATTTCCCTTTTTCTTTGCCATTCATTTCCTTGTAACCCACAAGGCAGCTTTTGAAATCCAGTTGCACTAATAAAATATTGAGGATGTTATCCTTGATTTAAACATCTTACCTTACGAACCAAACTTTGCTTAATTCCCTCGAACCATAACCTATAGCACTATTAAAAGAAATGTCATGATTTTACTCTTTTCTTTCAACTTTATAGGTAACCAGGGGTTTTAACAATTTTATCACATAATTGAGCAGTGACATTTAAAAATATGGTTTCAGATGAGGGCTTTTTTGGCTATGAAAAATATGGAAGACCACTCTTATAGATTATAACCATACTAAGCAGAAAAGCAGATTAAAGTACAGGATCGTATTTATTGTCAAGAGAACAGACTTTTCTCAAGGACAAATAAATGAAAATGAACAACTTCATTAAAAGTACTGATCATCATTTTATACAACTTTGTTGCAGAAGGTCAGTGAAGATACATTATAAAATACCTCAATAGATTGGGGCAAATAAATGAAGCAAACTACACTATAAATGTAGTAATGTAAACACAACATTAAAATACATCACTAAAAATGAGGTTTCTAAATGATAATTACTTTGAATTAAATGCTAACATAGTAGGTGAGAAAAGATTTTATTACTAAACCGCAATTATATAAAAACACTGCTTTAATAATGCATTAAATTATTATTAAAATGTTTGATAATATTAGTAACTCATCTATCACTTTCTCATAGTTAAGTGCCAATAGTTAACTGTCATGCAGTCATATAACATTCTACATCCAGTAACTCTTATCTCATTTCATATTTAGCTGCTCCTTATAGCATGATGCTAGACAAAATTTTGCTACATGCTGTATTATTTTAGGTACAATATGAAATTATTGAGATCTTTCTGATATACCCTTCCTATATGGGCAGAGTCTTCTATTCTGGGGAATATTCTTATAACTACTTTCAAGAGTTTATCAAGGGACAGTATATTTAAGTGGGGTAGGGAATATCGTGTTTGTATTTATTTCAGGCACAGATATACTGAGACTTTACAATCTTCCTTTCCATCTCTGTACCTCCTACATATCTTCCCTATTATTTGGGGAGGTCTCTCAGCTATTCATTGTGGATTTGGAGGGGGTTCAAAGGAAAATAGTTGAGACTGTTGGAAAACTGAAAGGGGCTACTTGTTTTCGTTGGAAGACTGATAAAGTTGGGCACAATCCTGAGCATCGGAGAAGAATCCAAATTTTGGAAAGTCTCTTTCTAGCTCATTTTGGTTTTCCAATTAGGTCTGGAGGGATTAGGAGTAATAGGAAAAGGCCATTTTGAGTGTACATCCGAAGAGAATATAAGTGGATATTTTCATTAGATGATTTCATCTATCTTTTTACCTCCTTCACTAGAATACAGAAAAAGATGGTTCCTGAAAAAGTTGGTCTTTCAAGCAGCATTTTAAATTCTCCTGATTTGAAAAAGCAAGTTGAGGATTTAATTAGGCAACAGTTTAAAGGGAAATGACCATTTTATTTCTCTGTATTGAGATTGGATATGAACCTGACATCCTGTGGTGGAATGTAGTCTCGAGTCACAGGAGGAAAGGGTTCTTTGCCTTCTGGGAACACACGTACCCCATGCGCAGCTTCAGAATATATTCCATCACACATGTAGTGGTACAAACCAAACAGCATTGTTCATCTCAGCTTACTTAGTGAATATGAAATGTTCCACGTAATAGAATTTATTTGATTAACAATTGCATTTCCGTTGAAGAATGTTCCCCTTTATTTGGGGCTATGCTACAATAGCAATACAATGAAATTAATTTTCATTAAGGGCTTGCAAGTATATTAGTAAACTTTTAAACCGACTTTGCAACCTATATAATTGATGCCTGCTCATTACTTTCTTAAGAAAAGTATTTTATGATACAACCAGTGGCAGCTTTGACAGTAGGGTGAAAAAATGATTTTTATACCATATCTTAATGAGAATTGATTGAATAGGAAATCAGTAAAATAAATATGCAGACTCTTTTTTAATTTTCCCTGCAGTCAGGTAAGAAAGAAGGAAATATATTTTATAAGGCTTTTAAATATTTTAGTGCTGAGTTTTGTTTGTTTGTTTGTTTGTTTTAAAAAACTCTGGAGCAATAAGGGACATAAATGGATGCCCATCTGCAACTTTTTAAAACAGCCACCTCCTTTTCTGGTGTCATGGGGCAGCTACCTAATCCTGGGAAAGAGATGGTTGTTTTAAGAGTTGCAGAGAGGATCTGCATTCATGCCCCATGCACTTCAATAGACCTTTTTGACACTGAATCTGAAGGACTCAACAAACCTAAAACAAGACTCCTGCCAATATCAGAGTTGTCATGGAAATATAACCCCAGTAGTCTGCTGCCTTGCATAGGGACAGAACCTATTTGTAGGCTGTACCGTAATGGAATTTACTGGATAAAATATCAGATGTAGCTTAGACAAAATAAGTTACTGCTCATTACATTACTTAAAATAGGAAAAATGACATCATGGTATCAATATTACAAGTTGTAAATTTCTGAAAAGTACTTTCAACTATTATAAAGATAGATTTTCTATGTAAAACCTTAAATTTGATATTATCTCAGTAATATCTTACAGTTTACTTGCATTCTTCTTACCAGGGAACCTGCCTCACGCCAGTAAGTTAAAGTCTCCTTTAAGTCCAGCACACTTCTCCTTATTTTCTTCCCTTTTCCAACAGACTCAAAGAATATCAGTCCCTATGCATTAGAAGTTACCAGGTTGGTAAAAGCTGTTGGTCTTTGTGTACTTAATACTGGGACATTCCAGAGCTATGGATTCTGCTTAAATCTTCCTTTTGCAATTTAACTGATTTGCAGCAGAGCTGCTAGCAAGAAATTACAAATTAACACTGGCGTACAAATACATTTGTTTTGATTTTCTGTAATACGTGTAAGTAGGTAAAATTGTTTTATGAACTGCAGTTATTTTTTCTAGGACCTAGTGTCATTCTGCATTTTTTTTTTCAGCCGATACATTCCATGGTTTGCCCGATCTAAGTTCTGAGGGTCTCCCCAGACATAAGTAATTCCTTCATATTCCCCCACCCCCGAAGTTCTAAAGCAAACTTTAAATTAAAACCACCTGTTGCTCTCAGCCATCCCAACAAAGCACAGTCAGTAGGTAAATCACAATGACAGTGCTCACCACTCATTGCTGACTTAGTATGCCATATCGTATTTTTATGCAGTGCAATGATGGGGGGAAATGGGGAGAAAAGAACCAAACACACACACACACACACACACAGAAAGAGAGAGAGAGAGAGAGAGAGAGAGAGAGAGAGAGAGAGAGAGAGAGTTTTTATCACTCCTAGTGATCCAGGTCTAGAAAAAGTAGTTGTATCTCTCTTTTTTTGGCAGCTATTATTACATGAGAAAAAATGATTACAAGAAATATAGCATAACTATTATTTTTGGAATTTATTTTAGTAATTCTATGCCATGTTTCATAGGGGGAAAAATAGTTCACATAGAAAATGAAAAGATGGATGCAGTTTAAATGTTGATTCATTTAAGGAAGTCAGATTAAAAGAGGGGTGTAATAGCATCCTGCAGTCCAGCAAAACTAAAAAAAATAATAATTAAAAAAACAAAACTGAAGTGGTGTCAATATAAGTTATATAATATGCATTTTTTCTGATCTTGCTATTGTACAGCTGGAATAAGTTAATATGATAATGGTTGTGCTAAGTTTAACATACAATTCTGTCCGAATCCTATAATTCACATATAAAGGCAACTTGGTTAAAAAAAAACATATAAAACATATAAAACTGAGCACAACCTCAAATATACATGCAATTTATTAAAATCAAATGCTTTTCTCAGCCCAGAAAATAACATCCACCATTTCATCATGAGGACAATCTTTGCAGAACAGGGTGAATATTATACTAATTAGATCCCTTGGAGCACTTCACAGCTAGCATTTAAATCTGACATTTAGCCATAAAAACAGGTGTTATACTTACCACATAGTATTCTGGAATCCTATAAGCATAGCCTATAAATTAATATGCTGGATATTAGGATTATCCTAGCAACCACAGTGAGGGGAGATGGAAAGCAGTAAACCATAAAGAGCCAGTTAGTACAGAAAGATTATTAATTGGAACTAAAGGTAATGTGATTGTTTATTTATAAATTTCATAGTTGCTTATCACATCTATTTACTTTAGGCAGCTCAAAATTAAAATATAAAAACACTACAATACATTAAAAAACACAATAATATAATATAACAAAGGCCCCTAGAAATAATCGCACAATTATAATCCCATACATGGTGTACTTAATTAACAACCAGCCAACACCTCTTGTCTTGTAAGATTTTCAGGAATCCAGATCTCAAGGGGGATGCTGTCTCATAGGGCAAGTGCCACAACAAAGAAAGCATCCTTCGTAGGACCTGCTAGATGACATTGTTTCACTGCAGAGGCCTGGATCATAGTTATCCTGCTGTATTGGTGGGACCCACAGAGATCATTAGGAAGAGCTCCAGAAATAACCTGGTTCTATGCCATATAGGGATTTATAGGGTTAAATTAAAACTTATTTTTCTCTAACCTGATTCTCAGTGTCTCTAGGCACTAGGAAAAACCTTAATAGCATCACATAGATGGACAAGGATGGAAATGTATAGCTAGATGTCATCAACATACTGGTAATATTTAGCTCTGTATCAGCAAATGATCACACCTAAAATTAAGGATATTTGGAAAAGACACCCTGCAAAGCAGAGGTCTGTATTTTATTTTTTGTACCAAAAAGATTGTGTGCCAGCATTCCTTTCTGCCATCTCAATAATAGTAGCCATTTGTGTTTCTTTGATCTACTTATTAACTTCATAGTTGTCTTTCCATACCCTCTTGAACATGCAATGTGTTATGTAGCATTATATGTGACTTATCACTTTATATCTTTGTCTGCTTTTCTGAGAGGAAAATGCATATCTCAAATCATATTCTGCCATGAAAACTCCATCCATTTGTCCTTTCCTCTTGTATCGATTCAACTGTAGTACGAAGACTTTTGTCCTATATTAGTCTTTAAATGTCCAGGTCAATTCAAGGTTCTGGTTGTTACCTATAAAGTCCTAGATGGCATAGGGTCTAGTTACTTGAGGGACAGCATGTCTTCCATAGTACCTGCCCAACAAATTGAATCACATCATAGTTAGCATGCTCTGGATTCTTTCGATTAAACAATACCCTCTCTTGGGACCTCTGGAGCAAGCTTATCTTCTCTTTAGCAATGCCTGCCCTCTGGAATAAAGTTCCCTCCAAGATCCAGACAGCCCCCACCTTCTGTTTTCTGAAAGGTCTTTGAAGGCCTTTACCCAAAGTTTTAGCAAAAGTAAGTGAAGCCCCCCCCCCTTGGATTATATGGGTCGGTTTATTTTGTTCCCATTTGGTTTTTTTGTTACTCTTTCCATCTTCATTCTTTGTATATGGTACTTTATTTTTTGTTTTAACATTTATCTGTAGCTGTCTAATTAATCACTGGAGCTGGGCAGCATATAATTTTAAATAATAACACATCTTTAAATAGCGGTTCTGATTTGGGTTGAGCAGACTATGTAGACTATAAGAAGGAAGGGATACAATCCAAGATTTATTACAAGAAATAGAAGTGCAAATATTGAAATATGACTGAAGAAAATGGATGAAACTAAAGTCTTGATCCCTTAGAGAAAAATGCAGTTGCTTATGTAAAAAAAAAATGTGAGTAACTTCTGCCATTTTTTTTTTTTTTTGAGAATTTATCTCCCCAATTAATGTATGCCAGCACTGTCACCTAGGACAGTCAAATGAAAAATTGCATATTTTGGAAACGATCTACAGAATTTCTCCTGCATTACACTCTGTTTCTAATATTTGATCTGATGTTCAGAATGTAAACAATGGATAAGCTATCCAGCCCATAAGGTAGAAGGAAAATGTTTGTAGTTTATGTCTTTCGGAGATATAAAATAGATAAATGCTATTTAAAATAGCATGCTGCTGTAGAAAATAGGGAATGTTTCTTAATTCTTTAGGAATTTTTGTTGTCATTTAGTTAACTAGGGTTTTAAAAGATGCTACTGTTGAATGCTATGTGAGTTGTAAGAATGCATGCTCACCTTCTCTCACAGAGAGCAGATGGATGCTTGACTGGCTGCTAATCCACAGCTGGAATGGTTTCAGCATTTTCCATGTTGCTGAGTTAGAGTGGTTTTCTAGTGGACTGAGAGGGCAGCAAGAGAGGGATATCATTATTCATCCGTATCCCAGTGGGATTTCTGCCAGGAGAGATTAATTTTTTCTCTTATGCTTGTAAAACAAGCTCAGGTGGAGTCTGTAATCCTCAGGGCACGGGTGGCAGATCAAGGAAGATGCTACAAAGCTAGTTAATTTTCAGATTCTAGGGGAAACAGAAGCTCTGTTAGATGTATAAATACATGATTGCAAATTTAAGTAGCTCAAATCCAAATGGGATCTTCCCAGACATCTGGTACTGAAATCTCTCTTTTTTTCTTTGTTTTTAATAGAACTTCTTGCTAGTTCGAATTGCAGCAAAAGAAGCTCTCTTCAGTTACCTTCCTCTTGGCAGATCTATTAAATATATCTTACAAGTAGTAAATAGGAATGTAAGATGAGTCAAAGTATAGAGAACACAGGTTTATTGAATGTGCACACTGCATCCTTTATTACAAAATAGCCAAGTTAAATTTTCCATTTTTCACTCTGTTTGTTCCCTCTCCCCCAGTCACCAAGATATGAAATAGCATTCGTTTAAAGTCCAGTGCTCAGCAACTTGAGCAGATTTCTACATAAAGTTAAACATTTAAGGATTTCTATTTGGTGGAGGGGGGTTTCTTTAAAGATAGAGCCATCAACCAATATTTAGCCTACTGCCAATGTCCCTGCCATTATGGTCACCAAAGAATAGACTGGTTTTAAATTACTGAGATTTTGTAAAATATGTTTTTTATCATATGAGTTTACATAGTGGCTTCAAACATCAGCAAGAGCCCAGAGGAAGAGTCGCCAGCTGGATTAGTTATGGAGATGGTCATCTAAGTTTCAAGTTTCAATATCTATCTACCATATCCCCCTGTGGATACAGCTCCTTTTATCCCAGAAGACTTAGAAGATGAGAATTGGCTCAGTGACACTGGAAGGCTAGTGTCACTTAAGGGATTCATAGCCAGAATCCCTTAGGCTCTCCACTATTTAGATAGGAGGGGTACTCTTATCCAAGGGGATTAAAGCATCTTAGTTAAACCTGGGCTCTGTGCAAACACATTGTTCACTTACATCTACACAATATCTTGCAATCCTAGCTGATACAACTCACTGTTCAAACCATTAGATATCTCTTCTGTAACATGGATCCCCATTTGTGATCCACATGGATATTCCTCTAAAGCAACTGACATACATACAAACATACATACATAAACACATATATATATACATAAAGAAAAACATAATGGACCTCCGCTCATAAAACAGGGCTTCCCTATCCTTTTACAAGGCATTTTGGAAAATCTCCCATTATAGCAATAATACTTAGACTTATATACTGCCTTACAGTGCTTTACAGCCCTCTCTAAGCAGTTTACAGAGTTAGCATGTTGTCCCCAACAATCTGGGTCCTCGTTTTACTGATCTCAGAAGGATGGAAGGCTGAGTTGCCCTTGAGCCCGTGAGAATCAAACTGCTGAACTGCTGGCAGTCGACAGTCAGCAAAATTAGCCTGAAATTTTGGGATGGGGAAATGGACAGGGACAAATTGCTCTACTCTCAGCAACTTTTCCTATTCAATTTATTCCATTTAGAAACTTCCCCATTCCTCTAGCTATTGGGGATCCAAAGAAGCTCACTTGTAGTTTAAAAGATAGTCATGCTGACTGGAAGGTTATTAAACCAAAGAAGCTTGATTTGCAATCAGTAATAATTAGTTATTAGTTTCTGGGCAACTGTTCAACAAATATTCTATCTTCATATTGTTATCAACTTATATAAATCATACCAAACAGTTTATACTAAGAGATAGAAAGTTAAACTTTTTATGAACTACTGATTTTATTTTAAATATTTCTTAACTTTCTGTCAATGTATAATAATAGTGAATATAATCCTTTGCAATCAGCTATGATGTCTGACAAGAATTAGTCTAAAGCATCTCTTGAGATGCCAGAATATCCCTATCTTTGATTTTATACTTTCCCCCATGCTGAGCATTTTTTGGAAGGTTCTAAATCCTTGTCTTCAGGATAAATTATGCAAAAATGCACTGCTATTGTTATGGAGAATCAATATAACAGATGTGGAAAATTGTAGGAATTACTTTGTGAGCAAGAGATACCTTTCATGGATGATTATCCAAACACCATCCCATACAACAGTGGTTAATGGGACAATGGAACTTGCATGGATTTTGGTTCTCTTGAAAGCCTTTACATACATGTAAGAAATTAATATGGAAAAACTGGAAACCAAACAACCTTTAATTTTGGGGTTGTTAACTAACATAGGAATTGTTAGTACTTGATCTGCTTTGTCTAGGTATCAATGAATATGCATGCCCTCACTGTGCATATTATTAAAAATTCTGTCTGCAGATATTTTTATGGAAGAGAGGCATCCATAAATATATATATTTTTAAATTACTTAAGTGAGGCTAATGTTTTAACATATAAAGGGGAACCATGTCCTATGAATTCCTTTCAGTAATGTCTAAAATAGTTCCTGACTTGAAAGAGAATTGATTTTTATCATTAAGCTGCTAAGCTATTGAAAGCCACAAACCACAAACAAAATTGTGCTGACAGATATAAGCATTCCATGCTGTGGGCTGTTTTGTTGTTGTTGTTGTTGTTGTTGTTGTTGTTGTTGTTGGAAAGAAAAACACAGTTACTTGAGGCTAATAACAGTATTAGAGCTGTGAGCTTATGAAAGAAGAGCAAGTTTTGAAAATTAGACCTGTTTGAGGAAGTGCCCTGTATGATGACATAGTGAAAGAAGAAATATATGTTAGAGAACAAATTAAGAAAATGATTAGATTGTATATGCTGTTGACTTATTAGGTGAGAAATATTTCATATACAGTTTGACTAGATAGTTTTTATTGAAAATAAGAGTGAAGCTAAATGAAACAGTTGATTTCCCATTATCATTCTAAACACTGAGAACATTTCATACAGGTATTGAACAGCATGAGAA
Source organism: Crotalus tigris (assembly GCF_016545835.1). NCBI lineage: Eukaryota > Metazoa > Chordata > Lepidosauria > Squamata > Viperidae > Crotalus > Crotalus tigris. The sequence continues at coordinate 162,540 of NW_024097406.1, read as the reverse complement.
ATACTATATATCAGTGGCCTAAAGATTAATCATTAAGTACCATATTATTTTCTGAAAACCATCTGATTTGAAGAACTAGAATATTGTCACAAGGTTCAATACAATCAGATGATGCAGAAGGATTCCATGGTCACCGACTTCCAGTTTCCAGTTTAGATATCCATGAAGGTAACAAAAGTAGTCCCATAATCAGTACTTGGAGATACAAAATCCAATCAGTGAAGAGTTCCTTCATAGAAACCTTAAAAATTGGAAATAGGCACCATGTACCATCTGCACGGAGACTTTGATCAGTAGCCTTAATCTGTTCATTCCCATCCTGATCAGTTTAATCATCCACCTTAGAAGAGTCAACTATTTTGAAAATTATCATCCAATCTCCAGTTTCACTTCTGGAAAAGCCCTGAGCTCTAGTTCTTGGTGGAAAACTGTGTATATAAATCCTTCCAAGTCTATCTTGGGAACAGGTTTTGGCACAAAGATAGCTTTTCTCTCATTGATGAACATCTGGTATGTTGTCACTTTTGAGACTGTTGGCCATAATGTCATTCTGAAGTTCTTGAGAGAATTGGGGGTTGGGAACATTATTTTAAGATTGTCTTGTTCCGATATTTCTGGACACTGTCAGTGGCATTGAAAAACATCTAGTTGGCTCTTTCAGAATTATTCTCAGGTTCTATAAGAGCCTACAGTACTTCACCTTGGTTGCCGGATCTGCTTTGGGCAGAGCCATCTTCAATTTGTTATTTCTGTCCCACTGTTCACAAAGCTCACCCGCAAGTGCTTCATACAGATGCTCCTCATGAGGAGACCATAAGACTGATGGGGAAGACAAAGGAATAAGCCATTTTGCTGCAAAATAATTGGTACTTTCAAACGAACACTAGGTTCATATTATCTCCTTTTCTAATCACTTTTGGAAATGGTTCCTTAACTCCTTTTCAGCTATTAGGAACCTTTGGATCAACAGGTTTTACAGCACAGGGTGAGTTTCCTTCTATCATTAGCGCAAGAACTTTTAAATAAAAGTTTAAGAACTTTTAAAAGATTATTTTGGATAAATAGCAAAAGGATGATTAGAACTTGGATTTTGGAAAGTTACAAACGGATTAAGGACTTGAAATAACATTTTGGGATTAATTATAAAAATCCTTCTCGTGAGAAAATGCTTTTGTTTGAGATTCTCTTTAAAAAAAAAAACCCTGAACAGGATGAGAGTAGAGGATATCAGAAGGAACTAAAGATTACAATTAAAGGAGAACATTTAAATTTGACTTTCTAATGCAGAACAAAGCAAAATATTTTAACATTCAAAATACTGAAGGATATTTTTTAACAATTGATCCAGAAATTAATTCTAAGAATGACTACTTGTATAGCTAGATTGATATATTTTTTTCTGTTTTTCTGTTTTTCCTTTTCTACACTTTCTATTTTTCTCTCTCTTTATTATTTTACTTGGTTAGTTTGTATTAGTTTTTATTATTTTAAAAGAGTCTATGTTACTTCCATTTTATTTAAAATCTAAACCTCTGTATGAATTTGGAGACGTGTGTGTGAATTTGGAGCTAATTCTAATCAGTTCTCTGATGCCCTTTTCCTTTTGTACAAGTTTAGATTTAAATATGTGCGGAGACATCATATGCCTTCAGTTTGTAAAGAACTGGATACTGGAAACCAAATTGAAGCTGAATTTGTACTAGCTCATGATGTTATTGATTCCAAGTATTAGATATCAGGGAAATATACCTGATCAGGACAGGTTTGCACTTTTCTTTAATTGCTATCTTCATACCATGGGGATCTTCCTGAATCCAATTTAGTCATATAATATCAATGGAAGGATTGGCCTTTTATATGATTTATTCTATAAACCTATTGCAAATAAACAAATTGCACACTGTCATATTCAAACTCTTACCTTTCTTGTGCCCAAATTGCCTGCAGACCTCCTCTGCTACATTTTACCCTAAATTCTTAAGTCATTAAAGGATCAGTTTTTGCTAGTCTCACTATGGGAATGCTTAACATCAGCAGCTAATTCTGCTTTTCTGCAATAGGCTCTAGATCAGTGATTGCGAACCTTTTAGAGACCAAGTGCCCAAAAACTGGTCCTGCCCCCGCTCCATCTCCTTGCTCCACCCCTGATCTGCCCCATCCCCCACCCGCCTGCCCACAGGACCACTCACCGCCTCCAGGGCCCACCGCAGATCATCCAGGCAACCCAGCAGCGCTATGGCGGCCACACCCTCTGCCCCCACCCTGCAGCATCAACTGTATGATGGGGCGTGAGACAGAGTCTTGTCTACGCTGCCTGGCTGCCATGTCCTTGGCTGTGCTGCTCCACATTGGCCATATTCGAAGGCGACTCTCCTTCAGGGGGCTGCTGGAGAGGAGGGGTCACCGGGGGAGGCAAGGCTGGGGCAACGGCATGTGTGCCCACAGAGAGGGCTCCAAGTGCTGCCTCTGGCACCCGTGCCATAGGTTTGCCACCACTGCTCTAGATGATGATAACTGAAATTGAGACCTGGCAGCTCTTTTTTATAGGGAGAAGGTTAAAAAAAAAACCTATAGTGATGTTGGATTTATAGACTTAAAAAGAAAGGCAATACTTTTTAAAAAAAAATAAAACAAATTGCTGGATGGTAAGTGATCATTAGATTGAATTTTACTGGATGTTTGCAAACTGACTATAACCACAATATAGGAATGAATCTTATGTTTTTTAAGAAGACAAAGGTGAAGATTCACATTTGAAAGACCTGTTCATATGTTAACTTGTCTGCTGCACATTCTCCTTCATAACACTTCAAATTGGAAGAAAATAATAATAAGAAGAAGAAAGTCCTCCACGGAATGTGTTATTTCTCCAGCCATTTCCCAAGGTCACTGGAAGTGATGGAGATTTCAGATAGGGGGTCAGAGAAGTGTTACTTCCAGATAATGCATGACTGTTTCCCTGACATACCTGAAAGGGAGAAGTGGACTGAAACTATAATATTTGATAGACAGACAGATGAATTAGTATATCCTACTTTGATTGATCAGGCCAAAAATAAACAAGCAAACAAAAACCAACCCTTAAACCATCCTGAAGGTGCACACAGAATTTTGCTCTATGTATTCAAAGCAGGAGAGAAAGAAACACATTTGTCCCTTCAAACTATGCAGCAAATGTGTCCTCAGTTGAAGGCTGTCCTCAGTTCTGTATCTGCCTGAACAAATTAAAATTTCATTTGCATTCATAAAACTTTGAAAACTATCTATCCTATGAAACTGGTACCATAAAGCAAATCTTGTGGAGTAAGCTTCTAGAGATATAAAGTTGTATAAAAAATAAATATCACAAAAGTAAGTTTAACTACAATACTGTTAGGAGCCACTTTAATAGAGGCATTTCCTTGTGCTTGGTTTGCTACTTATATATCTAGGACTGGCTTAATTCCATCTGTTTGCTAATAAATGTTGCTGGGAGAGCTGGCTCATGTAGTAGGCTTATAATTAATAAACCATCCAAGAGTTGAATACCCCCCCACACACACACACACATCACTAGTTTAAATGACTTGGTGAAAGAAGCAAAATTTTTAAATGCATATGTTTAATCTTATAGCTATAAAAAGTGAATCTTAAAGTTGAGGGAATAATTTAGAGAAAATGTGCTTAAAAGTGAATCAGTACAGGGCAAATATTTTACTAGCCTTAATCTATTTCTTAGCAAGTGTTGCCTTTTCTTTGGATCCAGAGAACAGTGGGTTTACATTTTGTTCATAATTTAGTCAAGGAACATTATATGTTTCTTGATTTTATTTTCTGATAAAGAAAATTAACAAAAGACTTGTAGCAGGCCTTTTTTCTTAGTACAAGCTTCATAGTTACTGTATTGATTTCCTTTCCCCCCCCCTTTTTTTTTTTGTAGTCAGAGAACAAAGTGAGGATTGGCTCGATAACAGGGATAAATGGACTTCTGTCTCTAGGTTACAATAATTTCAAGTCTTTTTTTTCCTATTCTACCTCAATTCAAATGAATTTGATAGTAAACTTGAAGAATGCTCTATAGTCTAGCGGGTAAAAAAATATTGGCATATTGAAGTTACGAAACATTGTAATACTGATAGTCTGACTTTATCACAAACTACAGAAAACAGGTGTCCTGAGGTAGCACTTTTGGTGGCAATAGACTATAACACATGCTTAAGCATCTAATTTTATATCCACTTGTCTTTAGAATACAAAATTAAAGAGCATTGAAATCCATATGTGAATGTTTTATGTTAATCTGCTTTGTTATGCTTAAAAGCATATTAAATATATGTGCTTTTAAAATCATTTTAAATAGTTTACTTGATATTGTTCTATGTTTTTCCCCCTTAAGATGCTTTCCCTTAAGACAGGTTGAAACACTAAAAAAAGAGATGTCTTTAATGCATCACTAATTGTGGGGTGATAATTCACATATGTGCTTTCATACTGATAGGAGTGTATCGTTCTACATTTTCTGCCCACAGCAGTTTCTCCATCATCCCCATAATATAGAGATGAGATTAAATGAGACATACTGCAATATCAAAGTCAGTATTGTGTAATAGCTAAATTGGCTAGAAACCAAGAGACTATAACTAGAAATCCTGGCTAGAAACCAGGAGCCTGTGAATTCTAGTCCTCCCATAGGCATAAAAGCAGGCTGGGCAAATTTGGACTAGTCACTCTCTTTCAGCCTGACACAGATTTGTTCTTGTGGGGAAAATAGGAGATCAGAAAAAAGTTATACGCACATTTTTATTCAGAGTGTTTGGAATCCAAACACAGGCTATTTAGGTGACTTTACCTAAAGATTTGTCTAATTGTTATAAACATCCTTTCATTGTACGTAAGTGTTGCCAATGAAACCTGAACAGTTTTGACTGTAAAACATTGTTTGCAATGCTATTTGTTTACTGTTCTTGTTTATTCCGATTTCCATGGTGCTTCCAAATTTCTTGTTCAAACTTTTTATTTTATATATTTCTAAAACCTTTTATTTATTTCTATCTTGCCCAGAATTTAGAATCTGCTCCAATCCCAAAGGTTCTGGGTGGCTAAATACAAAAGAGCCAAAATAGAAACAATGCAAACAGTAGACTAGAACTGGAAAAAAAAACCATAATAATAATACAATATCAAAATCTGGAATGTCAATCTAGAAACAGCAGCAGCTGAAAGTTGATTGGAACAGTACTGCTTTTTAATGTTTCCTAAAACTGAGTAATGTTAGCACTGAAGAGACTTCCAGGAAGAGGCTGAGGAGGGGCCTACTATAAAGAAGGCCTGCTATTTGGTCCACCTTCAAATAGGGGACCTCCATGAAACCCTTGATGACCTCACTAGATTCATTTATCACAAGACATTGGCTGATATTTATCAGTGCTGTGCCATTTATGGTTTTAAGGGACATAAGTAGCACTTTGAACTGAGTCTGGAAGCTTACTGGTAGCCATTAAAATAGACACTATTCTACATTGGCAGTGTAGAATAATGCAAAAAAAAAAAAAAAACAGTAGTAACTTCACTGCCAAAATGTACAGTCATTGTAACTCCCAAGTAATTTATGAAGCAGCCCCAATGTATTGCAGTAGTCCAGCTGAGTGGCCTTTTACAATTGACAGGTGGAAATGTTGTCAGTACACAGATTTCCTAAATGCCTTCCACGTTTTTTGGGGGGTATAGCACCCAATGTGCCAATAACTATTTGTATTATTGGAAGAGCATTATCCTATCCAGAGTAATTATCAGGACCAATTTTCTTAAGATTGCTGTGTTTATGAACAAACAACAATTTTGACTGGGAAAGATTTAAACTGAGCTTGCTTTTCCCCATTCAAATTCTCACAGCCCCCAGACACCTATTCAGGACTTCCAAAGTATCTCCTACAGTGGGGGGGGGAATTATTTGGTCCCCTGCTGATTTTGTACATTTGCACACTGACAAAGAAATGATGAATCTGTAATTTTAATGGTAGGTTTATTTTAACAGTGTGAGAGAGAATAACAATAAAAAAAATCCAGAAAAACGCATTTCAAAAAAGTTATAAATTGATTTGCATTTTAATGAGTGAAATAAGTATTTGATCCCCTATCAATCACTAAGATTTCTGGCCTCCAGGTATCTTTTATAAGGATACTGAGCTGAGATTAGGAACACTATCTTAAAGGAAGTGCTCCTAATCTCAGTTTATCTATACAAAAGACACCTGTCCACAGAAGCAATCAATCAATCAGATTCCAAACTCTCCACCATGCCCAAGACCAAAGAGCTCTCCAAGGATGTCAGGGACAAGATTGTAGATCTACACAAGGCTGGAATGGTTACAATACTATCTCTAAGCAGCTTGGTGAGAAATTGACAACAGTTGGTGCAATTATTCGCAAATGGAAGAAACACAAAATAACTGTCAATCTCCCTCGGTCTGGGGCTCCATGCAAAATCTCACCTCGTGGAGCTTCAAGGATCATGAGAACAGTGAGGAATCAGCCCAGAACTACACAGGAGGATCTTTTCAATAATCTCAAAGCAGCTGGGACCATAGTCACCAAGAAAACAATTGGTAACACACCACGCTTTGAAGGACTGAATCCTGCAGCACCTGCAAGGTCCCCCTGCTCAAGAAAGCACATGTACAGGCCCATCTGAAGTTTGCCAGTGAACATCTGAATGATTCAGAGGAGAAGTGGCTAAAAGTTTTGTGGTCAGATGAGACCAAAATCGAGCTCTTTGGCATCAACTCAATTTGTCGTGTTTGGAAGAGGAGGAATGTTACCTATGACCCCAAGAACACCATCCCCTCCGTCAATCATGGACTGGTAACATTATGCTTTGGGGGTGTTTTTCTGCTAAGGGAACAGGACAACTTCACCACATTAAAGGAAAGATGGACGGGCCATGTACCGTCAAATCTTGGGTGAGAACCTCCTTCCCTCAGCCAGGGCATTGAAAATGGGTCATGGATGGGTGTTCCACTATGGCAATGACCCAAAATACATGGCCAAGGCAACAAAGGAGTCGCTCAGGAAGAAGCATATTAAGGTCCTGGAGTGGCCTAGCCAGTCTTCCGACCTTAATCCCATAGAAAAATCTGTGGAGGGAGCTGTCAAATGTCAGCCTCAAAACTTTAATGACTTGAAGATGATCTGCAGAGGAGTGGGACAAAATCCTTCCTGAGATGTGTGCAAACAGAAAACTACAGGAAATGTCTGACCTCTGTGATTGCCAACAAGGGTTTTGCCACCAAGTACTAAGTCATGTTTTGTGAAGGGGTCAAATACCTATTTCGCTCATTAAAATGCAAATCAGTTTATAACTTTTTTGAAATGTTTTTTATTGGATGTTTTTGTTGTTATTATCTCTTACTGTTAAATTAAACCTACCATTAAAATTATATACTGATCATTTCTTTGTCAGTGGGCATACATACAAAATCAGTAGGGGATCAAATAATTTTTCCCCCACTGTATATTACCTACAGAAATGATGTATAGCTAGGTATATTGGTGATACTTCACCCCAATCTGTGGATAAATTCTCTAAACAGTTCATGTAGATGTTAACTAACATAAGAGAAAGCACTGGACTCTGTTGAACTAAAATAAGTAAAGAAAGTGCAAGTTCTCAACAAAAAAGTATTAGAAGATAGATTAATATTTTAATAGAATGAATGAAAAGTTTATATAAGAAGATACTGAAGTTGCTTGGACAGAGTGAAGAGAAAATTATGTCACAGACTACCATAGACGACTACTACAAAGAATACTTGCTGGAATGATGAAATGAAAGATGATGGGAATAAGAAAAAAATGTATATAAGAAAATAATTAATGAACACATTCATAGATATGTACATCTTTTCAATATTGTCGGAAAAGCAAAGCTGCAGTGCTAAATTTATATAATATATTAGTAGTGCTTCAAATTCCACATTAAACAAGCTTCCCAGTATAGTGTTGATAAAGGGGACAGTTGCATTTACAAGCTCAGGGAATATGAGAGGCCGATGGTTTGGTTTAGTTTAGTTTAAGAGTCTTAGTGTTACAAATTAATCAGTTTGACCTAAGAAATCTGCAACTCATTAACTTTAAAGGCTTTGCTATTTCTCATGGTTGAACTTAAGTTTTAACATAAATAAGGCTTTCTTTTGTCACCTGCATTGGTCAAGCTATTCCACATCTCACAACTCTGTCCAATGTATATTTGCTTAGGAGTATTACTGACTTTAATAGCACTTGGTCCTTAGTTATTTTGCACCAGATGGTGATTGTACTGCATAATATTACACAGGCTGACTAAAATTTAGTCTCCTTGTATAGAAGACTTAGTGACTACAGGCTTAAATCACTATAAAATACCTTACTAAAATATAGTATATTTGGGGTTTTTTTAAAATAAATCTAGTATGTAGTATAAATCTAAATTGGATGTAGTATGTAGTATAAATCTACATTGGAGTAAAGTAATTATTTTCCCAAGCTCTTCTGGCAGTAAACTGTGTATTTTAAGACTTTTGGATTCTACCCCTTGATATATCTGGTTTTGTGAATTTTCACATGATACTGAATGTGACTTATTAATGTTTGGGTGATAGTAATTAGTTTTAAAATTAGTTTTAATTGGGGAATTTAGGGCGAGCCTTTAGATTTTATTAGGGACCAGTAAAGTGTCCATTGTAGCTTTTTTAATAATGGTACCAACATCTTCTGAACAAAACAAAACCATATCATTATTTCAGCTATTTGGAACCATTGGCTTTGAGATGTTAGGTAAGGTAAGAGAAAATTCCGAATAAATGTTATCTTAAGCTTTAGTGAAAACTTCAGTAACACAGGAAAAGGTTTGGATTTGGAACTGAGTGTTAGGCAGAAGAGTGAATGAATGAATAAAAGTAGAAAGTGCTTCTATTTTATCTTTGACACAGGATTATATAAAAGTATAAAAGGACCATCTTATGATGGTCTAAAAATCAATAAATATGAACTTCCATCATTTTTGGAGATCTGAATAGACTTAAATGCAAATAAAAACTTGTAATTGCTAACAGTTGTGAAAATCCCTCAGTGTAAGAACTGATTGGCCGTTTACACTTCAAATGTAGAATGATAACTGAGATGTAGATAGACTCAGTTCTACTTTAAGGCTGCATGATGTTAGCTCATGCTACCAATGTTACTTTTGTTCTTGACGATTTAGAAAACAATAGATTTTATGGCCTGTTGTAACTGTCTTTCCAAGAAGTGCCATGGCATATATTTTTGAAATTGCTATTTGGTTACTAAATCCCATTATGTGTTGTTGTTTTTTTCATTTTGTAAAAGAAAGCAGGGGAAGGGTTGAGAGGAATCAGAATAAATATTTGTATCATTGCAACCAAAAACTGTTAGAGATTCTAAATCCTTTTTTTCAGCTGCTTCACTTTCCTTCCTCATTATTTCCTGTTGGCCAAAAGGAAACCCAGTAAGCAAATTGTATGCTTCTATCAGAAAGCTTTCAAATCTATGTGATTTTATACCTTATATATCAGCAAATTAACTTTTACCATCAGCTTTTGTTGAATTTCCAAATTCATTCAGCTTTCCACTGGCACTTAAGGGAAATGAAGGAACAGTTCATTTGGCATTCTTAATGTTCTTATTGATGTGCCCCTTCTCCAATTTTGAACAGTCTTTTTAAAGTGGTGCAGCCAGACTCTTGTTTTTGTTTTTCATAAATTGGCATTGTATAATCTGTGGAACTTGCAGGGCAGAGTGAGGTTTGTGCTAAAAAGGGAAATGAACGCAGAAAATTCTGAGTGAATAGCAAGGCCACTTTGACTTGATTATGAAGGATGTTTCTTTATTCCGTCTGTCTTCCTGCAATCTGAAAACAGTAGCAGGGGGTTGCAAGCTGAGTTCATCATAGAGTTGTCAATCACTGCCATTTCACATTTGCAATGGAAGATGTCTTTATTCAAGGACAGCTGGGCAAATCAGAAGCACAGATTTGCAGTTAGTAGCCTGTCCTGCCGATGCTAAGCAAACAGGGACAGGGCAGACAGACCAGCCTGTCACATAAAAATATAATGGACTAGGCTGACCTTGGTGCCCTACATTCAGCTTCGTTCCCAGATGCATAAAAGCTTCAGTGCTCATTCTCAATTTCCTTTAATTACTTACATGATGTAGATAAGAAAATGAACTTCACTTACAAATCATCCATCACACACACATAGGAAATGAAGTAGGCAAAGTGTTTGAAACCAAAAGAGTATTTTGGAAGTAAATAAAACAGGTTGTTTAAGGGGGAGAAAGGAGACTTTTCCTGTTTTCCAGAAATACCTGCTTAGCTGCAGCCATCCTGCTGATCCCACCCCTTAGTCTCTCTCATGACTAGAGCTACCAAGCCCCAATAGAAAAATCTCCTTGGTAAATATCCCTTAAAATATTGTTAAGGGATGTGGCTTAAAGAAGAGTGAAACAAACATGAAGAATTGTATAGGGCTTAAAATGGCACTGACCCTTTGGTTCAGAAAATAAATGACCATAGTTTTCACAAAAGAATGGAAAAGACATCAAGGATTGGGTAGCAGTTGTCTGCAGTCTGTCTTAAAAAGAAAAGAAAAAAACACTGTTCAAAGACCATGACATTTTTAGAGGTTGCTTAGGTTTTATTTCTAGGGTTTTCTGAATTATTATTCCAGTTTTTTATCCTCTTGCCTTGAGGCTTTATCTGTCATTTAAAAGAATATTTAATTGTACAGTAACCATGTGCACACAAGTAAAACCTATTACATTAATTCTCATATACAGCTTCCACACAGTTTTAATTAATCCTCAGTTGGCCAAATTTATAATTGAGAGAGCATTTTCTTCTGAAAAGCATTTGAAAAAAAAACACATTATTATATTGTAAATGTAATCCAGCTTTTCTCTAGCACTACTTCTGCTTATGGATTAGCAATACATCTGAAAGCTTTAGGAGTACTTAGGTAACTTTTTCCAATCTGTGCTTCTAGTTGTGGCCCTTTGTAACTGCAGAGGTTCCCGTTTCTGATAAGTGGTTTTATTTGGGGCTTGCAACTGGGATATAGATAACTAGCAAGCTCCTAGTTATCTATATCCCAGTTCTTTCCATTTCTTTTCATTAATGTTTTCTCTCTCTCTCTCTTTTTCAGGATGCTGAAGAATACACAGATCTCCCAGTGAGGCACAATGAGGATCAAATGAATAGCGAACTGGCCAAATGTCTCCCCATTGAAGTCAACTCACATTCTTTTGACAGCTCACATACCAAATGCCATCTTTTGTTGCAAGCCCACTTTCAACGTGCCGTGCTTCCATGTCCAGATTATGTCACTGATACCAAGACAGTGTTAGACCAGTCAATCAGAATATGTCAGGTACAATTAATTTTTTTATACTTAATGATCTAGTTTGGTATTTATGGCTTCCAGAATCTAGATTTGAAAATGTGCCTGAATTGTTCATGTTGATTATTACATCATAATGTAGTCACGCATTTTAATGCATATCTCATAGATGTTATCTTTTTTTATTAGTTTATAATATAAAATACAAAAGAAAATAGTAGGGCAGGGGTGAGGGAAAAGTGTACGGAAAAGAGAAAAAAGAAAGAAAAGGCGTTGACTTTCAACTCTCTTTGGTACAGTACAATAAGATAATAACATCAAACCTCAACGTTTTCCTTTTACATAATAGTACAAACTAGCCATTTCTATAACAATAAACCTATCTAATCAGTAAAACCCAAAATCAAGGTTTCATTTTTTTTCCATCTCAAGCACAAAGTCCAGAAGCGGTTTCGAAGTAGAAACAAAAGTAACTGTTTTTTTTTCCTTTAATCAAAGCAGCCAATTTAGCCATTTCTACTAGCTCCATCAGATTTTGCAATTCATCCATTATGGGAATCAAACTGTCCTTCCATCTCATAGGCCTTATCTCATGCATCATCACATATCAGTCATATGTGGTAGATAGGCCTTAATTAACAAAATATTTGCCTATTTTATTCAAACAAAACATATTGGCTTGATATACAGTATTTTAGAAATATGCGTATGTTTATAATTGCTCAAAAAATACTTACAAGCTCCAGATAATTGCTACAAACCAGTAATCATCCAAAATCATTTTAGTGTATATACATTTTTGACGTTCTCACTGCCTGTTCCTGGCCAAAATATATAATGAATTGCATGAAAGGTCAAAAAGTTAAATAGGAATTTGATAACGTTATCTATGTTTTAAGCCAAGATCATTCTGTTTATTATGTATTTCTTTCCCTTCAGCATTGATAAGATACAGTTCCACCTAACACTGATTAAATACGATTACGAAAACAGAAACAACTCTTCTCATGAAGACTCCACATTACTAGAAATTTTAGTATTTCAGTATTTCTGTGACATAAGGCTACCCTTATGATATTCAGCCTTAATCGTTTGAGAACTATTTATCTATCCTATGTTAAGCGCATTTCAGCAGTCTCCTTTGAGAGCAGAGTTATTTTGTTCCACACCTAGTGAGGGAGATATTCATTCCTTGCATTGCTATATCCGGTTTTTGTGTCAAAACCATCCTTCTGTTTACATACACAAATATTTATTTTGGCTTTCAGCTTGAGAAAAAGCAACTTTCTTCATTCTGAAGGGCACTTTTATATGAAAATACTTATTCTGCTCCTATTGCCCTATGCATGAAGTTCAAATAATAGTACAGCTATTTGTGGTGTTCTGTTGGCAGGAAGAGGATACATATTTTCACCTGAATATGCTATATCAAAATAAGAAACGGTTCTTATTCATAATCGTAGACTTATATAGTGGCACTTAAATGTTTGTGAACCCTTTTGAATGTTTATTATTTCTGCTTAAATATGACCTAAAACATGATCTATTGTCCATCCAAGTTCTAAAACTAAATAAAGAGAAGCCAATTAATCAAATGAATCAAAATCTCTATTCTGATTCATTTATTTATTGAAGAAAAAGATACAGAGCGATATATTTGCATATGATAAACGTTGTGAATCTTTGCTTTTTATAAGTGGGCAACAAGAACAGCAACTAAATATGTTTGATGATGTTTATCAGTCCTGCTCATCGACTTCGATGAAAAGACCTTCAATTCAGGGATGTTGGTAGGTTTCCATGCATGATCTGATCGCTTCAGGTCCTGGCGCAGCATTTGTATAGGATTAAGATCAGGACTTTGATGTAGCCATTCCTTGTGTGGAGAACAGATTACATTTTAGTTCACATTTACGCAGAAATATTGAGCATTCAAAACTATTTTAAGTAAACTTTTAAGCACCACTGTACATGCTTTGGGGTTGGTCTAAACAAGAAAAATGAGTATGATACTAGCAAACAGTCCTACAGTGTAACTTTGCTTAGCTGGGACAGCCTATCTTGGTCTAGTAAATTCATCCTGTTCATCCTACCAAGGTTCACAGAAGTTTTGAAGCCTTTTGCTATCTTCAAGGTTCAAACATGTGGATCAACTGACATCCCACAACTCTTCTATCGCTAAATATACTTTAATTTTACTACATTAAATTGTCAAAAACATAGCCCAAACACTTTATTTTTTATTTTGGCTTCTTACAAGGCCAAAAACCAAAGATTTGTTTCTTTTTCTATCTAGTACAGAAGTCTCCAGCATTGTTTGCTATATTGGGATGATAGTTATTGAAAAATCTTCCTTTCCAGTATTCCAGCCTCAAGTGTCAGGATTCTGCAGTGTTGATGCTTTGTTTTTTTACTAGCATTTTACACTTATAAAGAAATGTACTGAGATATTACAGGTAATCCTCACTCTCCAACCATAATTGGAACCAATACTAAACAACGGGTGCAAAGTGAAACATTATGTGACTGTGCCCAATCTTCAATGTCAGTTCCTGCTGTAGTCATTAGCTAATCATGCTGTTGTTGTTAAGCATGACATCATGTGACCGCAACTTGCAACTTCCTGGTGGCTTCCCCATTGACTTTGCTTTGTATGAACCTGGCTGTGAAGGTCACAAATGGCAGTCAGGTGGCTGGGTTGCTGTGACCATTATAAATGTATGCCAGTTGCCAAACACCTGAATTGTAATCAGGGATGCTACAATGGCCACAATTTCAAAAACTGGTCATAAACCTCCTTTTTCAGTGCTGTCATAACATAAATTTCCCCTACTGTCAGCACCTTCATTCACTTTTACAAAGCACCTAATATTTGATGGGGTTAATACTTGTTTTGAAGGGAAGATAAATATGAATATTTATCAGTGCAGCATAAACATAAATGAGCATGCTTGTGTTGATTACAGCAGTATATAAATACAATACATAAAAATAAAAAAAAATAAGCCCCCTTATATAGTACTAGTTAAATAGTTCCCACCTGCCCCCAAATGGAGAATTCATTTTCAATATTTATGATTTTTTTACATGTTTGTTTCTGAACACTCCAGGTAACCATAAGAACTGTTGCAATGGTAATATATTTGGTGACAGTTTGATGATACGGTTCTCCTGAAGTACAATTACTCTTTCCTCCTCAACTCATGACAAACCTTTTTCCCAGTTGGTGCTGGAGGAAATGACTAATGCTTAACCCATTTGTGTGATCAATTCACTTAAGCAGCTACTGTGAAATGTTAATCACAACTTTAATTTGTACTGCATTAGCATTTTGATTAACTTGTAGGCTTGCTAGCATACTTGAAGCACTTTTACTCATAGTTACTGCTCGGAAATGACTTTTTGATTAATTAAGTTTGTTAGATAGCAGCTGAGCTTCCTGAATGCTAACCTTATGGGGCTAAAAGTTCAACAGAAAGTTATTGTGAACAACTGTTGCCATTGAATAGAATTCTTGAAAATGTACTTTCAGTTCTAAGGTGTTTACACAATATTGAACGTTGTGAGAAAATGGACCTTAACCCTCCAAAGAATACCAATTTAGCTGGCTAAATCATTCTAAGTTTTATTTGTACTTTAAAAATTGGGCATGACCTAGAAATTGATTTGAATTTGGCATTTTTAAGTTTATAAAATCATATTTTTTGTTCTTTACAGAATCAGTTTTTGGACAATTATATCATGTTGTTTTGCAAAATATTTCATAAAATGAATTACCATCTTTAGAACATAGTGCATAATTCAGTGAGTATTGCCACACACAAAATGAAAGATCTATAGAGCTCTGTTTCCTCCTTGAACCTTTATCCCTTCAGAGTTCTGGAATTTGAAAGTTTTGTTTGCACTGGCCTTTACTGAGCAAACTGCAAATCAGTTTTGCATTGTTGTAGCTTATGCAGTCGTAATTCAGAACTCTCATCCACCTTCATTTCAATCTGGGTTAGTATACTCATCAAGGTTAGTATGCTCATAAACTCACTGCTCTTCAGAATTGTCATGGGTTCTAGGTTTTCATGCCAACCTTTACTTTACAGGCTCTCCAACTTTCTCAGTCCACAGCATCTTTAGTGTCTCAATTTTTTTTTCATAGTGTACCTATAGGCCAAAACTATATCAACCTTGAGCTAGTAGTTTGTATGGTGACTGACAAATTTTGAACACCACTGTGTTTCACTCATTAAACTTTAAAATATCCCATGGTGTCCCTGTGAGTTTGCTGTGGTGCCCTAGGATGCCACAACACTCAGTTGGTAACTGACTCACAGATGACTCACAGTTATATAAGCTTTCTCACCATATCCTTCATATGTTTCCGCTTTTATAGAATCTGGATTTACCTATCAAAAGGAAACTAAAAAAAAAATCTTCCCTTCTCCTCTCATAAATTATATCTGCTATCAAGGAAATCACATTCCTCCCTTTATCCCAGATGTACAAGCTTCAGTCTCCTGCATGCAAGATATTTGTAGCAAAGTAAGGACCAGAACATGGGCTTTAACTATTGAGTCACATGACAATCATAAGTTCAGTCATTTATTTCACCCATGTTTGGATTTGCTCAGAGATGGGGCATTCTGTCCTCCTAGTTTAGCATGTCCAACATCTCTTTCTCTTGTCCCCCTCCTTCCACCAAGAAGTCCATGCAGTAGTAGCTGATTAGAGAATCTCACCAAATGTGTAACTTTCATGTGTCTTCCTGAGATATTCTCAACGTTGACCATGTATCTTAGAGCTGGAAGCTCATCTCTAGTCTTTTTGCATCTAAAATACATAGATCATGCTAGAGGCTGTGCAGCATATCAATGTTTTAATGTAAGTTCAATGTCTTTTAACAGTTTGGAAACAATTTGAAGTTTTTTAAGGCTTTCTTTAGTACAAATTGTATCAAGTAATGCTATGAATGCAAATAAAAACAAACAAGCGGAACAAGACCCATCCTACTTTTACATCTTACACTGCAGATATGGCATTGATGATCTTGCATTCTTTATTATTGCTATCAATCAATATGCTTGAAAATGACAGCATCCTCATTGATCATTTGAACCACTCAAGGTTAGTATTTTGCCATCTTGGATCAATCCCAAAGTTTCTGCAGAAAAGTCAGAATAAATCTGTAGTCTCTAAGGTTACGCCTTTCTGTTCTGTTGGAAGAAATTGCTTCCATACTCTTTTCCAGTTATTTCTTTCTAATCAGAATCTTGAAAATTGACCAGCTAAACTCTTGTTTCGACAACTAAATGTTCCTCCTATGCTGCATCTTGGTCATTGTCTCCTGAACTATCCTGACAGTTTAATAAGCAGGAGCAGTTGTAAACCTCAATTTTTTGATTCATTCCATCTTACAGTTTGGAGGATTTTTTTTTCCATCTCAAAATCAAGAGAGAAGAGGTCCTCTGGGTTTCTCAGAAACTATCCATAATGGCTTCCTATTCTCTAAGTAGAAAATCTTTGGGGAATTTGAACATAATGAAACTTGTTACAGAAATAACCATCACCTGCAATATCAAGTTCATCCTATTTTGGCATTCCTTTTACACTTGGGACTGTCTTCCATAAGAGTACATCTTGCAGCCATCTTTTCTTTTTCTCCTTCAAAGGATTCTATCCCCCTTTTTTCTAATTAACTAGAAAAGCACTTCATGAAAAGCCTTGCTTGCCTGTATCTGCCAGTGATTCCATTAGTCCATGCCTGGAATCTATCTTTCATTCTCCCCATGTTGATGGTAAAACCTTTTGAGTCAATGGCTATCATTCCTTTTCATCAGTTGTCATGGAGGATGGCATTTTGAGTCACAATAAGTTTTGGCTCATTTTAAAGAGGAGTTATGTTCCTTTTGCAGAGATTCTCCATTCACTATTTTTATAGAAATAAAACAGTACTTTATCCAAATACTTCTTTTGTTCCAGAATTGATTTCTATGCCTGGGTCAAGACATTATGTTGTTTGTTTGTTTGCTTATTTGTTTGTTCATTTGTTTCTATCCTGCCTTTATTATTTCTACAAATAACCCAAGCTGGCAAACATACTCAATACACTTTCCTCCTCCTATTACCATTGTTTTGTAAGTACCATTGTACCCTTCAAAATTAGTTGAGAGATTATTTCATCCTCATGATGTCCGAATAGCTGTTTTCTTGATACAGTTTCATCCCAAAGGGTCCAGTATCTATTTTTGACCTTCAAAATCTATCTAAAGGATTCCCCAACATTTGGATAAAAGGAGATAGCAGCAATCACGTTTTATTATGAAATGGCAAGGAAACAGAATTTCCTTCAAATCTGTGCACATTCTAGAAGAGGGCAAAATTTGCAGCTTATCTTCGTTTAAACCCTCTGTTGAGCTATGACAGACACTTGAACTCTCCTTTCACTCAAAACTACAATTGGACTTCCTCTCCCAGGAACAATTTTTGGAATAGCAATTCTTTCCCGGTTATCTTATGACTGAAGGTGCATCTTCAGATAATTAGCTGATTGAGTCATAGAAATTATGATGAATTATAGAGATTATGAGGCAGAACTGGTTCATCTGTGAATTCACACAGCCTGCTCCCTTAAGGTGCATGAAATCATGTGACCTGTAGATTCCTTATGTATTCTGCTTATGTTACTTTCAGAGAGTCAGGGGTTTACTACGAGCTGTTTGTAGTTAGGCTTAATAGGTCTGCAGGACTTGGTTCCTGCCAGGAATTTTGTAATCAACAAAAGATTTGGAATGGGCCCTGTAGCAATGCATAATTTGTATGCAAATTCACAGATGACCACTCAAAGAACTTCAACTTATAGGCAAGAACTAGGTCCTATGACAAATAATGTGTATTTTCAAAATATACACATTTATGTAATAAACTTAAATTGCTATACTTTCATAATTAAAGTTTATATAGTCTCCTACTGATAGAATCAATGGAAGACAATTTTCTTGTGGAAAACTGTATTTCATTATTTGTTCCTATGCTTTAAAAATACACAGGAATAAGTATTTCCTGAATGTATCATCTATCTCATTTGAAGCTGCCTAATGAGGTTTAATAGTTAGGTTGTGCTTGCTTAAAGCATCTTCTGTAATAAAAATAAAAGTGCAGTAGGAAATTCTAATTTCATTTCATTTTCCTAAACTGTGCCGCTTTTCACCCAAAATGAATTTAAAGACTTTATCAAAACTTAAAATAAACCCTGATTAAAATTCAGGATTTGAATTTCTTTGACTTACTTGATCCAGCTGTAAAATAGTAAAAACTAAGAATTAGCAGCAAGTATGAAAGAATTGAGTCTTTTCTATGTCGAAGTAAATTTCTGCTTTTTACAAATGGAATGCTTATATTGTGCCTGCTCCAGGTAACAATAATAAAAACTATTAACAATGTGGCATAACAGCAGCCAATTCTTTAGCTGATGTTGGCTTTCATACACATTGAGTTTATCCCAAGAACCTAGGATGTCATTGGCATAGTATATGTGTGAATCCAGGAAGTGTGGCCTTTTGTCATTGTAATGGTTGGTCACTCCCTCAGCGAGATGTTTAGACTGGATTTTTATATGTTTATCCATTGTGGAGTCCTTCCCAAGGACCTGGTATAGGTAGATATTGTTGTTTCATGGTGTCACAGGATGTAAGCTGTTCCAAGTAAAGCTGTCTTTTGCAATTGACTCATGCTGATTTTGTCAGTGCCAATGGTGTTCATGTGGTGCTTCAGATGTTTTGGGATTGCACCCAAGGGGACTATTACTATTGATACTACTTTTGCTTTCTTTTGCCACAGTCATTCTACATCTACTTATAGGTCTTTGTATTTTGGAATTTTCTCCAATTTTTTTCCCTTCTATTCTGCTTTCTCCAGGTACTGCTATGTCCATTATCCAGATTTTTTTGTCTTTCTTATTGACAGTTGTTAAATCTGGGGAAATATGTGGCAGGTGCTTGTTTGAATTCTAAAGTCCCAGAGCATTTCAGCTTCTTCATTTTCTATTACTTTGTCTATTTTGTGATCCTACTACTACTTGCTTGCAAGCAAATGATAATTCTTGCAGTCATTTCAATGTACCATTGCTACTTTGTTATGCCGTTGTTTGTAGTCAGTCTATGCAATCTTTTTGAAGTAGATAACTAGATGGTCCAATGTTTCTTCAGCTTCTTTACAAAGACAGAATTTGCTGTCTGTTGCTGTCTTCCCAATTCTGGCTTTGTATGCATTTATTGTTATTATTAAATTTATCTGGCTATTCCCTACATTGACTTTAAGTGACTAATAGTCACTTAAATAGTAATTGGCATTACCATTACATACAGAGTAACTGCCTCAACTTTTTTTAATTAGTACAAAAAAAACCACTTTAATTAGTACAAAAAATACATTTGGACTACATCACAAAATCTTGGTTTAGTTTTGGTTCATTTCTGCTTCCCTCGTTTTTCTGTACTCTGATCTCTCTACCATATGCTCCAAATCAGTAGCACTATTGAATAACAGATCAATAGCACTACTGAATAACAAATAAATAGCAATACTGAAGAATACATCCAGCTAGAACTCATGTTTCTTGAAGTGTTGTCACATGAGATTGGTCTTCCTTTGGAGGGTTTTATTACTCTTCTTTATTTTTTGTGGTTGAGGAATGGTTTATACAGTAGATTCTGCTTTGTACAGGGTCACTGTTTTGTTAATCTAATCCATGGTCTTCAAACCTGGCCCTTTTATGACTTGTGGACCAACTCCCAGAATTCCTCAGCCAGGCATGCTGGCTGAGGAATTCTGAGAGTTGAAGTCCACAAGTCATAAAAAGGCCAAGTTTGAAGACCCCTGATCTAATCCTACCAAATGTAAACATGGAAACTATAGAATATAAGGAAAGAAAGAAAAGGGTACGTTTTATTAAGAGGGTGAATCCTCCCCCTTGCCATTATGAATTGGATTTTTTAACATGCAAACACTATTTAACCCTGTTATCGTGATCATTAATAACAAACCAGCAAGTGAGAAACTGCTGTGTCATCATTGCAATGGAAACTTGGTTAAAGTATTCTGTCCCGGATAGTGCTGTTAGCTTGGGTGGACTATCAACATTTCAGCTTATTTATTTTTTTTTTGAGAGTAGGCATCAGAATTTTATTTTTTAATGTGTCCAGTCTATTTACAGCAAAAGATGACAATAAATCTTACCTTACCTTACCTTATCTCTGTGACAGCTGGATATATTTCTGAACTGTGAGATGAATGCATAACTGAACAGGCTCTAGAAAAGAATGTATGTGTAAAACTCAACCATGTCTTAGCAGAGAATCCATACCACGTGAGCCCCATGATCCATCGGTGGCAGTAGGAAACCTATTCCATATAGATACAGTGGGGAGGGGCAATTATTTGATCCTTGGCTGATTTTGTATGTTTGCCTACTGACAAAGAAATGATTAGCCTATAATTTGAATGATAGGTTTATTTTAACAGTAAGAGATAGAATAACAACAACAAAATCCAGAAGAATGTATTTCAAAAAAGTTATAAATGGATTTGCATTTTAATGAGTGAAATAAGTATTTGATCCCTTTGGAAAATATGACTTAGTACTTGGTGGCAAAACCCTTGTTGGCAATCACAGAGGTCAGACAATTCCTATAGTTGGCCACAAGGTTTGCACACATCTCAGGAGGGATTTTATCCCATTCCTCTTTGCAGATCCTCTTCAACTCATTAAGGTTTCGAGGCTGACGTTTGACAGCTCGAACCTTCAGCTCCCTCCACAGATTTTTCTATGGGATTAAGGTCTGGAGACTGGCTAGGCCACACCAGGACCTTAATGTACTTCTTGAGCCACTCCTTTATTGCCTTGGCTATGTGTAATTGCCATGCTAGAATATCCATCCACGACCCATTTTCAATGCCCTAGCTGAGGTAAGGAGGTGATCACCCAAGATTTGACAGTACATGGCCCCATCCATCATCCCTTTGATGCGGTGAAGTTGTCTTGCCCTCAAAGCATGTTTCCACCTCCATGTTTGATGGTGGGAATGGTGTTCTTGGGGTCATAGGCAGCATTCCTCCTCCTCCAAACACAGTGAGTTGAGTTGATGCCAAAGAGCTCGATTTTGATCTCATCTGACCACAGAACTTTCAGCCAGTTCTCCTCTGAATCATTCAGATGTTCATTAGCAAACTTCAGACGGGCCTGTATACATGCTTTCTTGAGCAGAGGGTCCTTGCGGATGCTGCAGGATTTCACTCCTTCAGAGCGTAGTATGTTACCAATTGTTTTCTTGATGACTATGGTCCTAGCTTCCTTGAGATCATTGACAAGATCCTCCCGTGTAGTTCTGGGCTGATTCCTCACTGTTCTCATGATCCTTGAAACTCCAAGAGGTGAGATTTTGCATGGAGCCTCAGACCGAGGGAGATTGACATTTATTTTGGGTTTCTTCCATTTGTAAATAATTGTACCAACTGTTGTCACCTTCTCACCAAGCTGCTTGGTGATAGTCTTGTAGCCCATTCCAGCCTTGTGTAGGTCTACAATCTTGTCCCTGACATCCTTGGACAGTTTTTTGGTCTTGGCCATGGAGGAGAGTTTGGAATCTGATTGATTGCTTCTGTGGACAGGTGTCTTTTACACAGGTACCGAGCTGAGATTAGGAGCACTCTCTTAAAGGAAGTGCTCCTAATCTCAGCTTGTTACTGGGAGCCAGAAATCTTGATGATTGATAGGGGATCAAATACTTATTTCACTCATTAAAATGCAAATCAATTTATAACTTTTTTGAAATGCATTTTTCTGGATTTTTTTTTGTTTTTATTTTGTCTCTCACTGTTAAAATAAACCTACCATTAAAATTATTTCTTTGTCAGTGAGCAAACATACAAAATCAGCAGGGGATCAAATAATTTTTCACCCACTGTATGTCTGACCCAAAGATTTCAGTCGTGTTGCTGAGAAAGGAAGTCATCTTCCTTTCAAAGACTGCAGGGACTCAGTACAGACATATTAGTATGTACTCAGTTACCTTTTTTGGTTCGGCTACCTCTTTGTGGAAAAATTTGAAAATTACTCCCCCTAACCAGTGAACATCACTTGCTGTACTCAGAGTGTAACTCATCTGCAAGTGGAGAATAGAGAAATGGGATCGTTGTTCTGGGGGGGGCTTCAGAGGGGACAGGAGGGCGTCACATCATCATTTGATAAAATACATCTTTTTTTTTCCATGATATGCTTTACGTTTAACTTTAGGAAATGTTTTAAAACTGTTTTGAAGATAGACAAACAGGTACATATATCTCAACATTTTAATTTTTTCCCCTCAATCTAAATGAAAAGGATAAGCTGTCACTTTTAAACTGAGCCTCTCCCACATAACCGAAACCAGCTTTGTGTACTTTTTTAAACTCTACATTTCTCCAGGATCACTGTAATTTAATTGAAATAGTGCTGCATGTGTAAACAGCTCCTTTGTTTAAAGAAGATTCTACTGTTTAGTTTGCCTTAAGTAAATGCAGCCTTTTGTTTGTCTGTAAAACATTTGATTAAATGTACAGGCTAATATAGACAGCTAAGCATTCCTCTAGTGGGCTGTATGAGAAGTTTGAAATACATTCTAGCATCAAACTGCAGAGTAAATACCCCCTTTAAAAACTGAAAAGTAAACCACAACCCTAGATTCTTTTATAATTAAAAAACACTATTTCCAGCATTCTTGGTGTTCTTATACTTTTGCAATATTTTAATGGTCACCTTTCCAATCTTAGAAATTTCCTTAAAGTCCATCTTTTGCTATTAATATAGGAATGAGGTGGAATGTGTTGACCTGCATACTTTTTAGTGGCATTTGTCAAAATTCATCTTTCATAAACATAAAAGAAAGATCTTGGGGGGGTGGGGGTTTACAAATTGCAGGAAGCAAAAAAAGAAAAGAAAACAGATATCTACCTCTACTGTGAAGGTCAATGTATATTTTTTTTAATAGTCACAGGACTTACTAAGAGAGGCCAAATGCACATGGTTGGTGGGTGCATTCCAAAACATGAGGTCTCATGTGAAATAATTAATGCCAACTTGTGCATGTTACATTTAATTATTTAAGTTCTCTTTTTTGTCTTCATGTAAGGCAGTGTTTCTCAACCTTGACCATTTTAAGGCATGTGGACTTCAACTCCCAGAATTCCACAGCCAGCAATGCTGGCTGTGGAATTATGGGAGTTGAAGTCCATATGCCTTAAAATGGTCAAGATTGAGAAACACTGATGTAAGGCACTCAGGGCAGCTTAAAAATGATCAACAGAAGCAATTAAAAATACAGAACACTTGTAACTGAAATTATCACCATCTCCTCTCCTTATTTGCAAGAAAGGAAGACTGATGGAAGAAATTGCCAGGTGCTGTGCAATTAATGACTTCAGAATCTTTGAAAGATGATGAAGATGAAGTTGCAAGTTGTCATCTGCCACTTTATGCCACAACTATCGGAGAAATAGCTAAATTGGTTCTTTGTGGGGAATTTGAGATTATAAAAATGGAATGATAACAGAGATAAACATATCACACAGAGCAGAGATTCCAGAGCCTAAGAGTAGAACTTGTTATGTGTTTCAATAAGATGATCTTCAGATATTGGCAGAGTACACAAAATAATTTCCCAGAAAGTTCACAAATATCCGGCTCCTATTAGTTTGCATTACTTTATAATGAAGGATCTCCATAAAGCTAATTCTGTTGTCTCTCGTTTGCATTCAAATGAATTTAGTTTATTTGTATAAAATAAGTGTATATACAGTAGAAGCTACTTTGTCACTGATCTGAATATATTTCTCCCATAACCAAGATATGATGTGAAATCACATTCTTTTTTAAAAAAAAAAAATATGCACATATCTTTTGTGCTTGTATAAAAGATTCATCCTAAACTTTGGCCTAATTCAAACTTTATCAAGAATGAAATATTCCTGTATTGCTTGAAGGAAACAGAACATCTAGCTGGGACTGGCAATGTAGTCCTTCAATCCTGGGGATCGGTGTTACAATGGAAAATAACTCCTGGTAGTCCCATCTTAATTCAGGTTTTCCAAAGAGTAAGTTTCAATGAAGGATTAGTCAGAGTGCTGGTAGTTACATTTGAACTAAGACACAATCTCTTGTTACATACATTAAATAATAATTAGGTTTTCAGTGCTGTATGCACTAAATTGTTCTTAGAGGAAGCTGTTAGCAGATTTGGTCCTGTACAGCAGGGCTTTTCAACCGGTGGTACGCGTACCACTGGTGGTACATCAGCAACTAGCAGGTGGTATGCTTACAGTGGGTTGAAAAGCACTGTAAAAAAAGTGTTTAAAAAAGTGTAAAAGTGTAGCGTGGGGATGAGCTGAAGTGGCAGCAACACAGCACAGGCTGTGGGAGAGCCAGCTGGAGCCATGGTGTTGGCAGGGCTATGCTGAACGCCCAGGATCCGCGCCAGGCTCCAGCTGACTGGCCCCTCTGGAAGCTGCGCGCAGCCTGGGGAAAGGATTCAGTTGCAGCTACACCGAAGACAAAAGGAGGAGGAGGGGATAGACATGCCTGCAGGGTGTTTACATTTTGCCCAAAGCCACCCTGCAGATAGCAAGGGGCCGGCCCACCCCAGCCCCCAATCAAAGGAAAACCCAGAATCCAACGGGCCAGAAGGCAGACCAGCCACCATGCTCCTCTGGTTCCTTCTCACCCCCTGGACACAAACACAGTCGCTGCTCCTTGCCATAGCTGGGGTGGGACTTGCAAGCACCTCCATCCTGCAAAGCAGTGATCCCCTGGTGTTCCAACCTGCTGCCATGCTGGCAGCCCCTCCAGCCTCACCCTGCCAAGGAAGGGGGCGGCGGCCAAGACTACAACAGATTTGCAGCTTGTCAGTTTGGGCTCAAAGGCTGCCCAACTTTACTCTGGAATTCCGGAGTTGGAAAGCGAAGGGACAGTATCGCATGTGTGTGTGTGCGCGCACACGCTTGGCTGCTAGCAGTTTGGGAAGATGAGTTTGTGGGGCACCGAGTTGTCCCCACATCAAATTAGCCAGTGCAACTTATTCTGTTTCGACCCAGGTGTCTTGAGTCAGCTGTGTCCAGTGAGTGGCATCGAGCAGGCTACGCCCACTTGCTAGGCGACTGATGATACTCAAATATTGCCATATCCTAAAAGTGATACAATCTCTGAAAAGATTGAAAAATCCTGCTGTACAGTGTTACAGTTCCAGATCCTGAAATGAATTATAGAATTTTGATTTCCTAACTTGACATAGGAGAAGGAAAGGATAGCAGGTCTACCATCAAATATACAAGTTTTGTGTGTTGTAAATAATCATAAAGAACTTTAAGCCAAAAAAAGCTTCCATGTGTGGCTTTCTTTCACGAAGTAAATATGGCAGTCAAATATTAAAAATTGGACAGTAAGCTATGGGTGAAGCCAGAAATTCCTTAAATAAATTATAACAAGATAGTAAACAAATTCTTATGCTCATTTCAGGTTGGATTCTAAAAAGGGTCTTATATTGTGACATTTAAGCAGGGTGACAAAACAATGGCTCCTCATATAAAGGAAATTAGCCATCATAAAAGATTGCTGCCTTTTCCATGTATTTCTTTGTTTGTTTACCTGGTTATTATTTAGTTTTATATGACATTTTTTGCTGTTATACTTGACATAATTTATTTCCATCCATAAAAATTTTAATCTCATGTCCAACATCATATAACCATTCATAATAATAGAGAAATATGCATCCAGAATCGTAAAATATATTTTAAAATAATTTTGCATTTATTTGTATAATTAATATAGTTTTCTTCTTGATTTAGGCAATGCTGGATGTTGCAGCAAATGAGGGCTGGTTGGTGACAGCACTAAATATTACTAATTTGGTACAGATGCTGATTCAGGGACGGTGGATCTATGACTCCTCTTTGCTTACTTTACCTAACATAGAATATCACCATCTTCATCTTTTCAGGTATAGAGTTTATTATTTATAAAGCTGATCTTTATCGTGCAGGATAAAATAGTGTTACTGTCTATCTACTCTCGTTTTTGTTTGTTTTTTTTTTATTATTAAAAGTTTTATAAATTTTACAAAAAAGAAAAAAGAATACAAAACAAGAGACAACATATACAAAAAAATAAAACTAAACAATACATATATAAAAAAAAAAAAAACCCCACCCCTCCCAAAACCCCCCCCTCCCTTCCCCCCCCCCTGAGCTTCCCAGAGCAGAATATAGGCTTAAAAAGTAAAAATAAAAATTAAATTAAGAACTTTATATTTATATATATAAAAAGATTATCTATAATATATATAAAAATAAAACTTATGAAAAAACTATATAATATTTTTGTATACCCAATCTAAATTGTATAAATTTTATCCATTTATCCCAAACAGCAAAAAACTTCTCTTGCGTTTGTTGCTTTAAGAAAGCCGAGATCTTTGCCATTTCCGCCAGATAAGCTACTTTAAGAAACCATTCCTGCAATGTAGGCAAGGATTCCTTCTTCCAATATTGTCCTACTAACAGCCTAGCGGCTGTGATCAAATTTAACATCAGTACAACCTCCTTTGTATCACAATCTGTAACAATACCTAACAAAAATAGTTGCGGAGTAAATTTTACCCTCCTTCTAAAAATTCTCTGGATATTCCACCATACTTTGATCCAAAATGCTTTTATCTCTCTGCATGACCACCAAATATGATAATAGGAAGCCTCCTTATAACCACATCTCCAACATTTGGGTTGCACGTCAGGGTACATATAAGACATTTTTTGTGGATCAAGGTGCCATCTATAAAACATTTTATAAAAATTCTCCCTTAAATTCTGTGCTTGTGTAAATTTGACATTTCTCACCCAAATTTTTTCCCAGGTGTCCAATGAGACTGGCTCACCAAAATTCTGCGCCCATCTTATCATACAATCTTTAATTAGTTCCGTTTCTGAATCCAATTCAACTAAAACCGCATAAATTCTCTTAATGTGGGTTTGTCTTGAATCCTTCACTTGCTTAATAAGATTTTCATCTTCTCTAAGAAAACCCACCTTACAATCCATCTTCCATCTGTCTAGTAATTGCCTATATTGGAACCAGGAATAAATAAAGTTTTCTTGTGCTAACTCTTCCCGTGATTTTAATAGCCAGTTTTGTCCATCCCATTTAAGTAACTGTCTGTAGGACACCATATCCATTTTAACCCCTCTTTTTATTGCTTCTATCGCATGCCAAGGTATAGCCCATAATGGTACTTTGAAATCACTTTTATAATATTTTCTCCAAATCCTAAGTAAAGAGATTCTTAAGATATGAGATTTAAAAGCCCAATCCATTTTTTTATTGAATATTAAATAGGCATGCCACCCATAAAGTAAGTCCCATCCCTCTAGATAAAGTATCTCAGAGTTTGTCAAATTTACCCAATCACTGATTAGTGTTAAAACCACCGCATCATAATATAATTTCAAATTTGGTACCTTAAGTCCACCCCTCTCACGGAAGTCTTGCATAATTTTAAACTTAACCCTTGGCTTTTTCCCTGCCCAGATAAATTTATTAAGACCCTTCTGCCACTCATTTAAATTAATCTCATTTTTCAAAATTGGTAACATTTGAAACAGAAAAAGAAACTTGGGTAAAATATTCATTTTTATCACTGCAATTCTTCCCATGAGGGATAATTGCAACTTTTCCCAGTTCTTCAAGTCCTTCTGTACCCTGACCCACAACCTTTCATAATTATTTTTAAATAATTTTACATTAGAAACAGACAACATCACCCCCAAATATTTTACCTTATTAACAATCTCAAAACCCGTCAGGTTAGTCAAAATCTGCTTCTCCTGACTAGACATATTTTTAGGTAAAATTTTGGTCTTATTTACATTAATCTTGAAACCCGAGACCAAGCCATAATGATGAATCAACTGTAATAAGTTTACTACAGAATAATCAGGTTGCGACAAAGTAACAACCAAGTCATCCGCAAAAGCTCTTAACTTATATTCTTTTTTATTAACATATATTCCTTTAATTTCCTGAGACTCTCGAATTTTGATCAATAATATTTCCAATGTTAAAACAAACAACAATGGCGATAAAGGACACCCCTGTCTAGTACCTTTCTCTATTGTGAAAACCTCCGAAAGACCTCCATTAACAATAAGTTGTGCTGTTTGTTTTTGATATATTACCTTAAGGGCTTGTAATATGTTTTCACCAAAATTCATTTCTTCCATTACTCTTAGCATAAAATGCCAATTCAATTGGTCAAATGCTTTTTCAGCATCTAAAAATATGAGCCCTGCAGGAACTTGGTTGTTCTTATCTAAGTATTCTAATAGATTAATAATTTGTCTAACATTGTTTTTCATATACCTTCCTGTTATAAACCCTGATTGATCTTTATGCACAAGATGATGCACCACCCTCATAAGCCTATTTACCAAAATTTTTACAAATATCTTATAATCCACGTTTAAAAGAGATATAGGCCTATAATTTTTTGGTAAAGTAAGATCTTGATCCTCCTTTGGAATCAATGATATAAAGGCACTACGCCATGAAGGAGGAATCTCTAAACCCTGTAAGATACCATTAAAAAGATCATTTAATGGTTGAATCATCTCCTCCATTAAAGCTTTATAATAAACAGCTGTTAACCCATCCGTACCCGGTGCTTTCCCTAATTTCAATTGTTGAATTGCTGAGGCAATTTCCTCCTTAGTAATTAAGCCATTAATTTCATATTTCTGATCCTCAGTCAATTTAGGAAAACTTGCCTCAGCTAAATATTTATTTATATCTAACAATTGTACATTAGTAGATTTATATAAGTTTTGATAATAATCCAAAAAAGATTTTTTAATTAATTCCTTCTGAGAAACTAGTTTACCCTTGTAATTTATTTTCTCTATTATTCTCTGTCTCTGTTTCTTTCTTAATTGATAAGCCAACCATCTCCCCGGCTTATTAGCATTACAAAATGTATTTTGTTTCATAAATAATAAGTTGGTTGCAGCTTGATCTGCTATCAACATATTAAATTGTGACCTTAATAACTTTACAGATTCTTTAGTACTTTCATCAGAAGGATTTAGAATCAAAGCCCTTTCTTTTAATTTAATTTCATCCTCAAGTTCTCTACGTTTCTGAATCTGATTTCGCTTATAAAAATTATTCATTTTTATCAAAACACCGCGCATAAATGCTTTACCTGCATCCCATACCATTGACATTGAAGTCCCCTTATACATATTCAAAGCAAAATAGTCCTTTAAAGACTCCTTTAATTTTTGAACATTCTTCTCTTGTCTAAACAAATTTTCATTAACTCTCCAGGATCTTCTTTCCTCTTTCTCTTGAATCAGCTCCATCCAAACTGGACTATGATCCGTCAGTGATCTAGGAAAAATCTTTACATTCTTTACTTTATTATACAAGTCCGTGGTAATCAAGAAAAAGTCAATTCTTGAAAAAGATTGGTGTCTATCAGAAAAAAAAGTAAAGTCTCTCTCCTCTTGGTTACGTTCCCGCCAATAATCCCTTAATTCCCAGTCTTCTTTCATATCAAAAAAGGCTTTAGGTAGCCTTGCTTGTTTAAGAAAAGGAGAGGAACCTTTCTTGTCCCTTTGTGTATCTAAGACACCATTCCAATCACCCATTAATACCACTGATCTATAATCAAACAATGTTATTTTTTGATGTAACTGCTTATAAAATTGTTCCTGTTGTTGATTTGGAGCGTAAAGTCCAACTATAAGTATTTTCTTACCATAAATACCAAGTTCAATCATCACATATCTCCCCTGGGGATCTGATTCTACCAGACAGGCTGGTAGGTTTTGTTTAACATATATAACAACTCCCCCTTTCTTCCCAGGAGCAGAAGATATAAAATGAGATCCCAAACGAGCATTAACTAAATATTTCTGATCTTTAAGTAAAATATGAGTTTCCTGTAAGCAAATAACATCATTAGTATGTTGCTTCAAATAATAAAAGATTTTTTTGCGTTTCTGAGGAGAATTCAATCCATTAACATTCCAGGTCAAAAACTTTGCCATCTCCCTTGGCACGCAGCCTGGAGAAGACACCATCAAACTCTGAAAGAGCTGCGTGTGTTGCATAACTCTTGGGTCTTGCTCCTCCCACCGGCGGTGATGCACTTCCAGGAGAACTCTCTTTAGGCTCTTTTTTACGTTGCTCCTTCTCTTTACGCTTATAGGCTGCACGGGTCATCCTCTGCTCTTTGACCTCCGTCTGGCGTTGCTTTACAGCTTCTATCATCCCAGCGGAAACCAAATCTAATGCCTCAGATTGCTGCTCAACTTCCTTGCCACTCAGAGATTTCCGACCAGATGAAGTTGAGCCTGCACCCAGGACCGAAGTATAAAAGTCTCTAGCTTTATCAACTGTGTTCAATCTGTAGCGTGTCCCAGCATGGCTCAAAACAATACCCATCGGAATTTCCCATCTAAATGGCATCGATCTAGCTTTAAGCTCATTGGTTAAAAAAGCAAAGTCTTTCCTGCTTCTTAAAATTTTGGATGGGATTTCCTTTAAAATGATGACATCTTGGGCAGCAATCTGAAATCTTTTATTGTAAAAAGCTTGTATAATCTCATTCCGCAGGGACTTCTTTGTAAAATAAATCACCACATCTCTAGGCAAGTTCTTCTGCTTAGCAATCCAGGAGTTGAGCCTATAAATTTTTTCCACTTCTCTCTGTAATTCTCCTTTATCCATATCCAAGGCCAGCGCCAAATCAGTAAGGACCACCTCCACCAGATCTTGATTCACATCTTCCTTGAGGCCTCTGATCCTCAAGGCATACTCCATTTGTCTGTACTGAAACATCAAAATATCTTCTTGTGAGGAGTCCACCTTCCTTTCCACATCTTGAAATTTGTCATCCAAAGAGTCAACTTTGTCTTCCACTTCCTCAAGCCTTGCATCGAGCTTAACCACCACAGTAGCCAAACCTGAAACAGCTGCCAGTATATCTTGTCGTAGTTCATTATTGTTTTCTTGCAATTTAGTCTTTATCCCCGTTATCTCTTCTTTGAGATCAGATTTAATTTCTGATTTAATCTGTGAGACAAATTGATTCATTTCCTCTCTCATTTGAACTACAATCTCTCCCATTATGCCTCTAACCTCTTGTGCTGAAAGTCCAGATAGAGGAGGGGAGGGTGGTGGCTGAGCCGGTGGTACATGTTTAGATTGTTGTTGTAACTGTGCAGTGGAAGTTATAGGAGAAGAAATAACCTTAGATATTGAGGAAGGCTGCTGCCTCTTTGAAGCCATTTTAAAAAGCACAATTGTCACTTCCCTTTCCCCTCCAGCCAAGAAGGGAGGAGGGAAAAAAAAAGAAAAAAAAAATTTTTAAAAAGAGACAAAGTATAGTCCTTGAAAGTCCAGAGTAAATCCAAAAAATAAAAAATAAAAGAGCAAACAATTCAAAAGAAAAAATTCTAAACCAAAAACAAAAGTAAAGGCAAAAACCAATCCTTAAAAAGGGAAAGTAAAACAAAAGAGAAAGGAAAAAAAAACTCCGACACTTTCAAAGCGCCATCTTAAATCCTTTCACTAATATAACAAAAAAAAGGAGGAATAATAGTAGAAATCAAAAAATAAAAAAATTAAACACCTAAATTATAACAAAAAATCCTTTAAACTGCTCCGTCCGTTTAAAAATTACTCACCAGAATGCTATAAACACGGAGATAGAAGCGGCGGTTTCTTTTGCTTCCTAGGAAGCAAAAACAGCTGGGAGGCGGAGATCAGCAGGAGCTCCGAGGGAACACTCCTTTCACCCCCTCTAGAAACAAATCCAGAGGGGGTTCAGGGGTTCTACCTCTATCCCTGCACTCTCTGTCCCTTCCCTTTGCCCGGGAAGGGATTTCCGAGCCGCGGGCCAGCTGATGCACGCTGCGCTCCGCGGCTCTGACACTTCCCCAGCTGGACGGCTAAAAGCTAGCCGCCATCGCCGTCGCCTCAAACCGGAAGCTCTATCTACTCTCGTTTTTGAAACTTGTGGTATAACATTAACATTATTCATATGTCAGTCACTCACATACTTTGAATATTTTGTCTTCTAATGGTTGTTAACCCTTTCACGACACTAGAATCTTCCAATAAAGCTGAATAATTTGAGAATGAAGAGAGACCAACGGAAATGCCTGTTCATTTTACCATACTAATTTTGTACTCTAAGATATATCAAATCTAGCAATGTCTTCTAAATTAGACATTTTTAAAGGGATTAAACAAACTGAAGGAGAATAAAGGTATCAGTGGATAGCAGCTGTGATACCTAAATGTTATCTGAAATAGATACGGATAAATAATGTCTGTGAATATGAATGAATTAGAGAATGAGACCGAATGTACTATTGTACTCACAACCTGCATATTGGCTTCCCATATAAATGTATACTGTATCTTGTTGCCAGATGTGGATCAGAATGTTGAACTAGATAAGCCCATGGTACAATTCACATTTCATGAGCTACCTTCATATTTATATCAACAAACTTCATCTTATATAGTGGATCTCCTTTCATGGATCTTCTCCATGCATTTATTTTGAAATGTCCAGTCAAGCAAATTTAGAATTATATGCTTATCAAGGTTAAGGGAAATAGAAGTAGACAAAGACAACAGATAGACAAAGTTGGACGTGTCAGTCAAGTGTCCTTTGAAAAGCTTTGGTTTGTCATCAAGAGCAGGTTGAGATGGAGAGCATATGTCCATGAAGTTTCCAGGAATCACGTTTGATTCAGTGGCATTTAACTAATTCTAACAGAAAGGGAAGACACTTTCAGACTTATTTCTATTCTAATGCAAATAGCCAGCATCGGATCAAACTTTGATTTCCATACAATTTGCTGATTACATACAGCATTAAAAGTTGCTGTTGGAATATTCATGAACAGGAAGAGTCATGCGGTAACTCAGTCAGCCAATGTGAGGAAAGTGCTACTGAGTCTGTGCAAAAAGAGCATTGAGTTAGGAGCTGGATTTCCAGTCTCAAGGTTTATCTCTGGTCTGTCTCTGTAAGAAGTCTTCATTAAGATATGTTGCAGTAAAGAAGAATGGTATTTTAAATATTTTTATATAAATATAAAGTCAACTGTGAAAGCTTCTGATTTATTTTTCACCAACAGAGAAATTAAAATTCTGTAACAGTTGCTAGTCTTCTAATAATTATGTAAGCCTATGAAATGCCAAATGCCAAATCTTTCCATCTTTCTGCCTACAATAATCTTGCTGCAGTTATCA
Source organism: Crotalus tigris (assembly GCF_016545835.1). Lineage (NCBI taxonomy): Eukaryota > Metazoa > Chordata > Lepidosauria > Squamata > Viperidae > Crotalus > Crotalus tigris. The sequence continues at coordinate 128,829 of NW_024097406.1, read as the reverse complement.
TATACAAAAACAAAGTTCCATGATTTTTTTCCAACTATATGTACATCAATCTCAAAAAGAAAGACGTCTGATCTCAAATTTATATTAATCTTTAAAATTCTCTGAATCAGTATATGTATTACCCACAATGGAAGAATGGCTGGTGAAGATGATGGAATTATGATCACAGAAAAGCCAACCCCTTGTGGATTTTTTGCAGAAAAATAGAAAAAAAATGAATTTGTGGCTTATGGTTTTGATGATTAGACATGACAGATTATAGATAGAATAGAGTCATCTTATAACCATAAAAGTAAGATGTAAATTTGTAATTGTACTTATAAATTTAGTACAATTTGTATTGCTGTGAAGAAGATTCTTCATTTACTTTTTTTCTTTTCTTGCACTTTAAACTTACTTTCTGATTTCTTTTTACTTTTCTCCTTACTTTATATTAGTTTTTCTTTCTTTTAAAAATGTGTAGTAAAATCATACAAAAACCAAATAAGCCTATGAAAGAAATCACCATGTCATTAATTTTAAATTGTAATTTAAACTAATAATATTAATCCGCATGATACTGTTAATCCATGCAGTTTAAAACGAGAGGCAAGTTGCTTAATAATCTGAAACCTTGAGCTATGGTACAGTTGTCAGTGTGGTTCTTTTAGAGATGGAGCTGGCAGCATGGCAGTTTTAGAAACAGTCTGCCATTTTAACATTATTAATCGAAAAAGTATGGTTGTGAAAGACTAAGACGACCCTGTACTTAAAATAGCTTTTACATTTTTTTTCGTTTAAAAATGTCTTTGCGACTTCATATTCTTATATCTGATTTTTTTTAAGGAAGGAATGTTCCCTGAATGGAAAATCTTAATGATCGTGTGTTTTCTATTTTATTAGGAAATGGAGCCAAGGGAAAAGAAAAGATGGCAACCAAGGGTCTGTTGAATGTCTTCCTGAACTGATAGCTGCCTGTGATGGAAAAGAGAATATTTTTGTTTCCATTGTGGATTCTGATTTGACTTCTGCACAAATTACACAGGTAACAATTGTCTATCTACCTCGCTTAATATTGCTACAGAAATAAAACTGCATGGTATGAATGCAGTAGCTGATCATCTTTCTTAGAACTGTATAGAAGACTTGTAATAGCTCAATTCAGTCTGTTCTACAGCCTAAATTTCCTCCTGCCTAACCATTCTTTCTCCCTCCAAACTCTGCATTCTGGAGCTCAAACTTACTGGTCAAAGCCAGACATAATTGCTTTGGATCAAAAGTTCACATGCACTCATTTGTAAGTGGATTGCAAAGATATCCATTAACTATTTGTGAGTTCCATGCTGTGCAATTGCTCTACGGTCAAAGAGGTCATTGAGTTGTTCATGCTAATCCAGTATAGTATGCTCACTGAGTTTTTTTTTTATTTATAGACCCATTATCTAACCAGCTTTATTATATTTCATTTTATGAAATAAAATTAAATGGCCTCCATCTTACAAAACATATTCTACTGTAATTTATTGCTTTATTCACAGTTCTTGCCATTTCCCAATATATAGTTCATCATTTAAAAAGAATTAGAAATACGATACAATATTTCTGTTCATCAGTAAAGAATCGTTGCTTATAATAGATCTTGAGTTCCCTGCCATTTTAAAACCACACAGATACACTACAGAGTGGCTAGTGCAGTGTTTCTCAACCTTGACAATTTTAAGGCATGTGGACTTCAACTCCCAGAATTCCACAGCCAGCGATGCTGGCTGTGGAATTCTGGGAGTTGAAGTCCACATGCCTTAAAATTGTCAAGGTTGAAAAACACTGGGCTAGTGTATTCTGCTATCCATTTAGTCCACAATTGTCAGTAGACATGTATGGCTCCTCACCAAAAAAATGAGTTTCATATTGCCATATAAAGGTACCTATCTATACACAGTGTAAATTATATTTTGCATGCCTTGGTTGCTTTTTATACAGCAGAAATTCCTGGAAAGTAAGATGATATTAGTAATCTTGCTATAGAATTTCTTTAGGAAATCAAACTAATATTCTCCCTTTAAATTCTGAGAAAATAAAACTAGGTGGCACTTATATACATACATAACGTCACACATATTGATCATAATAGTGAGAAATGTTTAAATAAAAACAAAAGCATTATCATCGCAGATTTTAAATGTAATATATGTTGACTTCAGTCCAAGTTATAGATGTGTTGAAAAATTAGAACATTGTTATAATTAGTTCAGGGAAAACTCAGAAGTAAACTAACTTAATTTATTTGCATAAATTGCCATTCTGTTATCTTTAAAACCAAATGCAAATTGTCTCCATCTGATACGATGATGGTTATTTGGCTCAAAAGTGCTTCAATTTGCGTAGCAATCTGGTGTCGTCTCTGCTGTGAGACGATCTCAGGTAACATACAAATCCTGAATTATTCCAGAAATTAGTATGTTTAAAGCATCAATTTAAGTGCTAATTGCAGTAGTAATGAGAAAAAGCAGTACTACTGTGAGATTTGCATCTACTTCCCCATCAGTATGCCCGGAACAGCGGCTGACTGGCAGAGGATTTGGCTGCTAATTAAATAATTGTATGCATGGTAGTGTTCGCGTCTGATTCAATAGATGAAGATTAATCCTCAGATAAATATGTTTGGCTGGTATTGAAATGTCTTAGCAGTTTCTTCAAAAATAGCTTTTGTGTATGGGGTGCGTCCGTCTCTTTCATGTGTCTTTTTAATATGTCAATAACATAAACCTCTTACACCACACATCTAGATGCCTGTAACTGTAAATAAAAATACGTTCTGCTACAACATAAAAGAAAGCACTCAATGAAAATGAACACTGAGGAAACCTTTTATTGTACTTTGTTCTTAAATCCATCAGTCTGCTACATGTGTATACCTGCCACATACTTTTAAAAGGGAACCTATGGTAGAAATACGTTGTTGAGATTAATTGGGCTTAGTTTTTCATCTACTTCTTTCTAACCCTACCACTAATCCAATTAAATAGAAATCTGTAGAAAATGCAAACCGCTTTAGAAAGGAATCTAATCAACTCTTGCGATAAGGGCCACATCCACCAGCAACAGAGTCCAAAAGGATGGAGTTCTTCTCCCTTGTGTTGCCTGCCATTGTATACAGGCAAGGAATATGATGGGATGCCAGAGAGCTGGCATCCTCTAGATCAGGAGTCTGCAATCTTGACAACTTTAAAACTTGTGGACTTCAGCTCCCAGAATTCCTCAGCCAGCTATGGATGCTCTAGGTCAGACATATCAAACTCGCGACGTCCCATAACATTGCACGATGTATCACTTTTTCCCCATTGCTAGCAATGGGATGGGTGCGGTTTCAGCATGACACATCCAGCCCGCGGGCCTGCAGTTTGACATGCCTGCTCTAGATGCTGGATTTGAGAATGAGTGTTCTACATACAGTCACAAGTATTTACCCACTTTTCATTTCCCTGACCAGATCTGTATATTACCAAACAAGAAACAGGCACATGGTACACTGCATCACTCAGGAGGGAGAAAAACATGGAAAAAATTAGTGGCTAAGGTGTTGGATTGGTACTGGAGAGATCTAGGTTCAGGACTGTCCTTAGCCTTGGAAGCTCTGTGAAGAAAAGTTGGAGGAGGAAGTGCTGTGCACACCACTTTGAAGTCCTGAAAAGGGTAGATGAGGTAGAAACTATGAATAAGGTTTGCATTTGATACACTAGAAATCTGTCAAAATGGCTTTATAGGTTTCTACAATAAACAAACTTGTCTGAGATTCTGGTTTCTTGAATTAATTCATTGCATTGCATTAGCAGCCAAGGGAAACCCAACACTGGGGTTTACAAAATATTAGAAAGAAAGGATTTTTGTTTTCTCTCAGATATCAATAACAAAATATTTATTTAATTTTTATGTTATAATTTGGAGACTGATTTCCTTGTTGAAAGAGGCCATTTTTACTTTTTTATTGATAGTTAAGCTTCAGACAAAGCAATGAATGATGAATGCCATATATATATATATATATATATATATATATATATATATATACGTATACGTATATACATATTCATATTCTGAGGTTTTCACGGGTGTTTATATGTAGGTCTTTGGTTATTCCAGTTTTCTCCCGCGTCAAATTGGAAGTGTCTTGGCGACGTTTTGACGAAGTCCCATTCGTCATCTTCAGGCTGGTGTTTTCAGCTTCTTGCTTCTAGGAGCAAAGTGTTTAATAACAGAATAATCAGAGAAGCCATCGAGATAGAAAAACGCCCACACAGCATGAACAAACGAGATGATACTTCCCGTCTACCAGCCATTTGGAAACCCGCCCTTATTGACAAACAAGTCCCTAACACAAAGAATGACACCAGACCCACACTCACGAAAACCACACAGGATGTCACCACCACACATCCACGCAAAAAGCAAACCCAAACCCACACCATTTCTAAATGATCTACATTCCATTGTCTATGCTTCTTTCTATGTAACTTTCATGATCTATCAAGCTAGAAGTTTGCGAGGGGATGCCTGTGTAGGCTCAATTTAATACGTTATTTTAATAAAGTTGGAATAACTGGAAACGTTTGTTCTTTTCACAGGCTTGGCATTACTTGTCCCACTTGCCAGTTATAGACATTAATATGATTATTAAAGGTTGTTGGGATGATACAGTTCATAAACAGAAGGAAATGATTGTACCAATGTTGTCAATGAACATTCGGGATGATAAAAAATGGATGAAATTGCACGCAGATCAAGAATATGTTCTCCAGATTAACTTGCATAAATTGCGTATTGGTTTCACCAAGGTAAGGTAACCATACACTAGGCTATTGCTTAATACCCATTTTTAAGTTTTTTATGTATACTGTATATTTTAGAGTCACTGTAACAGACTTTTAGCAAATCAGACTTATATGATTAATATTTTGTTCTTATATAGCTGGTGTTTTTTCTATTAACTTTAGTTTTTATCATTTGTGCAAATGATAATGGCTGGATAATTGGGGTCCTATTTTACTCCATCTGCTCCCATTCTTTCATACTGTTTTGAAAAACTAGTGTCAAAAATGTATACCATGTGAATAAATCAGTATGTGGATCACTTTTTGTATTTTTAAAAATAATTTTATTAAAGTGTTTAAAAAGAAACAGAGAAAACAGTATACCGAAGCAAATTAAGACACTAATACATACACTCAACAAATTAATTAGTTATTAAATTAGAATACCAAAACAAACAAAAGGAAAAAAAATAAATACATAAAAATTAATATAATAAATTGGCATGAAACAACTAAGCATATCACATATTTATTTAATAACAATAAATCTAATTATGCATACAAATTATTTTTCTGAAATACTATGATACTATGCCAAAGATAACATCATTTTTATGAGTAAAAATAATTAGCTTTTTCAAAAATTGACATTACATACAATATTTCTTGAATTCTGTCTTTGATAACTGAAGCAACGGTATTTTTCTAGTCTCAGTGCTCTTTGTCTATTCTCATATCAAAGGTGGCCAGTGTTCCTGAAGAACAGCCGTTTCTGTATTTTATATTTTGAAATGGAGAATACATTTATACAAGTGACAGTCTTAAATTATATTTTCTTTCAGGGCAAGCAAGATACCAAAGCAATTGCACCTCGATTCTCCAAAGTCAAGGATGAGGGATGGTTTGTGATCCTAGGAGAAGTGGACAAAAAAGAGCTGGTGGCTCTGAAAAGAGTTGTCTATGTCAGAAATCAGAATGTGGTCTCAGTTGCTTTTTATACCCCAGAAATTCCTGGAAGGTAAGATGATGGGTTGGGTTTTTAAATTATTATTTTGAAAGAAGATTTGGAAATGAAAACCTATGTCCTTTCTCTCTTCCAGATATATCTACACATTGTATCTTATGAGTGACAGTTACCTCGGAATTGACCAACAGTATGACATTTTTCTGAATGTCTTACCAGCTAGCACCTCAGCACAGGTCAACGCTGAGATCTCTGATATTTTTAATGACTTGGGCTTGAAATAATATGCCATATGGACTTTCCTTTTCTAGCATTTTCACTCGGGGAATAGGAAAGTATGTTTGCCTTAGTGCAATCAGCATCCAGCTTCAACACCAGAAAATTGAAAATGACTGCTGTATTGATTCTGATGACAGAGTTAGCCTCAGTGGCCTTTTTGACCTGATAAACCAGTTGCATTTTTAAACATTAGTTTTGTAGGCTTGTAAAAGTAGATTGGTTTTTCTATTAATATATATGTCACCATTTCATTCAGACAGATTGATATTTGTCAGGGATAGACATTTTAATTGGCAAGAACTAATTTTTCCATTACTTGTCAGGAAGTCTTCTCAAGATCCAAAGATATAATTTGTATAGATATAAAGGAGCTACCTGTGCAACTGAAGCCGCCACAACAATAATTACAGCTCCAAAAGAGAGAAGCTGATAACATCCCAAGATGATTTTGGCGATGTGGACATGGCCAGTGGATTTCACTCACAGCATTTGGTACATCTAATCCATTTCCTACCCTAATAATAAAATGTTGCTAGGAAATATCACAAGATTTTGTACTGAAGACAAACCCTTGTGACAAATCTGCCATCTCAGAATTTTCTATGTGAAATATATATGACATGGAAATAAAGTTCAGCACTTAAGAACATTGTGTGTTTGCAGAGTCACTGGAACTTTAAGATTTTTCAAGAATTTCAGTAGTCAGAGTATACGTACTGTAAAAAGAAACAAGCTGGTATAGAGAGCATTAGAAAAATCAATTATATCTTATTCAACATTTAAAGGGTTTCTTTCAGAACACATTGAATCAAAAGGCTATTTTTGCAAAACATTAAAGCTATTGTAAAAACACTAAAAAGAAATATCCACTTCAAAGCGATTAATTAAATCCTGCAATAAATACAAAATGTTCAGAGAATAAATTGCAATGCAGTTTTTGCAATATGTACAAATTAAGCATTTTTTTTAAAACATAAGATATGTGGGATTCTATATACACTGCTTGGAATACTTGTATTATTGTTAGAAGGAAATAATTTACTGCTAGAAAAAAGTAACCCTTCAGTAGTAGTAAAAATTTTAGTAGTAAAAACTGGTTATTTTGCTTTAGTGATTTTTTTTTTTTTTTTGAGAGGGGCACTGAATAAAAGCCAAATGCAGTAGTTCAGACTTTTCTCCTATTAGCAGTTAATTTTATATTAAAGTAAAGTAATTTATATTAAAGTACGTACCACAGTAGATAGCATTAAGTTTTCTGACTTTTAACAGAAGATTCCTAATTCTTTTCTGTGTTACTGCATATCCTTTGACATTATTTTGGTAGTAATCAGAAAATAAATATGTTGTTCCAAATTTCTAGTTGTAAGGAATTGGATTATTCAAAACAATATGTAGCACAAAAACCTCATGTTATTTTATTTTGTTCTAAGCTCAGATTATTCAAAATTGGTCTTTCATACTTGGAATGTTTTAAGCCCAGCTTATTGTTTTGGTCAGTTGCAAATGTTTAGCTGGATTTTATTTATTTATTTATTTATGAGACTTATATACTGCTTTAAGTGCAAGCACTCTCTAAGCGGTGTACACCAGTAAGCAATGTATATATATATATATATTTACATTGCCCCCAACAATCTGGGTCCTCATTTTACCTACCTCGGAAGGATGGAAGGCTGAGTCAACCTTGAGCCGGTGAGATTTGAACCGCTGACCTGCTGAACACAGTCAGCTAAAGTGGCCTGCAGTACTACACTCTAACTGCTGCGCCACCTCAGCTCTTATCATTTGGCATTCTTATCCTACCTATTGAGTCTTTCCCAAGGACCTGGGGTAGACAGATGTTCTTGTTTGAGGGTATTAAAAGTGTCATCAGCAGGATATGTTGTTACAAGTAACACTGCCTTTTGCAATTGATTGTGCCTTTGTCAATGCCAATGATGTTCAAGTGGTATTCCAGATATTTTGGGATTGCACCCAAGGCACCTATTATTAGTGGTGCTATCTTTGCTTTCTTCTGCTACACTCATTTTATTTGCAGGTCTTGATATTTTGTGATTTTCTCCAATTCTTTCTCTTCTATTCCGTTGTCAAGTACTACCACTTCCATTATCCAATTTTTTTTGTTTTTCTTATCAGCAGTTGTTAAGTCCAGGGTGTTGTGTGGCAGATGCTTGTCTGTCTGAATTCTAAGGTACCAGAACACTAGCTTCCTCATTTTCTATCTATTTCTATCTGTCTATTTTGTGGTCCCACCAGTTCCTTGCTTGCAGACAAATGTTATCTCATCCAGCTCTTCCAATACACCATTGTTGCTACTTTGTCATGCCATTTTTTTTTTTTTTTTTTTTTTTTTTTTTTTTTTTTTTTTTTTGCAGTCAGTCTGTGCAATCTTCTTGCAGCAGTTAACCAGATGGTCCACTGGTTCTTCAGCTTGTTTGCAGATATGGCATTTGCTGTCTGTTACTGTCTTCTCAATTCTGGCTTTGTATACATTTGTTTTTAAGGCTTGGTCTTGTGCAGCCATAACTATCCCCATCTCTTTCTTAAACTTCCCTGCTCTTAACCAATTTCAGGTTTTGTTGTGTTTGTCTGCTTTATGTGCTAATTTTGTACTGCCTATGTAATGCTTTGCCTTGCTATGTCTTTCTTGAGAGCCAATTTGCATGCTGCCCAATTCCCAACAACTGTTCTTTTATACTGCTTGCAGCTAATTCAAATTTTAAGTATAGTAGTTTAGCTGTGTACTTATCAGAGCACTAATAGAATTACACTATAGTATAATTAGTACTGTACTACACTTAGTATAGTAATACTATAGTATAGTATTTCGTTCACAGCCACAATGCAATAAAGATGTGAGGCAACGCTTTTTGAACTTATCAAAAAGCATTATTAGCATTTATCTTAATCTTCACTTTTGAAGTACTTAGATGCAATATTTAAGTGGCTCAATTAATTATTCTGCAGGATTGTTACCAGGGTTCATTCTCACAAACTATATGTCTTTAGTTCACGCATCTCCAAACAAATTGAATTTTATCAGATTTGCTTTTCTCCGAATAAGTTTTTTTTTTTCCTTTACAAAAAAGGTCACTATCCAAGATAGATTTTTATTGCAGAAAGATTAAGATGACATTCATGCTCCTGCAGTCAAGCATGTCAGGGCCTATACTGATTTACAAAAGCTTCTGAAACAGCTTTTCTACTGGTAACAGGAATGTAGTCCCAGGTGCCATCATAACCCAAGGACCATGCAGATTATTAAATGAGGACCTCAAATGTTCACAATTTCCAATTTCCTGCTGGCTTCCCCATTGTCTTTGCTTGTGAAAACCAGCAGAGAACATCAGAAACCACAATCATGTGACCATTGCTCAATGCAATATAATCACAAGCCAGATGTCAAACACCCAGATTGCAATCACATGACCCCAGAGTCACTGAGGGCCAGTCATAAGTACCATTCATTCTGCACATTTTTACTCTGAACGGTTGTTGAGTGAATAGTAGTAATTCGACAACTACCTGTAAACAAAAATCACCACCTTTTCTCTGTTCCTCTCCTTTCCCATTCCAGTCCTCCCCATCGAAGGGAGAATTGCAAAGTATTACGGTTTAATCTCTGTTAACTGAATAAATCAAATATTTTGAATATAAAGGAGCTCTTTAGAAAGAATTACATTTGTGCATAAAGGCAAAAAAATTCCTATTTATATGCTTTTGAATATTTAGATGGTCATTGCCCATTTGCTTGCCACCCCTGATTCTCAAATGGCAATAATTTGTCAATATTGCTTGTTAATGCATCAGATTTAATTCCAAAAAAAAGGTCCTTTGGAGCACAGAGGGATATGATTATAACATCTATCTGCAACTCTTTAAAGCACTGCATCTTTGGGGGCACATGCAGCTGGTTGGAGGAATTGCAAACAGCTGCTACATTTAGGTCCCCCATGCATTCCAAAGAACTGCATGGAACTGAATCTGAAGCATTCCATTATTGTATTTGTTGGCCTTCAATGTGAATTGATCTATATTTTGTTTGTGGGTAATATTTTCACTAAAAAAAATATTATATGAGCAGCTCAGGCGACGCTACAGAAATAACAAACTAAGAGTAGTGATAGAATGATTAATTCCAGATGAACTAAAAAAAAAAAGTTACAGAAACATTTTGACAGTTTTACCAAAGGGGAGAGGGGGTGTTAAATTATGTTTTTAAGGATCACTGATCTAGGCTGCCTCTTGGGTTTTCTTGAAGGAGATGCATATAAGTGCAATTTATAAAATGTGCATGGGGTATAATTTTTTTAATGAAAACGAGATGCTTGTCCAACAAACTCAAATCGAAATACCAGTGTTGCGAAATACCAGCGTGGACTAATCAATGCTCAACTTACTTCATTAGTTTTAATTTATCTCTGTTTAATGTAATGAGTATTTCTGCCTGATTATTATACATTATTACATTATTTTATGTGTCTTAATTGTGATATTCTACTAGGTCTTAGTGAAGATAATGTAAATTGATCTTCAGATTTAGTTAACCGTTTTGGATTTTATAAATCTGAAAAGATGACTGGCAGCAAAGTGAGTTTATACAATTCTGATTTTACATAAGTGAGTATAATTTTTGGATTATTTTGAGAAAGATGTCTAAAAAATGTACTGCTTAGATATCTTTGATACTTACTCTATAGAGAAAAAAAAATTACTCCAAAGAGGAAATTATCTTACATGACAGATTCTCCATAGAGATCATATTGCCTAACAAATATATTTTCTAAGAATCTTGGTTTTGATGAAGTTCCAAATAGTTCGTGGTAACTTGATTCTTCTGTTCTCTAAATTGATGAGTTCTCTTAATGAACCATTTATCTGATTATATGTGAAGAATTACAATCTTCTCTGCTCTTGGTAATTGGAAGGAAGCTCAAATTTATTTTTGCAATTTGCATGACATACTAGTAGTTCTCCATTAGAACTGTCTTATGAAATAGAAACAGGAGATCATATTTTAAGAAATCCCCATGTAATTTTAAAATTCTGTCCTTTTATTTATCTGCAATTAAAACCCACTAAATTTTAAAATCACTGAAGGACCTACAATTTTATGTAAATATATGCATTGTATTTTTAAAGAAACATCATGTTCTTTTTTTACACAATATAATAGTGTTTTACTTCAAGTACAGATTTCTATGAGGGTATGACTGATTCATTTTAGTAATGCTTTATACTCTCATAAACTATAGTAGTATTTTCAAATATGCTCATTTTAATTTTAAAGTAGAGCTCCAGACATTAGAATCAATTCACCATCTCTTTCTACCATTATAATAAGGCCATCAAAACTACTCCAGAATCTGATGCCTCTGGAACAAACGTAGGGCATACATTAAGGCAGTGATAAGAAAAAGGCAAAGGAGAATGAAGAAAGGCAAGCGGATACCCATTGACGTTATATAACGCTGTCCAATTATTTAGAATAAAATACAAAAGGTCAAACCCCACATCTAGAAGAAGAAAGCACAGAAAAATTCAGAATGGAAATCAAAGTGCAAAAGTAATTATATTTATATAATTATATTAAAAATACGAATCCTGTGTAAAGCCATGCAATGAAAATAAGTAAGTTTGAACACCAGGATAATGTTAAACCAAAAACTGTTTAATACAAGTGCTGAGCTTTCGTTGGCCAACACTGCCGACATCGTCGGAGCATAAAAGCAAGTCACTGGGAGTTCTCTTTGTTACCGACAGGTTCTGCGCCCAGCTTTTCAATCTGGTCATTGGTCCACTCAACATCTCTAATTGTTTTATTTTTAAAGGGCACGCGTTTGCTGCTACATTAGTGGTTTCCAAAGTTGCCCCCAGGGCACTTGTACACGCGCAAGAAGAGCGATTCAGGATCGGAAGATAACCATCGGGGCCATGGGGAAGTTTCCAGGTGCGAAGCAACTCGATGCATTACGCTCAAGCACAGTCAATGGGCCCGTGACGAGCTCAAGCTGGGCGCAGAGGCAGGTAGTTACATAAATCGGCTCCCAGATCTCCTTTTATTCCAACTCTGATGATGTCAGCAGTTTGGCCGACGAAAGCTTAGTGAATTTTTATCTACAGGCTTGTTTGCATTAAACGGCCTGCTTATTTTATCCTGGTGTTCGCTTTTCTTTTAAGATAGATAGATAGATAGATAGATAGATAGATAGATAGATAGATAGATAGATAGATAGATAGATAGTCACGGGCCATTCTTTTCATTCTCATTCAGTGAAGCTCATACTAGTTTTGCTTTATCACTTATTAGCAAATTATAAACTATTCCTGAAAGTTTCTTTTGATTTTTAAAGTACTTGTGCATTAAGCAGAAATAAGCATGTTTAACAGATAGGTAGCATTTAATGTAGGGAAAATCTTTCACACTACGCATAGTAACCTCTTCCCTACTACTAAGTGTTAATCTCTTCTGTTCCGAGCATGTTTCAGATGCCAATAACAGTTGGAGAAAGGTTAGTGATTTTTTTTTTCATGTAACTTTATTTGACAGCAGATCTATATCATTAGGGACTAATTATCCTGTGCAATATTGCTGCCAGGGTCAGGGTCTGACAAATGTTCATTGTTGTATTTTCAAGGATGTTAAAAAATTTTACTGAAATCATTATGTAGGAATCCAAATGTGGATACTCTTCTATTTGATTCAAGAGAAGATGTTTGTATAGGAGAGTGTCTTCCTACTGAAACGTTTCACTCTTCTTGTTCCAAGTGTTTAACGTTTTTCAAACAAGTATTTTTCTAAAAGCCATTAAGTATCCTTTGGGACCATATTTGAGTGGCAGAATATATGGTTTGCAAGTTCCTGGTATTTTCAGAGTTTGTCTTTTTAAAAAGTGCTCACTGGTAGCAGTGGAAAGCTGCTTGTGTGATCTGGGACAACTGCTCTCACTTAAAAGTAAAAAGATTTGAAATAGTTGTTTCCATCTATCTCCATCGCTGAAGCTCCTATATAGAAACTCAGTCTCAAATCAACTTTATCTGCAAAACAGAGGCAAGTAGTGATGGCAATATGGAAGATAAAAAAGAAATTTCCTTGTATAGGAAGTTTCCTTTTGAGAATCCTTGAGAAACTCCAGTGTGAAATAGCTGGCCTTCTAACAAAATAAATAAACAAACAGCAAATCTTTAAAGTTGACTTCTACCAAAAGACTGGATTCCAAGTGGTCAATGCTGCATTATTTTTAAGAGACCTTCTTAAGCAAAGAACTCAAATTATTCCAAGTAAGTTTTTGCAGACATGTTAAAGGTAAAATGATTGCAAGTGAACAAAGACTTTGGATTTTATTTCAAAAAAAGTGCATAGGAGCCCAAATGCAGAACTTCTGCTTTAAAGAGTCTTCATGAGATCCTAAACTGCATTTTTCAGATGCCATGCAATTCTGGGAAAAGACCTAAAAAAGTTCACATTTGCATTCTTTTCTCTTCCAAAGCACCATTTTGGAATCAAATCCAAAGCAATGAAGAGCCATAAAATTTTGTAAAGAAGGATGAGGGGTGACATGATAGCAGTGTTCCAATATCTCAGGGGTTGCCACAAAGAAGAGGGGATCAACCTATTCTCCAAAGCACCTGAAGGCAGGACAAGGAGCAATGGATGGAAACTAATCAAGGAGAGAAGCAACCTAGAACTAAGGAGAAACTTCCTGACAGTTAGAACAATTAATCACTGGAACGATTGTGGATGCTCCAACACTGGAGGTTTTTAAGAAGAGATTGGACAACCATTTCTCTGAAATAGTATAGAGTTTCCTACTTGGGAAAGGTCCCTTCCAACTATTTTATTCTGTTATATAAGAGAGCAGGTCGTGCTGCACAGAAATCAAAATCACTCCATGTTTTTTATTTGTTTTTTTTTTAACTTCCATGCCCTTTTCATTTTTTTTTTTTTTTTAGTGCAAATATTCCTGAATAGGAATGATTCTGTAGATCCAATATATTGAGACTTTCAACATTTTTGGAATAAAATCCCTTACAAAATACTCCTGAGAAAATTTAGGGATGAAAAAGTACAAGGGTAGGTTATTACAAGGATGATTCACTCTTAAGTGAACAGTGGCAGACATAAATGAATACTTATCAGAAGATAAAGATTTAAGCAATGGAGCTCCTAAATCAGTGATGGTGAACCTTTTAAAGACCAAGTGCCCAAAAACTGGCCCCACCCCCACTCTGCTCCCCATCCCCTGCCCCGCTTGCCCACAAGACCACTCACCACCTCCAGGGTTCGCTGCAGATTGCCCAGGCAGCCCAGCACTGCTATGGCGGCCACACCCTCTGCCCGCGCCCTGCAGCATCAACTGCATGATGGGGTGTGAGGGCAGAGCCTTCCTACGCTGCATGGCTGCCGTGTCCTTGGCTGTGCTGCTCCATGTGGGCCACGCTCGGGGGCGACTCTCCTTCACGGGGGAGGCAAGGCTGGGGCAACGGCACGTGTGCCCACAGAGAGGGCTCTGAGTGCCACCTCTGGCACCCGTGCCATAGGTTTGCCACCACTGTCCTAAATATTTGTATTCAGATTTCTACCTTGTAACTTAATTTAGGGATGGATAAACACTAACAAGTTGGCAAGATACTTTAGGAGCATTTCATGAAGTAGAAATAAAGACAAATATGTAAACAGCACAAGCAGGTTCAGTAATCCTGACTGCAGGTAAAAGGGTTATTAAAACTATACTTAATAATTCAAAGTTAGTCCAGGGCATAGAGCAAAGGAACTAAAAATGAAAGAGCTAATTTATCCATAAAGAGCTATACAAATAGTATTTTGCAATCACATTTGCCATGTGAAAGGAAGTGAAAGGAAGGAAGGAAGGAAGGAAAAAAGAAAGAAGAAAGAAAGAAAAGAAAGAAAGAAAGAAAGAAAGAAAGAAAGAAAGAAAGAAAGAAAGAAAGAAAAAGAAAGAAAGCATCCATAATCATCAAAAGCAAGAGGAATGCTCTAATGAAGGTAAAACCTTTGGATGTGATTTTAGGGGTGGAAAGTGATTAAGGAAAAAAAACAATGATTTACAAATACATATTAGCATTTAGTAAATTGCTGGAATCTTTTCACCTCCAAATGATCAGAACCAGGATTGATTAATTAAGTAATTAGATTTTTATCCTGCCTTTCTTGCTTTATAAGTAACTCAAGGCAGTGAACATACCTAACGCTCTTTCCTCTTCCTACCTTCCCCACAGCCACAACCTCTGCGTTGAGAGACAGTGACTGCCTTAAAGTTCCCCAGCCAGCTTTCATGCCTAAAACAGGACTAGAACACAAGCTCCTGGTTTCTAGGCTAGCATCTTAACTACGTCAAATTTAGAACCAGAATTCTAAGAAATTTAACATGAGCTCTAAATAAATATTTTTAGCCCACTATTGTTAAACCTGCTGCTACAGAGATTTAGTGGTGTTCACAAGCTGAAATAATTTTAAAGGACAGATTTTAAAATCATGAAGGAAAAAATAATAACAGAATAAAATAGAATAGAATAGAATAGAATAGAATAGAATAGAATAGAATAGAATAGAATAGAATAGAATAGAATAGAATAGAATTCTTTATTGGCCAAGTGTAGTTGGACACACAAGAAATTTGTCTCTGGTGCATAAGCTCTCAGTGTACATACAAGTAATAGTGATAAATCATGATCATAAACAACATAAAAATATATTCATCATAAATCATAAAATACAACACTTCATTATAAATCATAAGATGCAACAGTGATAATCATAGAATACTATAATCTGCATTATTGGACATGATATTTTCTTACCCTCACATCCCACTTGTGCATTTTGCATAAGTATCTGATTAGCTGTGATCTTGGACTACAAAATAGCCTGAAAAAATGATGATAATGATGAGTCCAATATATTTTCAGAGGCTATGCAACCCTAATACATCTTATGTAGATGTGACAGTATGAGTGAAGTTCGGTCTAGTGGATTTAGATCAATTAAATTTTATCCACACTGAATCATCTATCAATGAATTCCATCGTGTTGCAAAAAAGAGTTTAGTGCACAATTCAAAGGAGCATTATTGGACCATGCTTGTTGAACCTACTGCACTTCATTTTACATGGCAGATCATACTCAACTGAAGAAGCTAAGTACAATTTCTATGAAAAGTGTTTCAACAAAATTATCCTTAAGTGGGATTTGTTTTCCTTACAAATTAAAAGATGATCATCTTTTAAGGTTTTCTGTTCAGTAAGTCTGTCAAATTTATTTCAGTTCTTGCATTATTAGGCTTCTGCCATTATGTCC
The DNA here is from genome assembly GCF_016545835.1 of Crotalus tigris. NCBI lineage: Eukaryota > Metazoa > Chordata > Lepidosauria > Squamata > Viperidae > Crotalus > Crotalus tigris. The sequence continues at coordinate 112,481 of NW_024097406.1, read as the reverse complement.
TGATTTGGTTCAACATTTAACATTTGAAGAGGTAATAATTTATCTCTAGTTTGTGATATAAAATTGACAGGCAAATGAAACCAGGTACCTTCAAAATGCATGTTTAAAAAAAAAATATTGGAAACGTATCAGAATGCTTTTCTTTCTTTTTTGCAAAATTAGATTAAAATAAGAATAGTTGATTTTTTTTAAAGGACATTAACCTTGCAAGGTTTCAACAGAATATATTTCGATTTCTCCACAATGTATTTTTTGAAATAATGCCTCTCTACCACTTTTAATCTCTGGAAAAGTCTCTAAGGCTGGAAAAGGTGGAAAGAAAGAAAAGAGGATGACCAGCAGTAAGTAAGGTGGATAAATTCAGTCACAGCGGAGACGAGTGCACCATTGGGAGACTTGAAAGAACTGGTTAAGGTCAGATTTGCTTGGTTAAAAAAAAATCTATATGGTTGATAAGATTCAAAAACAAATTGATGGCACGTAATCAACTAACGTCTTTTAAAGCAATGAATGCAGGGATAAAGAAAGAGCAGAGCAGCCTCCATTTTGTCCAATAAAGAGCTAAAGTTGTAACAAACCAATATTCGGGTGTCCAAAAGATCTTTTAAAAATAAGTTCTTTTTCACCTCATCAAACAATACAAAAAAATTAAGCATTAATTTGTGCTTGTGAAATGAGGTGCTGCGCTGTCTCTGATCCCTAGGTTTTGTAAGGTGGCAGGAGAATTGGCAGAGCAATCTTGGTCTGTGCTTAGAAGACCCAGGCTATTTTCTCTGAGATTTCCGTGTTTTGAAAAAAGGCCAATGGGCTGACCGACTGCAGGCTCATTTTCTGCACCAGAGGTTGTATTCCCAGTCAGAATGAGAATATACGGTTCAAGATTTATGTATGGTAAATCTTCCTCAACTCTTTTCTTTCCCCTAGCTACGAAAGGCCATGCATTCATTAGGGTTAAGCTCAGGATTTTTTCTTCGTTTTGCCTTTTTTTACTTTTTCAAACCACAGAGCTATATTTAAAAAGAAAACCAAATGCACGTTGGACAGGCAGACAGCAGCCTGTGTGTTTTTTCAGAAGTGGACACTTCAAGCTTATTCATGCACAGGACATGGAATTCTTAGCATCTCTGACTTGAAACAAGGACACCTCCCCACAATAAAGACCTGATCTTGGGAAGACAGCCACGCAGGCAATTTCCAACACAGAGGATTGCTATTTGGTGTCATGGGGAGTCAGGAGTTGCCATGGAATCCATTTGCTTCTAAACCAGCTCCTCCTGCTGGAATACTTTCTCATTATCATTTCTGCCAGGAGCATTAAAAAGAGCCAAGTGGAAGAAATGCTGGGATAGAGCAAAGTCACTCATACATCTGGAATGAGTCTAGAAATCTAAAATCTACATTCAGAGCTAGTTCCCAGCTCCAGGTCAGAAGAATGCAAATGCCAAATGCCCTTTGAAGTCTTTTGAAATTATTATTCTAAAACTTATAATAATGCAAAGCATAAACAATAGATTGTACCAGATGCAATATTCTTTTTCTCAAGAGAATTTCCTCTTAGAAGGGCTGTACTTTTGTTCCCATTTTAAAGCTGGGGAACTGAGGTTGGGAAGCAATGAAAAAACACCACGGCAAGAACTCAAGGAGAACCCTATTTGTGGTTGATTGTATTAGTTGTATTATTTATTAATACAATTGATGGCTTAAAGTAAGCTGTGCATTCAGCCAAGTGTTGTTTAGCCATAGTTACATAGTGATATGGCATACTACTGAACAGTCTGACACATTTATCTGCATAATAGCCATGATAAGAAAAATGTATTGTCTGTGATTGGGTCAAAATCTCCCAATAAAATAAAGCCAGCTTTCTTCAGTTTCCACTCAGTAATATTTTCCATTCCAAGAAGCAACTTAAAGATGCTTCTTCATATTATCACCCCTCTGGGCAATTTACACAACTAGAATTCTTTAGCTTTAGCATTGAAATTAGATCCCAGCTTCTTGAACTCGGAGACATTAGGAGTATAATTCAGAATCCGGTACTTTAAATACTATACTATTAAAACCACTGGGATATAAAAACAGTTTTGGATACTTTAATCTCTGCAAAGATTATAAAGTATAATTAAAATGGGATTCCAAATTGGAAACTAGCTGAGGAAGGGAAGGATTACATCCTAGACTTGTGGTCTTGAAGCTCAGGGATCACGCCAAGCTTTGGACAGCTTCCAGAGTTATTCCATCAAGGAAAGATAAAATCATACTCTTTATCATTTCTCAATTCATGGGGAGAACGGGATTTAAAGCAGCCTTTTTTTCTGAGAAACCAAGTGGATATATGTTATATAGCACTTGTTGGAAATGTTCAGAAATAGTTTCCAAGTACCGGTGATGGGTTTAGAAGAAAATGAAGCATGAGATGATTACACATCTCTGAATAACTGTATTGATTTTGCATCTCTTCTATACCACACCAGTTTATTGGCCCTTTCCAGGTTTCCTGGAAATCTTCAGTGATCTCAGGCAGTTTCTTTTCTTCTGAATATCTCAAGCCATGTTTTCATCCCTGTGTTATATGTAGTACTCATTTTTAAGAACATTTAATTGGAATGCAAAAAAACCAGCAGCTGCTGACGCTACTGATCTCTTTCTTCATTTTGACCCTTTCTCAGAAAATGCTGACCTTCAGAGGTACCGGTAGATATGATGAAATCCCTCATATCTGTCTACAATCATTTATTGCCAGTTAGATTTGTTATTGTGTATTTGTTAGGGAAGTCAACCCCCCCCCCCACTTCCCTTGCAATATTTCCTGGGATCTACCACTGCCATTTCTCTTAGTTGTTTACTCTTTTACTAGCTACACTCTCACACTACTTTTTATAATCACAGTTAGGATATTTAGCAGTATGTCATATTGCTTCACCTAACTTCTCCTTCTATCTCATACCCACATCTATTCACTGCACACGTAGCTATTACCAATAAGAAAAGATGATTTTGCAAAGCAATTAGGCATGACTGTAGAACCCGAAAAGGAGAAATAAATATTTCTAACAATAACTTGTTTGATCATTGTGAGCTACTCAGAGCCATTCGAAAACAGGAGGCATACAAGTTTAATAAAAATCATCATTATCATCATCTCAGGGAAGACACAAAAGCCCTGTTCCTCCTTGTTACAGTGCTTAAATTTGTGTAAAGTTCTCACTAGTTAATAAAAAAGAAGGGTGACAATGCTAGAGAAAAGGAAAAGAGAGTTTTAGCATATATAACAGGGAAGGCAACACATTTTAGTATGAAATCACTACAAATGTGACAAACCCAGGATGGAATCAATGCTCCAGAGAACCACATTTGTAACAGCAATATCTTTTGCCAACATGAGGAGGAATGAATAGCACTTAAGCCAAGAGTAGGGATGTGGTTTGAATCTTTAGAGTTCAGTGAGGCTTATTATTAGGGAAGGGGTGCCTATCAGGATTATAATCTGGCAGTGCAATTTTGTACACATCAAATCAAAATTTCATTCTACTGATTTCAATTCAACATATTTTTTTGATAAATGGGAAAAGAACTCCTGTCAACGTCGGAATCATCCTCACTCACCCAAAGCCTGTGCTTAAATAAATATTTTGATACCAAATCCCTTCTCATTTTGATAGTATTTCCAAAAAGCCAGTTGCAATGTATTGACATAGAGACATATTTTAAGTTCCTACCTTTTAAATATGAGAATACTACATTTTGTTTCACTTGTGATTTTATTAGAGTTCTAGAATTGTTATGAATTGTTTTCTACTCAATCAGAAACGTGAGCTATATATTTTATAAATAGAGTGAAACAGAGGGGAGTGTCCATTTCTAAATGGGATTAGAATGAGATTCCTCAATAGACTGAAATATAAATATTCCACTTTATTTACTATACAAAGACAAGACTCTAGAAAAAGTCTAAGAAACCTGGTACCTTCCAGGTATTATGTATATTGTTAGTGTGCTCTCATAATCCCTTGCCATTGTTTATGCTATCTGAAACTTATGGGAATTGAAGCCTAAAACATTTGGACATTGCCTTATTCTTATTTTTATGTTATATGGTGATCTGTTCAAACTGAGCAATTTAATTAAAAAAGAAACAATAGATGTATTTAAAGAGATAGACTATTCTAAAGAATATGCTGCAGAATTTGATTAGTTTACACCACAGTTAACAACTATGATTAAATGAATTCCTGAAAGCTAACAAGCAGGCTAATTTAAAGCATAGTTGATTTCTTTATGATCCTATATTTCAAACATGCAAATCTGTTAAAAAATGTGTTTCCAGTAGAGCAAGTTAATAACCGCATGGACACATCTATGAAGTTTTCTTGGCTTGCCATTGCCATCTTTAGGAAGTTTAATAACTTCTGGGTCAAGCCTACAGCCCAGCAAGTTTTTGAAAGTCTCCTTTCAAGTATTAATCAGGTCCAAACCTACTTAATTTTTCAACGTCAACAAAGGTTGGCCAGGTGCTGCCAACTACCTGGGTTGTCTTGAGTTGTTAGATAGGAAATCTGTTCAAATTCACTTTGCTGAGGCATTCCCCCATATATGCAGAGGTAACTATAACTCAAACACATAGTCTGGAGTCCAGCAGAAGTAACTGAGCCCTCAACAAAGGGATATTTCCTTTGAATCCAATTCCATCCATTCTGGCAAATGTGCTTTGTGTATGTTAGCCTGTCACATTGAAGATACTTTCCACTTTACTTCAACAAGCTGACATCAGTGGTTCAGCTGCAATGCTAAATCTCTGATCAGGACATTCTGTAATTGCCCTTTCTCCAAATCAAACCCCAAAAGAACAGAATGGAGGATTCCCATTTTCTCAAGATACCTGTAGGCTACTGTAGGCTTCACTGGTATGAAGAATTTGGTGAATTTTATGGATTTCTCTGACAACATGACTGGGAAAAACAAGCTTGTCCTGGCATGGTTTGTAGCTAAGTGTGAAGAATTTAACTAAGGGAATTCCTGGGCTAGCAGGGCTCCAGGCCAGCAGTTTATTAATCACATAGGAGAGAGTGTACAGGATGAAGAAAGATTGGAGGGTATTTCAAAACAAGCAAAGGCCTTCCTTCCTATAATTATTCCTTAGCCAGGAGCATGCAAAAACTGAGAAGCAATTAGGTTAGGAGAAGAATCCCAGAGACTCAACTTATGATCCAACTTATTCTCCAAAAGCGCTCCATCAATGGGTGGATAAGCCTCTGCTTCTCTCCTTGCCCAGATAGGTATCTTGTATTCAAGGACACAATGACCATTTTGCAACTAGGGCTACCATCAGCTTCTTCAAGCTGACACTTAAACTTGGAACTACAATCCCCACTGGCCATTGAGAACACTGGGAGACTTGGTCCCCACATCACAGCCTGGATGGATAGATGCTTGCAATCCTATATCCCTTTTTCACCCAGGTGCGCCTCGTAGTGCATCCCCTTTTGGCTCTTTCTCCTTCCCACCACCCTTAAACTTCCCGGAGGCCAAAAGAAACCGCTTACTTCGCCAACACGTTGGCTCCATTTCCGGCTTTCCTTCCCAGCCGGCAATGGCGGCGGGAAACTTCCCGGCGGCCACTGGGATCCCCTGCTGCCAAACAGGCTTGAAAACAAGGCCGGCCGGCCTCGGAAGTCGATTTAAGTGCAGTGTTTTACTTCAGAATAAACGTGTTCTAGGTCGCTTTGCACCTGCAGATTTGTTCCGGGGCCGAGTGGCTATAAAAGAAAGAGGGGAAAAAAAGCCTCTTTCAACGATGCCTCGCCACAAGCACGGCTGGCTGTGGGAACGCTAGAAATCCCGCGTGAGGAACCGACCCATCCGGCGCCTTTCAGGACCTGCTTCTCACTCCCCGCGTGTTTGCCGAGTTCCCCCTCCCCGTGTATTTGCCGAGAAGAAGGACTCCGGCCTGACCCGCACCTTCCAGATCGGGAGAGGTTGTTTTCCTTCCAGGGAGGCCAAGCGTTGGTGAGGGCCCTGTCCCTTCTCCCTCCCATTCTCCCCTTCCCTCAAGCCGCCTCCTTGACTTGGGGGGACTTCGGCCGTTTGTGCGATTTTGGAAGTGTTTTCGACGCCGGAACTTCCCCGATTTCTCCTTTGGGATCTAGAATCCGATTCCCGGCAAATCTGGATGGGACAAGGACGACTTTAAACGTTACTCCGGCCCCGCCGCTCTTTCCCTGTTTCCTACACCCACTTGGTTCTGCTTTCCTGACCCATTTTGTTTTTGAGAGCGGGTAAAAAGAGTTTGCTAACAGACGGAGCGGAGCAGAGATTTGTTTACAGTTAGCGTGGGCTGTAAACTGCCAAGATGCCGGCAGATGCTAATCGTTTAATTTACTTCTTGCATTTGTGTTTCGGATTTGCTTCTGAGAGCTCGGGAGACCCGACCGAAGGGGTCTCTTTTCATTTTATTCGCACAACGGTTTTGAGAAGTCAGCTCTGATGTCAAATAGGCTTTTAATCGGTCTCTCCGATCCAGATGCAACACTGCAGTATACTGCCTCGTTTATTAGAACTCCCGTTAAGACAAACGAACTCGAATAAGCATGCGTTAGGATTGTATTGCCGATGGAAAATTGGACTTTCAAATAAATGGCTCTAAAATCCAACCATCCGTACCGTTAAAAAAAAAATCACATCTGAAAAAATGGGTTGACCGACTGGGCGGGAACTGGGTTCGACTTGGGAGTAGGAACACTTGTTACATCCACATGATGGCATTCTGACTTCAGACCTTTGAAAGAACGATGAATGTCACAGCGGAAGTGGTAGGCAGTACTTTTAATATTTTTCTTTGGCTTTTAACTTACTTCTCTCCAAAGACTCACAGCGGTACCATTTAGGAAAAGAACCGCCCCCCCTCCCAATCTTACATATGCCATTTGCACGATCTGATTCACACACACGGTTTACCGTGGATGCTTGAATAAGTCATATTTCCTTGCGTTCACCTAGCACGGTGAGCCACAGATCACAAGTCTGGGTTTATAAAATAGCTTAAGCCGAAACAAAACATTAGGGCTTAATGTGTGTGTAAAGCAGATCCTACACACGCGCTCGCCCGCGCGAGCACACACACAGAGTTTCCTGGAGTTCACGAGCGAGTTGGGCCGAGTGGCAACCTTCGCTTCCCGTTTTCACTTAATGGGTTATATAATCTTACTTGGCGCTGGTCAACACCAAGGCATTTAGGGAACATCTGCACCTCACCTCAAAAGGCATTCTTCCACAATTTCTAAATCTATTATCTGTTGTGCAAAACAAACGCCGGAGTAACGGAAAGGAATACCTTTCGAAGCTACTCTGCAGACCCTCACTTACTCAGGCTGGCTCTCATCCAGAACCTGGATCCTCGAGGCCGGCACAAAACTCACGGGGATTTTAAGAGCCTTTCAAACCTCCTTGGAGCGGAGCCTGTGTCGGTCGTTCCCTTCAAATCTCGTGCAGATAATATTTTGAACTCGCACACCCGACAGGAGGCTGCAGGAAAAACTTCACTTATGTTCTGCACTAGATTTGCGTTCGGAGACGCTCAATTTCCTTACGACAAATGCGATTCTTTATCCATGCAGGGGAATATGCGAAGATTCATATTCTGCCACAAGACGATGCATTCTATGCGCGTTGGGTATATTGGTCTTTGGATATATTTTTTTTAAATTTGAACGAGATTTGAGCGGACGAATGCAAAAGACCATTTTCAGTGATCTGCAGCGTTGCAGAAGCGAAACGATTAGGTTTTTGCAATCTGGCTATTTGAAAAAGGAAAGTCGGATTGGAGCGGGAATCAACCGCATTCGATTCAGTGGGATTATTTTTTCCCCCAGGAACTAGGAGGGTCCCGCGAATTGGCTGAGATTCTGCCTCCAACTTTCCAGTACTGCATTTCTTTCTAGCCCGGATCGCTACTTTCCTACCTTTTGCTTTTAAAGAGGGATAAAGTGTGTATGAAAGAGTTTGGCTGTTCGGTTGACCTGAACCCCCGTTTCCGCCAGCAGAGATTTTTCATTTTATTACACCGTCAAGCCTGGCGGAATTAACCACCCAACTATGGGTGGGACTGTTCCTGAAACTGAGAAGAGAGGCTTTTAATCGGCGCGTTGGGGAAGGTCGAGTTGTAAGATATCCAAAATAATTCCTGTTATAGTCCCTATTCCCCGAAGCAGCAAGTTAAGTACCTCAAATCCAAAATCAGCTAATAGACGTTCTGAAGAAATTTCTAACAAATTTCCAATATTGTGACCGAGTACTTAAAACCGGATTCGTTTGTATCATTCGAGCTGCGCAACTAATCTCTTGTGTTGCAATCTCTCGGGCATTCAGTTGGACGAAATAACTTTTAAGACCTTGTTAAAGTCAACTAATTCGTCCATTAACACGGGTTTAAAGAAGAAGAAAAAAGGTAAGGTATAAACCTTGCAAAGGAATGACTTTCCACGACCAAATATATTTAAACGCCGGGCCCCGCGATTGCTACATTACACGTGTGCATTCTTTTCCCAGTTTCTTGCAGGCCTGACCTGCAAGACTTAATGGAAACTCGACATTTACTCGCGGGGAAGCCGACATTTTAGTATTACTGCAGAAAAGCCTTTGCAACAAACTTTTTCCCGTCCCCTCTCGCCTTGTAGGAGAGAACAGAAAGACCCACTTGGTTCCCCAGTTTGCTCCGTTTCTCAGAACCGGAGCAGCAACGGCTCGGCCCCTCCCGCCCATGGGTGCTTTCCTTGTCCTGTCTGGGGCTCCGCTGAAGAAGCGAGCCAGGGCTCCTTTCCCGCGTCCACCCCTGGAGCCGAGAGGTCACAAACTGGACCCGGCTCCGGCGCTTTCGGGCCCGCACAAGGGTAAAAAGGGGCGTGCCCAGAAATGGGTGACGTAACTCCGCCGCTCAACCAGTAAGAGGCCGGCCTTTCGGAGCTCTGTTCCAATAGGAAGCCAGCTTGCCGTGTGAGTGGCGTTAAGGCCGGGCAGACTGAAGCGGGGCTGAGAAATGAAGTTAGGTAAAAAGCCCTTTTGGCTATCCAGAAGTTTATTAGGCATTTCTCAGCCTGAAAATTAAGGATTCCTCATTAACTGTCGCTTCCTCCCGATTTACAATCCTGGACGAGCCGGACAGCAACACTAGAGGACGAGAAGACACAGATTCCCCCCCTCCCTTCCACCCGTGGGAGAAGAAACTTTCCCACCTTTGACGGATCTCGCTGATCTTTAGTAAAACCTCGCTCGCCACTGTCACCTTGGGCTCGGGGAGCGCAGGTAGGTGGAGGGGGCGGCAGCTGGGGGAGGGAGAAACAGGAGACACCCGGAGGCTGCTGCTGCTGCGGTGGGAGGGGGGACTGGGCGGGCGAGGGAAAGTAACTCTCTCTTTGGATCGACACGGAGTCACCCCTCGTTCTTCTCCTGGGCGGGTTGTCTGGATGAAAGATGCGCTTTTGGGATCCACGTGCTTCTGCCCAAGGGGAAAGGAGGGAGGGGGGGCAGGCGGGGACCGTCTTAAAAACTTTAATACCGCAAAGGAGCGGTTTCGAAACGGGGGTGAATGGAAAACGCCAAGCGGTAAGCGATCACTTTGCGCTATGCTTCGACTTCTCCGGGTTGGGGGGAGGAGGGGGGAGAGAGACCCCCAGCCCTGTCGTTCCTGCAGCCGGTATTATTTACCGGAGAGATCGCCATCGTCGAAGCGTTTCAGTTGGGGCTCGTGATAATGACTTCCAAAAGGGACTTTAATCGAGGTGTAACGAAGTTGGCCAGCAGATCAGGAAGGCGTAAGTGGTTTGTGGATGGGAGAGCTTGGGAGGAAGTGGTTGGGTTTTGTAGCTTAGCTGAACGAAGCCGACCGTCCCTCAGAGGAGGAGGAGTGGCTGCTAGAAGGAAATGGGGAAATTAGAAATTGGCATCTGAGCGTTTTATATAAGTAAGTAGACGCGCTTGGTCCTTCGAAGGGGCCCTTTGTCTCCTCATAACTTCTTTACGTATAAATTCCACACTACACCAAGGCCGTCTCTTGGCTCTGGGCTTCTTAACATGGAGGAAGTCCAGAGGGAAGGGGCTCTTCTCAAGAATTACTGCTGTGAATATTCTTTTCACAACTCTGGAGCGAGGCTGAAGTTTATTTGTAATCAGACAGATCCGAAGCCGCAGTGGACAGATAACAGCATTTTCCGACCGGTACCAATTCCTTTCGGAATTTCCGTATGGGAGCCTCCAAGGGCCTTTAAATCCCCTCAACTTTTTTCCTTTCCACCCGTGGCTTAAAAGCAACTCTCTCTCTCTCTCTCTCTCTCTCTCTCTCTCTCTCTCTCTCTCTCTCTCTCTCTCTCTCTCTCTCTCTCTCTCTCTCTCCCTCCCTCCCTCCCTCCCTCTTCCCTTCGCAATCTCGCCCTGCACCTATAGCCGAGTTCTTCCAAATGTGTTCGAGGGTTTAATTAATGGGCAAAGGGATTGCCGCTTTGGAGAAGAGGACCTGTGTCAGCGTATTATTAATCTTTGGCTCTTTCTGTCTTCCCGTCCCGCCACTGTTGTCTTCACAGCTGCTTGAAGGAAGGGGGCCTGGGTCGGCCGGTTGCCAAAGGCCCGCGCCCCGAAGCCTGGAAATCCTTGAGAAAGAGGAAGGAGGCGCAAAAGAGACGCGCTATGAGGTCTCCTGGGCGGAGGAGTTACTTTGGCCAACAGAGAAGGAAGAGAAGCGCCAGGGTCCTGGGCTAAATTGCTGAGAGTCAACCACGCCTTTGGGGCTCTTTCCTCTGGATTCCTCACTTTGGTGGGTTCTCCGCGGCTTTGTTGAAATCGAGGGTGTCATAATGCTACTCCTCAGCTGGTAAAGCAGTCCCGTGCTCGCCTTCTCCCCTCTTGAACCCCACACAGCGCCGGAGGTTTGGGCGAGATGGCTTAGTTAGAGGGACGCCAAGCCAAGGGGAGCTGGCGATGCTTTGTTGGGAGTGACCTTTCTTCTTGGATGCATCTGCGGAGCTGGCCTGGTCACAGAGAAGGGGAAAGGCAGCACCATGAAAGAGAAATCTAAAAATGCTGCCCGGACTAGGCGGGAGAAAGAAAACAGCGAATTCTACGAACTGGCCAAGCTTCTGCCTTTGCCTTCGGCTATCACCTCGCAACTGGACAAGGCCTCCATCATTCGGCTCACCACCAGCTACTTAAAAATGAGGGTGGTCTTCCCAGAAGGTAGGTAGCACCCCTCCTGAGCCTTTCGTCTCCCCGATGCCTTAGGGAGAGTGGAACCAATGGGGTTAGTCTTCCTGGCTGGGCCAACCTTGACTTCTGCCTCTTTTGTCTGCTCAAGCGAACTTCCAGGGCGACTGATTAAGCAGTCCAGTGAAAACCTATTCTTAGGACAGAAGTTTTGTGGATTTTGCAGGAAGTTCTCTGGAGACTTTCCTCTTTTGTCTGCTACTTCTTCCTCCTCCCTTCCCTTCCCTTCCTCCCCCCCACCCAAACCCTTTCCTCTTTGGTACATAGGGCCTGTTTGATTCAGGGAACCAGAGGCACCTTTGTCAACACAATGAAGCTGGGAGCTCAGCTGCTACTTCCAGTGACTAAAACAAACAAACCATCCCACCCACCCCTCTCCCCCAGGAGTAAAGCCACATGGATTGCCCCAAAGGGCATCTCATAGAAAAATTTGGGTGGAGGGAGAAGGAAGGCAAGGAATTAATGCCAAGCTAAATATTGATCCAGATCCTAAGCCCTGGTTTCTATTGTGTGGACCAAGGTGGCACAACTGCAAGGGGGGGGGGTAGAGAAAAAAAGATGCACAAGAACGAAATTTCAAATGTGAATATGTATCAATGTAGCCCATCTGGATGGAATATCTATGATCCCCACTTGGAGACCAAAGAGAAATCATAGTCTTTGTCCTGGTCCTGTGTCCAGGTGGTTGGGGGAATAAAACCTTTCCTTGGAATAAGGCCCCTTTGGCTCAGAAAGTCATATTTCATCCCTCAGATGGACATGTTCTTACCTTTAGGGTGGGAAAACGCTGTTGTCCTGCCTGGCACAGGATGGAAATCAAAACCAGAGTGAGAAAGAGTCAGTAAACTGCCGCTGAAGATAATGAGCCCAGAAACTGGAATAGAAGGCTGTTTTTTGTTTTTGTTTTTTTTTTTGGTCTCTGATGACCCGAAATGCTTAGAAATGTTTACAAATAAGTAGAGCATACAAGTCTAAGGAGTTTTCATCAGTATTTCTAGTGAAATATGAGCAAGACAATTTTCTTCTGCAGAGCCCAAATTCTAACTACCTCTAGAACTATTACTGTTACCTAAAGATTCCAGGTAGTTTTGTAAAACTAAAGAAAAACGTTCAGAATTTATCCACATCTGGAATAGTCTAATGAGCCAGTCCTAGGTAGATTTATCAGGAGAACTGATATAGAATCGACATATAAATTTATTCTCCATGGATTTAATTTTTTTTTCAAGAGATC